>NC_053037.3:467271185-467574216 GCF_002575655.3 Aegilops tauschii subsp. strangulata | reverse complement strand
AGTAAACATGCTTCTATGGTTACCACTCAAGTAGAACAAGTACTTAAAGCTCAGAATGATTTGCTCAATGAATTAAATAGTAAGAATAATGATTTTGCTGTTAGAGTGGCTACTAGAACTGGTAAAATGACTCAGGAACCTTTGTATCCTGAAGGCCATCCTAAGAGAGTTGAGCAGGATTCTCAGAGAAATAATATTGATGCACCTAGTCCTTCTAAGAGGAAGAAAAAGAAAAATGATAGGACTTTGCATGCTTCTAGTGAACCTGTTGTAGACACACCTGAGAACCCCAATGATATTTCTATTTCTGATGCTGAAACACAATCTGGTAATGAACATGAACCTAGTGATAATATTAATGATAATGTTCATGTTGATACTCAACCTAGCAATGATAATGATGTAGAAATTGAACCTGTTGTTGATCTTCATAACCCACAATCAAAGAATCAACGTTATGATAAGAGAGGCTTTGTTGCTAGGAAACACGGTAAAGAAAGGGAGCCATGGGTTCAGAAACCCATGCCTTTTCCTCCCAAACCATCCAAGAAAAAGGATGATGAGGATTTTGAGCGCTTTGCTGAAATGATTAGACCTATCTTTTTGCGCATGTGTTTAACTGATATGCTCAAAATGAATCCTTATGCTAAGTATATGAAAGAAATTGTTACTAATAAAAGGAAGATACCGGAAGCTGAAATTTCCACCATGCTTGCTAATTACACTTTCAAGGATGGAATACCTAAGAAACTAGGAGATCCAGGAGTACCAACTATACCATGCTCCATTAAAATAAACTATGTTAAAACTGCTTTATGTGATGTTGGAGCCGGTGTTAGTGTTATGCCTCTCTCTTTATATCGTAGACTTGATTTGAATAAGTTGACACCTACTAAAATATCTTTGCAAATGGCTGATAAATCAACTGCTATATCTGTCGGCATTTGTGAGGATGTGCCTGTTGTGGTTGCAAATGTTACTATTTTAACGGACTTTGTTATTCTTGATATTCCCGAGGACGATAGTATGTCTATTATTCTTGGAAGACCCTTTTTGAATACTGCAGGGGCTGTTATTGATTGCAACAAAGGCAATGTCACTTTTCAAGTTAATGGTAATGAGCATACGGTACACTTTGCGAGGAAACAACCTCAAGTTCATAGTATAAACTCTATTGGAAAAATTCCATCGATTATTTTTGGAGGTTTTGAATTTCCTCTACCTACTATCGCAAAGAGACATGGTATTCTTATTATTGGGGACGTGCATATCCCCGTTGAGGTAACATAGTGTTATTCGAAATTTCTCCGGTTCCATGTTATTCGGAATGAGTTTGTTAACAAGACTTGATCAACCTTGTTAGTGGATTCTTTTGATGAGCATGAGATGGATGAAGTTAGAAAGCACAACCTTCTGTACCCTCCTTTTACTTTCTGTTATTTAGAATAAATAAAGCAAAAATAGTATTTTCTGTCAGTTTTCTGAATTATCCGTGCAATAAAAATACCTTGAAAATAAAAGTTCTCCAAATGCCCCAAAAATGAAATATGATTTTTTCTAGAATATTTGAGAATATCTGGCACTGAGAACACATCAGGGGGAGCAAGCACTTGGCCACGAGGGTCCAGGGCGCGCCCACCCCCTGGGCGCGCCCCCTGCCTCGTGGGCCCATGGTGGCTCCCCTCCACTTATTCCAGCACCCACACACTCCTTCTTCATCCCAAAAAAAATCACCAACCAGCTCAAGCACGAGTTCTAGCTCATTTTGCTGCGATTTTCGATCTCCTTGCTCAAAGCACCTATCACAAAACTTCTTTGGGGGATTGTTCCTTGGTATGTGACTCCTTCAATGGTCCAATTAGTTTTTGTTCTAGTGCTTTATTCATTGCAAATTTGTGCTGCCTGGGTGACCATGTTCTTGAGCTTGCATGTCAAATTTATATGGTTCCAAGTAGTTCTAATGCATGATATAGTCTCTAGGCACTTGTGGGAGTAGTTCCTATCAATTTTGTTGAGCTTGGTTCACTTTTATTTGAAGTTACTAAAAATTTCAGAAAATTTCAGAAAATGATAAAGAGATTTTTCAGGGGCTCTTCGAGCCGAAGCTCGAAGGATAAGCAAAGTGAAGAAGAAGAGAGTGTTGGAAATATGCCCTAGAGGCAATAATAAAATGGTTATTATTGTATTTCCTTGTTCATGATAATTGTCTGTTGTTCATGCTATAATTGTATTAACTGGAAACCGTAATACATGTGTGAATACATAGACCACAACATGTCCCTAGTAAGCCTCTAGTTGACTAGCTCGTTGATCAATAGATGGTTATGGTTTCCTGACAATGGACATTGGATGTCATTGATAATGGGATCACATCATTAGGAGAATGATGTGATGGACAAGACCCAATCCTAAGCATAGCACAAGATCGTGTAGTTCGTTTGCTAGAGCTTTTCTAATGTCAAGTATCATTTCCTTAGACCATGAGATTGTGCAACTCCCGGATACCGTAGGAATGCTTTGGGTGTACCAAACGTCACAACGTAACTGGGTGGCTATAAAGGTGCACTACAGGTATCTCCGAAAGTGTCTATTGGGTTGCCACGAATCGAGACTGGGATTTGTCACTCTGTATGACGGAGAGGTATCTCTGGGCCCACTCGATAATGCATCATCATAATGAGCTCAATGTGACTAAGGAGTTAGCCACGGGATCATGCGTTACGGTACGAGTAAAGTGACTTGCCGGTAACGAGATTGAACAAGGTATTGGGATACCGACGATCGAATCTCGGCAAGTAACGTACCGATTGACAAAGGGAATTGTATACAGGATTGATTGAATCCTCGACATCGTGGTTCATCCGATGAGATCATCGTGGAACATGTGGGACCCAACATGGGTATCCAGATCCCGCTGTTGGTTATTGACCGGAGAGTCATCTCGGTCATGTCTACATGTCTCCCGAACCCGTAGGGTCTACACACTTAAGGTTCGGTGACGCTAGAGTTGTAGAGATATTAGTATGCGGTTAACCGAAAGTTGCTCGGAGTCCCGGATGAGATCCCGGATGTCACGAGGAGTTCCGGAATGGTCCGGAGGTAAAGTTATATATGGGAAGTCCTATTTTGGCCACCGGAAAATGTTCGGGATTTTTCGGTATTGTACCGGGAAGGTTCTAGAAGGTTCTGAAGTGGGGCCCACCTGCATGGGGGATCCACATGAACGTGGGTAGTGGGGGCAAGGCCCCACACCCCTGGTCAAGGCGCACCAAGATCCCACCTTAGAAGGAATAAGATCATATCCCGAAGGGATAAGATCAAGATCCCTAAAAAAGGGGTATAACAATCGGTGGGGAAGGGAAATGATGGGATTTCTTTTCCCCACCTTTGCCAACGCCCCAATGGACTTGGAGGGCAAGAAACCAGCCCCCTCCACCCCTATATATAGTGGGGAGGCGCATGGGAGCAGCACCCCAAGCCCTGGCGCCTCCCTCCCTCCCGTGACACTTCTTCCTCCCCGCTTGCGCTTGGCGAAGCCCTGCCGGGATCCCGCTACTTCCACCACCACGCCGTCGTGCTGTGGATCTCCATCAACTTCTCCTCCCCCCTTGCTGGATCAAGAAGGAGGAGACGTCCCCGCTCCGTACGTGTGTTGAACGCGGAGGTGCCGTCCGTTCGGCGCTAGGATCATCGGTGATTTGGATCTCGACGAGTACGACTCCATCAACCCCGTTCTCTTGAACGCTTCCGCGCGCGATCTACAAGGGTATGTAGATGCACTCCCCTCTCTCTCGTTGCTAGATGACTCCATAGATTGATCTTGGTGATACGTAGAAAAAATTTAAATTTCTGCTACGTTCCCCAACAGTGGCATCATGAGCCAGGTTTATGCGTAGATTCTATGCATGAGTAGAACACAAAGTAGTTGTGGGCGACAATTTGTTCAATTTGCTTACCGTTACTAGTCTTATCTTGATTCGGCGGCATTGTGGGATGAAGCGGCCCGGACCGACCTTACACGTACTCTTACGTGAGACAGGTTCCACCGACAGACATGCACTTGATGCATAAGGTGGCTAGCGGGTGTCTGTCTCTCCCACTTTAGTCGGATCGGATTCGATGAAAAGGGTCCTTATGAAGGGTAAATAGCAATTGGCATATCACCGTTGTGGCTTTTGCGTAGGTAAGACACGTTCTTGCTAGAAACCCATAGCAGCCACGTAAAACATGCAACAACAATTAGAGGACGTCTAACTTGTTTTTGCAGGGTATGCTATGTGATGTGATATGGCCAAAAGGATGTGATGTATGAGATTGATCATGTTCTTGTAATAGGAATCACGACTTGCATGTCGATGAGTATGACAACCGGCAGGAGCCATAGGAGTTGTCTTAATTTATTGTATGACCTGCGTGTCAATGAAAAACGCCATGTAATTACTTTACTTTATTGCTAACCGTTAGCCATAGTAGTAGAAGTAAAAGTTGGCGAGACAACTTCATGAAGACACGATGATGGAGATCATGATGATGGAGATCATGGTGTCATGCCGGTGACGAAGGTGATCATGCCGCGCCTCGAAGATGGAGATCAAAAGGCGCAAGATGATATTGGCCATACCATGTCACTTTATGATTTGCATGTGATGTTTGTCATGTTTACATCTTATTTGCTTAGAACGACGGTAGCATAAATAAGATGATCCCTCACTAAAATTTCAAGAGATGTGTTCCCCCTAACTGTGCACCGTTGCGAAGGTTCGTTGTTTCGAAGCACCACGTGATGATCGGCTGTGATAGATTCTAACGTTCGCATACAACGGGTGTTGGCGAGCCTAGCATGTACAGACATGGCCTCGGAACACAAGCAAAACACTGAGGTTGACATGTATCTCTTACTCACTAATACCTTTGTGCAAAATTTTCATTTCCATTCTAGGATGTCACCACCTACGGTGGATTTTTATTTATATGATGAGTATAAGGAGCTGACCCTTCGTGAATTGTGTGAGGTTTGCAAGTTGCCCTTTTCGGGCATCATAGAGGAACCACATCGTGATGATGTGGATGGGTTTATTGATACCATTCCTGTAGAGGAAACGAGGAAGGTTTCCGACGCACACGAATTACTAGCATACACTTTCCTGTTCTACGTTACTTTGCTATATTTGCTAGTACTTGCTTAATTGGTCGCGGAAACTGTGGCAACCTAAGTGCCCCTGACATTGTTATTTTGTTTCATGCCTTGTTTCAAGATGACACATTTAGTATGGGCGCTATTGTTGCAAAGCGGTTAAATCTTAACCGTACTAAGGGCCCTATCTTGGGAGGCATCTTCGCCTCGTGCCTCGCTGCATACTATAACATACCTATTAGGCATTATGAGAAAGAAGAAAAGTTGTTGCCTCCTGTTTATTATAAGAGTATGGTAGCGCATGATTTTATTGTTAAGAATAGGGAAAAGGCGCTTAAGTACAAACTCTTATTTGATAAAAATCACCCTGAGACTATTACCTTGCCTGCTCCTTCCCTGTTTGACTTATCTGCAGGCAAGTATCTCGTTCCGCTGGCGGCCATCCATGCCTACCGGAACCCTACATCAGCTACAGAGCCAGAGCCGGTACCACAATTTGATCCTCCATGATAGTCTGATTACCAGTGGGATCCGGAGGAGATTGCCAACCAGTGGCAATCCGAGGCTTCTTCACAGTACGACCCCAACTATAACTTTGGATATCCGCCAGGCCAGCCGTGGCAATAGACCAACTTAGGCCAAAAGCCTAAGCTTGGGGGAGTACGTATCTCTCACCGACATTACATTCATGTTCACACACTCATTGCTAGTTGTCGGTGCTCATACTTTTTCACTGTAATATCCATGCTAGTTTATTTTCCTTTTTATGCTTTCTTCTTGTGTGTTTGAAAAACCTTAAGAAAACCAAAAAAATTAGTAGTAGCTTTTAGCTAGTTTACTTTCTTGCTGTAGTAGTAATAATTAAAAGAAAACCCAAAAATATTTCATGTTCTTCTTTTGCTTGTTGGGAGCTTTCCCGTGTATATAGTTTTATTTCTTTTCTTTTCTTTGGGGGTCGATAGGAGAAGACCATAATAAAATTGTTGAAGTGGCTCTTATATCATTATTGTTGATTTAACCAAGAGCCCATATTGCCTTGTCTTCTCCTGTTTATTGAATGCTCGCAGATTCTAGCTTAGTCCAATGCACGTGCACAACTATTACTATTCACATCATTCGGTCGTGCAAGCGAAAGGCAATTATGACAATATAAGATGGACTGATTGAGATGAGAGAAGCTGGTATGAACTCGACCTCTCTTGTTTTTGTAAATATGATTAGTTCATCATTCCTGATTCAGCCTATTATGAATAAACATGTTTGCAATGACAATTAGATATTATAGTTGCTTATGCCATGCTTAATTAGCTAGGAGTTTATAATGGTTTACCTTGCGTGCCAACATGCTATTAAAATGGTTGTGATGTGGTATGATGGGGTGGTATCCTCCTTTGAATGATTCGAGTGACTTGACTTGGCACATGTTCACACATGTAGTTGAAACAAATCAACATAGCCTTCACGATATTTATGTTCATGGTGGATTATATCCTACTCATGCTTGCACTCAATGTTCATTAATTTTAATGCATGTTCATGACTGTTGTCGCTCTCTAGTTGGTCGCTTCCCAGTCTTTTGCTAGCCTTCACTTGTACTAAGCGGGAATACTGCTTGTGCATCCAATCCCTTAAACCCCAAAGCTATTCCATATGAGTCCACTATACCTTCCTATAAGCGGTATCTACCTGTCGTTCCAAGTAAATTTGTATGTGCCAAACTCCAAACCTTCAAATGAAATTCTGTTTTGTATGCTCGAATAGCTCATGTATCAACTAGGGCTGTCCGTATCTTCCATGTTAGGCGGGTTATTGTCAAAAGGAGTGGACTCCGCTCCTCACTCACGAGAAAATGGCTGGTCACCGGGATGCCCAGTCCCATGCTTTATGCAAATCAAATCAAAATAATTGCAAACAAAACTCCCCTGGGACTCTTGTTAGTTAGAGGCACTCGTTGTTTCGAGCAAGCCATGGATTGATGCTTGTTGGTGGAGGGGGAGTATAAACTTTACCATTCTGTTTGGGAACCACCTATAATGTGTGTAGCATGGAAGATATCACCATCTCTTGGTTGTTATGTTGACAATGGAAGTATGCCGCTCAAAATATTATTTATCTCTACTTCAAAACCGAGCTCTGGCACCTCTACAAATCCCTGCTTCCCTCTGCGAAGGGCCTATCTATTTACTTTTATGTTGAGTCATCACCCTCTTATTAAAAAGCACCAGCTGGAGAGCACTGCTGTCATTTGCATCCATTACTGTTAATTTATATCGGGTATGACTATGAATGGATCTCTTTTACCATGAATTACAATGTCTAGTCAGTCCTTGGTCTTTAAAGGTGCTCTGCATTTATGTTTTCCGGTCTCAGAAAGGGGCTAGCGAGATACCATCTTGTTATATCATATCATGATTGTCTTGAGAAAGTGTTGTCATCCGAGATTTATTATTATTGCTCGCTAGTTGATTATGCCATTGATATGAGTAAACATGAGACCTAAGAGTTATTGTGAATATGGTTAGTTCGTAATCTTTGCTGAAAACTTGAATGCTGGCTTTACATATTTACAACAACAAGAGCAAACAGAGTTCGTAAAAGTTTTTCTTTATCATTTTCAGTTTGTCAACTGAATTGCTTGAGGACAAGCAAAGGTTTAAGCTTGGGGCAGTTGATACGTCTCCGTCGTATCTACTTTTCCAAACACTTTTGCCCTTGTTTTGGACTCTAACTTGCATGATTTGAATGGAACTAACTCGGACTGACGCTGTTTTCAGCAGAATTGCCATGGTGTTATCTTCGTGCAGAAACAAAAGTTCTCGGAATGACCTGAAACTTCACGGAGATTATTTTTGGAAATAATAAAAAATACTGGAGAAAGAATCAAGGCTAGGGGGCCCACACCCTTTCCACGAGGGTGGGGGGCGCGCCTGCCCCCTGGGCACGCCCCCTACCTCATGGGCCCCCTGGAGCTCCACCGACCTCAACTCCAACTTCATATATTCGTGTTCGGGGAGAAAAAAATCAAGGAGAAAGATTCATCGCGTTTTACGATACGGAGCCGCCGCCAAGCCCTAAACTCTCTCGGGAGGGCTGATCTGGAGTCCGTTCGGGGCTCCGGAGAGGGGAATCCGTCGCCATCGTCATCATCAACCATCCTCCATCTCCAATTTCATGATGCTCACCGCCGTGTGTGAGTAATTCCATCGTTGGCTTGCTGGACGGTGATGGGTTGGATGAGATTTATCATGTAATCGAGTTAGTTTTGTTAGGGTTTGATCCCTAGTATCCACTATGTCTGAGATTGATGTTGCTATGACTTTGCTATGCTTAATGCTTGTCACTAGGGCCCGAGTGCCATGATTTCAGATCTGAACCTATTATGTTTTCATGAATATATGTGAGTTCTTGATCCTATCTTGCAAGTCTATAGTCACCTACTATGTGTTATGATCCGGCAACCCTGAAGTGACAATAATCGGGACCACTCCCGGTGATGACCGTCGTTTGAGGAGTTCATGTATTCACTATGTGTTAATGCTTTGGTCCGGTACTCTATTAAAAGGAGGCCATAATATCCCTTAGTTTCCAATAGGACCCCGCTGCCACGGGAGGGTAGGACAAAAGATGTCATGCAAGTTCTTTTCCATAAGCACGTATGACTATATTTGGAATACATGCCTACATTACATTGATGAATTGGAGCTAGTTCTGTGTCACCCTATGTTATGACTGTTACATGATGAACCGCATCTGGCATAATTCTCCATCACCGATCCAATGCCTACGAGCTTTTCACATATTGTTCTTCGCTTATTTACTTTTCCGTTGCTACTGTTACAATCACTACAAAACCCAAAAATATTAATTTTGCTACCGTTACCGTTACTATCATACTACTTTGCTACTAAATACTTTGCTGCAGATATTAAGTTATCCAGGTGTGGTTGAATTGACAACTCATCTGTTAATACTTGAGAATATTCTTTGGCTCCCCTTGTGTTGATTCAATAAATTTGGGTTGAATACTCTACCCTCGAAAATTGTTGTGATCCCCTATACTTGTGGGTTATCAGAGGTGCGGGGGTTGCAACGTTGTTTGGAGTAGTTGTGGGCCGAATGCTACAAAAATATAGTCTACCACCGAAATAAATGCCTACACAAATTAATCCAAGGTTGGAGTCCCCCTCGCAATGTAAATAGCTCCAGCTTTGCGAGGGATGGAGAGGTAGCTTCAATGTGTGGAAGATACGGCGTGAGAAAGCGAGGTCAATCGAGAGACATATGATAGAGAGACAAAGTGAGTGTGGTCTGGCATTCACTGAAAAGATATATATGCTCTGGAGAGATATTGTCCGATTGAGCTTTTGGGAAGGGTGAGGGCTGTAAGATGGAGCTTGAGAGATGATCCAGTCATAGACATGTAGATATATTTTGTGCGTGGGAGGAAGCAAGGTCAATCGATTACATATATAAAGGGAGAATGACTGGGCGAGTGTGGGTCGTCGTGCGATCGAAAGAGTGATAGGGGTTGGAGAGAGTGACCTAGATAGACAATGTGCGTGAGAGAGTATACAATATGAATATGTCGAATTGGGCTCAAACATGGAGATATATCGTTTGTGTCCGAGAAAGAGCGAGGTCAATGGAGACATACAAAGAGAGACAGAGAGAGAGATAGGGAGGGAGGGAGAGAGAGAGATTGAGCGAGCGTGGCCCGCCATGAGGTCGAAAGAGTGGGGGCGGCTTGGATGGACTGACCTAGATAGACAATCTGCGTGAGAGAGTATAAAGTGTGTCGATTGAGGCCCAAACAGGGAGATATATCATTTGTGTGTGAAATAAAATGAGGTTAATCGAGACTCAGATAAAGAGAGCGTGATTGAGCGAGTGTGGCCCGCCGTGCGGAAGAAAGAGTGAGACGGTCTCGAGGGAGTGACCTAGATAGACAACGTGCATGCGTGCGCATGAGAGGTTGGGGGCTAGATAGACAATGCATGTATCTAGCGAGAGAGGGTGGGAGGGAGAGAGAGAGAGCTCGGCATGGGGTGCATTGGAGGGTGTGTGAGGTAAATACATTTGGTAACATAGTGGAAAAAGGGGGTTGTATAGTTGAGAGAGTTAGAGATCGAAACATGGCGAGAAAGAATGAGCGTGTGTCGAAAACCGATAGCTTCCTAAGGTGGTTAGGAGAGGAAGATTGACTGATACAGGAAGTATGTAGCGTGTGTGCCGGGGGGGCTAAAAACAACATTTGAATGTAGATAGTACTAGACTTAATATCGATGTTTCAATTCGGTGTACATTGTAAGATTTGAACTGAGGACCATGCATATGGGTAATTATTTCGAATTCGTGCCATACTAGGTTTGGAAAAGTTGACATTGACTTGATTGTTTTGCTATTTTTGTAGGTCATATGTTTGAATCCATCCAAAAGTTTTCTCACTACCATGGTGTTCATCATATACATATGAATTTGTATTAAAAAAGTAGCGTGGATACGGTGAAATGTGAAATCCACGTTAGAATTGGAGATCGCTATGTGACACACACTCTAATTCAAATAACTAATTATGTGACACACACTCTAATCCACGTTAGCGTGGATACCGTTTCTTTTTTTCTTTTCAAATAACTCCTCATTAATTAATTTATAGTATCTCGTTTCGAATGACTAATTATTTGCAAGGAAACACGGGCATGGTAATACATACTGATTTGTTTGCAAATGAAAGAAGATTCGTTTGCATTCTCAAATCTCCTCTCAAATGTAGGCGCATGCTACCTCTTGAGCACTGCGCTAGTTTTCCCTTTAAGAGGAAAGGGTGATGCAGCAAAGTAGCGTAAGTATTTCCCTCAGTTTTTGAGAACCAAGGTATCAATCCAGTAGGAGGCTACGCGCGAGTCCCTCGTACCTACACAAAACAAATAACTCGTCGCAACCAACGCGATAAGGGGTTGTCAATCCCTTCACGGTCACTTACAAGAGTGAGATCTGATAGATATGATACGATAATATTTTTGGTATTTTTGTGATAGAGATGCAAAGTAAAAATAAAAGCAAAGTAAAAACCAAAGGAAATAAATAAGTGTTGGAAGATTAATATGATGAAGATAGACCCGGGGGACATAGATTTCACTAGTGGCTTCTCTCAAGAGCATAAGTATTTTACGGTGGGTGAACGAATTACTGTTGAGCAATTGACAGAATTGAGCATAGTTATGAGAATATCTAGGTATGATCATGTATATAGGCATCACGTCCGAGACAAGTAGACCGACTCCTGCCTGCATCTACTACTATTACTCCACTCATCGACCCCTATCCAACTTGCATCTAGAGTATTAAGTTCATGAAAACAGAGTAATGCCTTAAGCAAGATGACATGATGTAGAGGGATAAATTCATGCAATATGATAAAAAAAACCATCTTGTTATCCTCGATGGCAACAATACAATGTGTGCCTTGCTGCCCCTACTGTCACTGGGAAAGGACACCACAGGATTGAACTCAAAGCTAAGCACTTCTCCCATTGCAAGAAAGATTAATCTAGTAGGCCAAACAAAACTGATAATTCGAAGAGACTTGCAAAGATAACCAATCATACATAAAAGAATTCAGAGAAGATTCAAATATTGTTCATAGATAATCTTGATCATAAACCCACAATTCATCGGTCTCAACAAACACACCGCAAAAAGAATATTACATCGAATAGATTTCCACGAGAGAGGGAGAGAACATTGTATTGAGATCCAAAAAGAGAGAAGAAGCCATCTAGCTACTAACTATGGACCCGAAGGTCTGAGGTAAACTACTCACACTTCATCGGAGAGGCTATGGTGATGACGTAGAAGCCCTCCGTGATGGATGCCCCCTCCGGCGGAGCTCCGGAACAGGCCCCAAGATGGGATCTCGTGGATACAGAAGGTTGCGGCGGTGGAATTAGGTTTTTGGCTCCGTATCTGATCGTTTGGGGTACGTAGGTATATATAGGAGGAAGGAGTACGTCGGTGGAGCAACAGGGGGCCCACGAGGGTGGAGGGCGCGCCCCCCTACCTCGTGGCCTCCTCCTTTGTTTCTTGACGTAGGGTCCAAGTCTCCTGGATCATAATCTTCCTAAAAATCACATTCCCGAAGGATTCATTCCGTTTGGACTCCGTTTGATATTCCTTTTCTGCGAAACTCTAAAATAGGCAAAAAACAACAATTCTGGGCTGGGCCTCCGGTTAATAGGTTAGTCCCAAAAATAATATAAAAGTGAATAATAAAGCCCAATAATGTCCAAAATAGTAGATAATATAGCATGGAGCAATCAAAAATTATAGATACGTCGGAGACGTATCAGGCATCCCCAAGCTTAATTCATGCTCGTCCTCAAGTAGGTAAATGATAAAAACAGAATTTTTGATGCGGAGTGCTACTTGGCATAATTTCAATGTAATTCTTCTTAATTGTGGTATGAATATTCAGATCCGAAAGATTCAAGACAAAAGTTTAGTATTTACATAAAAATAATAATACTTCAAGCATACTAACAAAGCAATCATGTCTTCTCAAAATAACATGGCCAAAGAAAGTTATCCCTACAAAATCATATAGTCTGGCTATGCTCTATCTTCACCACACAAAGTATTTAAATCATGCACAACCCCGATGACAAGCCAAGCAATTGTTTCATACTTTTGACATTTTCAAAACTTTTTCAATCTTCACGCAATACGTGAGCGTGAGCCATGGACATAGCACTATATGTGGAATAGAATGGTGGTTGTGGAGAAGACAAAAAGGGAGAAGATAGTCTCACATCAACTAGGCGTATCAACGGGCTATGGAGATGCCCATCAATAGATATCAATGTGAGTGAGTAGGGATTGCCATGCAACGGATGCACTAGAGCTATAAGTATATGAAAGCTCAACAAAAGAAACTAAGTGGGTGTGCATCCAACTCGCTTGCTCACGAAGACCTAGGGCATTTTGAGGAAGCCCATCATTGGAATATACAAGCCAAGTTCTATAATGAAAAATTCCCACTAGTATATGAAAGTGACAAAATGAGAGACTCTCTATCATGAAGATCATGGTGCTACTTTGAAGCACAAGTGTGGTAAAAAGGATAGTAACCTTGTCCCTTCTCTCTTTTTCTCTCATTTTTTTATTTGGGCCTTTTCTCTCTTTTTTTATGGCCTCTTTTCTCTTTTTTTTTTAAATTTTTCGTCCGGAGTCTCATCCCGACTTGTGGGGGAATCATAGTCTCCATCATCCTTTGCCTCACTTGGGACAATGCTCTAAAAATGAAGATCATCACATGTTAATAACTACTTTTCAGCATCCAATTGAAACTCTTTAATTCGTTGTTTGTTTAACTGGTTTGCTGTTATAACTCCCAGTTGAGATGTTTTGCTAACTTCAACTTTTCGAAATCCAATCAGAACTTTAATGGCAAAACAGGTTAGCCCAAGATCAAAGAGCGATGTCCCCATGGACGTTGTATCATCCCACAGCAGTGGCACCGGCCCAATCGTGCATCATGAATTGCCAACTGCTGATGCTCTAGAGGCTAAACTAGTGGTAGAAAGAGATTCTGCTTCTGCACTTAGAGATGAAGTTGACATGTTGAGGAAGCAAACAGCACAATCACAAGCATTACTCAAGACAACCATTAAATATTTGGTGGATTTCAAAACGAAGCAAGCTGAGACTGACCGCATTGTTAAGTCCTGAAGGAAAAAAGGAAATTAAATTCCCACTTGGTAAATCATAGGTGAAATGTTCTTTCCATTGTTGAATAACCATTGTGTTGTTTGTTCATGTAATCAATCAAACCATTTTTTAGAGATCGTGTAATAATTGTTTTTTGTTTTTTGGTTTGTAATTTTATTTGAGCACAAGTCTGTATTAATTGATGAGACTCGGAGACATTTCATTTTGATTGCTGTGCCAGACCTAAAAATATGCCAATCGGGCTGAATGTGCATCCAACAATAATAGTAGTATAGATGGACCATAAGTGGCACGCATTGGAAAGGGCAAAGATGTTGTAGTAGCTTCGCTAAAAAAAGGATGTTGTTGTAGCAAAAAAAGTACAGCGGCCTGGCTTATGTATGTTATTTGATATTATTGATCCATATACTCTATAAGTGTTTATATGTCTGTTAGTTATGTACATTCTTGCTTGATTGACTCGGTATTTGAATCTTGATACATCGCTTGTGTACATATCTAAATGGGAGTACACATTATGCTGCGTGTGACATTTGAGTTGGACATAAAGTGTTCCAAATATTCAAATTCACCTTAAAGTGGATTCTAGCTTCTGAATTTGAGTATCGGCATTTGTAAATCATATTCATATATGACAGTGGAATACATCTTTGTCGTGCTTTTGAAGATATATAAAAACACATAGAATGATTTATAAAGATTTGTATAGGAATACAAAATGGATTCGAATTTAGTTGCCAGGGTAAACATGGATGCTTATTGTCCCAAAATTCGAAAGAAGCGGCAAAATGTCCACTCCCACGTCGGCTGCCTGCAACCAAGTGTTTGGGAGATGGAAATTACTGTCTACCCATTACACGGACAATCCATCGGCCCGATTTCCATTGCTTTTAATAGGGGTAGGTTAGTAACTTCAATTAGACGTGACACGACCGCCTCTGAGCCCATTCCGACAT
The DNA here is from genome assembly GCF_002575655.3 of Aegilops tauschii subsp. strangulata. Classification (NCBI taxonomy): domain Eukaryota; kingdom Viridiplantae; phylum Streptophyta; class Magnoliopsida; order Poales; family Poaceae; genus Aegilops; species Aegilops tauschii. The sequence continues at coordinate 467,559,399 of NC_053037.3, read as the reverse complement.
GGTGGGCGCCAAACATGGGTGGCAAAACACATTTGATTCAAGCTCATCTGAAAGACCTATGTTTCTCCCTCCATTTCCCCATTCATACACGGTGGGCGACAAAACAAACTCGACTCGGCCGAAATCGATGTAGGCAAATATTTTCAATAGGGGCAGGTTTGTAACTTCACTCAGACGTGACACAACCGCCCTACCTGTCAGCCCCGTTCATACACCGTGGGCGCCAACCATGGGCACCAAAACACCCTCTCCTCGCCTGAAATCGCTCTGGCAAATATTGGCGAGATGCGAGATTACCGTCCTATCCCCAACCGATGAGACGCCCAAATTTTAAACTGGGGCTAAGTTCGTAACTTTCCCATATTTCAGATAGGGGCGTCCCAAAAACATGGTTCCCCGTACCTCTCCCTCCATTTTCCCCTTCCTACACCGTCCGCGCTAGAACACCATCCTCCTCCGTCCGCCACCCCATCCATCGCCGCCGTCCTCCACCCCATCCATCGCCACCGTCCTCCACCATGCCGGAGCGCCTACCAAGACCGCGTCGTCCACTACTAGAGATGGGTGTTTCTCATCCACCGCGATGGACCAAGAGCCTTGCCTCGTGTCCTCTCGCTTCATCGGCGTCGTCGTCCTCTTTGTCGGGGCCGCTCACACGACCTTCTCTTCCACCACAATGGGACTTATCCCCCGATGCACCCGTCTACCGTTGCAGATCTGCTTCAACGCCACCAACAGCCATCGCACCCCCGATGCCTACACGGCGCCGCAAGAGAGGTGGTACTTCATATCTCCTCAACTTTTTGATCTCAACTAGAAAATAGATCGTAACTTGGTTACTCTACTTTCTTTTCAGGTCTTAGAATTTAGTTCTTAGTTCGAAGCAAACAATGGATGATAAATATCATTTCTCCGGTTTGCAGCTTTAAATCTGCCATGGCACAGTCATAATACGGTTTAATTGATCATGCTTAGGGTTTAATTGATCATGTTGGTTCCGTGGTGGTTCCTTTAATAGAAATCGGAGGGGAAACCCTCTTTTGCTAAAAAAATGCTTAGGGTTTCCCCCTTTTATGATCACTATACGATCGGAATACGTGCTTCGTGTCATAATAGCACTGCTCCACCCATCAAGCTAAACAACCTTAGTTGTTCAAATACGAATCTGATATTATTAAAACAAAGTCGTTTAATTAGTCAGCTAAATGTTCCTAATTTAGTTTCGAAAATGCATGTTCGCCGCTCAGGTGTGTATCTCTATAGGGTGCCCACGGTGGGCCTGCCCACCCTGGGATTTTGGGTCGTCCCAAGCCCCGATTCCCCTCTGTTCTGCTGTGCGCTTCCGATCTCTACTCGCCCCCAGCCGCCTGCCTCACCGGCGACTTGCCGTCGCCGGACAGCATGACTCTAGGAGGAGACGCAGGGCTAGCAGGAGGTCAGGAGCCGCTCGCCCTATAGCGTCACCGCTGCCCGGGTGCGCCGCCGTGCCTACCTTCCCAGTCCGTTCAGGGCTCAGGCGTGCAGCACCCACTACGCCAACCCGATTTATCCTGAGATACGTCCTCAACACTCAGCACTTCAGCAGCCACTCCTCATCACCCATTTTCTAATTGATTCATTACTCATTAGGCAGGACTGTCATTAGGGTTTGTTGTGTGCTGAGTGCTACCTACACTTAATGGTTCAGATGTATTTCAGTAATCTTTAGTACCTGTAAAGTTCACAGGGTTTCAAAATTCTGGCCCTAGGAACAGACACTAGTCATTTTGGATTGTTGGTCGTAGTGACATTGACCCTAATTACTACTGCAGGCTAGGTTTGTTGACAATTTTACTTGTCTTTCTTACTCATTCGATATGATATCCAATTATTCACGTCGATTAGTTGCAAACAGTAAGTGCTAGACAAACTTCTTGATTCAGATTTTGGACGGTCTCTTACTGCAGTTACAATTCTGCATACTTGTCCTAGTGAGCTCACAAGTAAATGATTGATTCACTACATCTATGCTTGCCTTCTCATATTTGTTGTCAATATTCTTTTAGGGTGGACCACCCTATTTCAAAATACTGGAACCGTAGAAATGAGTGAATAGTATTTCTCTGTGTGATCTCTTCCATCATGTGTGGGCAACGAACACTGCATTGTATAGAAAGAAAGTGTCATTTCCAGCTTTTACATAGGCTACGATCTTTTACATGGAATACAATCTGCCTACTTGCTTTGTGTCGCACTACCAACACTCCACCCTTGAAGCTAAACATTATGCAATCATAATTCCTTGGTTTATTTGTTCAAATACGAATTTGATATGATTCTAATGTTCCTACTTCAATTTTGAAATGTGTGTCTGCCTGTTATAGAGACATAAGGGGTTTGTATTTATGTGTGTGGTCTGGTCAGCATTGTTGGGGTGAACTTTGCATATGCAGGGGTTTATAGGGAGACACTCTTCGACATGAATCCGCAATGCATTCCATAGATAATCTGACTACTTTTTATGTTTTCATGAATCTCAGATTCTGAATAGCATCATAATGATTATGAGCTTGCGCGCATGAAAAGAAGAAAGCAGAACAATGCCATGGCTGTCAAATTTGGCATTAAGGGACTGAAATCAAGTCTAGATGTAATGCAAACGCTCTCCACCTACAGATTCATGCTCAGAATATGATCCTAACAGTGATTCTGAGCTAGAGGGAGATCTAAGTCAATGTAGCTCACTAGTGGAGGAGTCAAAGGCAGATGCCCTATCTTATTCACCCATCAAGGTGCTTGCTCTAACTTTCCACGGTTATATTGGTGATACGTCTCCAACGTATCTATAATTTTTGATTGTTCCATGCTATTATATATTCTGTTTTGGATGATTAATGGGCTTTATTATACACTTATATATTATTTTTGGGACTAACCTATTAACCAGAGGCCCAGCCCAAATTGTTGTTTTTTTGCCTATTTCAGTGTTTCGCAGAAAAAGAATATCAAATGGTGTCCAAACAGAATGAAACCTTCGGGAACGTGATTTTCGGAACAAACGTGATCCAGAGGACTTGGAGTGGATGTCAAGCAACCAACGACGAAGCCACGAGGCAGGGGGCGCGCCTACCCCCTGGGCACGCCCTCCACCCTCGTGGGCCCCTCGTGGCTCCACCGACCTACTTCTTACTCCTATATATACCTACGTACCCCCAAACCATCTGAAGAGGAGCCAAAACCCTATTTCCACCGCCGCAACCTTCTGTACCTGTGAGATCCCATCTTGGGGCCTTTTCCGGTGCTCCGCCGGAGGGGGCATTGATCTCAGAGGGCTTCTACATCAGCACCATAGCCTCTCCGATGATGTGTGAGCAGTTTACCTCAGACCTTCGGGTCCATAGTTATTAGCTAGATGGCTTCTTCTCTCTCTTTGGATCTCAATACAAAGTTCTCCTCGATTCTCTTGGAGATCTATTTGATGTAATCTTCTTTTGCGGTGTGTTTGTCGAGATCCGATGAATTGTGGGTTTATGATCAAGATTATCTATGAACAATATTTGAATCTTCTCTGAATTCTTTTATGTATGATTGGTTATCTTTGCAAGTCTCTTCGAATTATCAGTTTGGTTTGGCCTACTAGATTGATCTTTCTTGCAATGGGAGAAGTGCTTAGCTTTGGGTTCAATCTTGCGGTGCTCGATCCCAGTGACAGTAGGGGAAACGACACGTATTGTATTGTTGCCATCGAGGATAAAAAGATGGGGTTTATATCATATTGCGTGAGTTTATCCCTCTACATCATGTCATCTTGCTTAAAGCGTTACTCTGTTCTTATGAACTTAATACTCTAGATGCATGCTGGATAGCGGTCGATGTGTGGAGTAATAATAGTAGATGCAGGCAGGAGTCGGTCTACTTGTCACCGACGTGATGCCTATATACATGATCATACCTAGTTATTCTCATAACTATGCTCAATTCTATCAATTGCTCGACAGTAATTTGTTCACCCACCGTAATACTTATGCTATCTTGAGAGAAGCCACTAGTGAAACACATGGCCCCTGGGTCTAGTTTCTATCATATTAATCTCCCGTCAACAAGTTATTTCTATTACCATTTATTTTGCTTTCTTTACGTTTAATCTTTATCATAAAAATACCAAAATATTATCTTATCATCTCTATCAGATCACACTTTTGCAAGTGGCCGTGAAGGGATTGACAACCCCTTTATCGCGTTGGTTGCAAGGTTCTTATTTGTTTGTGTAGGTGTGTGGGACTTGAGCGTGGTCTCCTACTGGATTGATACCTTGGTTCTCAAAAACTTAGGGAAATACTTATGCTACTTTACTGCATCACCCTTTCCTCTTCAAGGGAAAACCAACGCAGTGCTCAAGAGGTAGCAAGAAGGATTTCTGGCGCCGTTGCCGGGGAGTCTACGCACAAGTCAAGACATACCAAGTACCCATCACAAAACTCTTATCCCTCGCATTACATTATTTGCCATTTTCCTCTCCCCCACTTCATCCTTGCCGTTTTATTCGCCCTCTTTTCTGTTCGCCTCTTTTTCGCTTGCTTCGTCGTTATGGCTAGTCCCTTACCTACTCCGTTGTCTCCCGAGTTTGAAGTTCTTCACTTCAAACAAAGACAAGGAGTAAACTTAAAAGATGCTTGGCTTAGAATGATGGAATCTTATCATAATTGTACCCTAGAGGTGAACTTTAGAATTTTGCTCCGCAATTTTTATGTTGGACTGAATATGTCTCATAGACAACTCTTGGATTGCGTTGCCAAAGGAAATTTTATTGAAATTGATCCCAGTATTGCGCATGAAATTATAGAAGGTATAGTGAGAACACTACCTCAACAAAAGGGGCCTCATCATACCCAGGAAGAAACGCAAGTTTTTGAGAAAATTTGCGAAGTAACGAAAATTTTACAAAAATCTCTTGAACCTCTCAAGAGTGTTAGCGGAAATCTCCACCGCATGAATATGTTGATTACCCTTTGCAATAAGCGGTTGGACTCTTTAGATCTCAAAATTTCCGAATATGAAGGGAAACGTAAAGAACCTCCCGGATTCGAGCATAACTCCGCTAAAAAATTAAAGACCCAAGATGATAATACCTAGATCTATCCTTGCTTTTATGCCTAGCTAGGGGCGTTAAACGATAGCGCTTGTTGGGAGGCAACCCAATTTTATTTTAGTTTCTTGCTTTTTATTTCTGTTTAGTAATAAATAATCCATCTAGCTTCTGGTTAGATGTGTTTTTATGTTTTAATTAGTGTTTGTGCCAAGTGAAACCTATAGGATCTTCTTGGTTAATAGTTATTTGATCTTGCTGAAAATTCCAGAAACTTTCTGTTCACAAAAACAATTGTTAAAAATCACCAGAACGTGATAAAATACTGATTCCAATTGCAGTAGATCAATAAACAAACTATCTAGGTCGTCCTATTTTGGTAGATTTTTCTGAGTTCCAGAAGTTTGCGTTAGATACAGATTACTACAGACTGTTCTGTTTTTTGAAAGATTCTGTTTTTCGTGTGTTGTTTGCTTATTTTGATGAATTTATGGCTAGTAAAAGAGTTTATAAACCATAAAGAAGTTGGAATACAGTAGGTTTAACACCAATATAAATAAATAATGAGTTCATTACAGTACCTTGAAGTGGTGTTTTGTTTTCTTTCGCTAACGGAGCTCACGAGATTTTCTGTTAAGTTTTGTGTTGTGAAGTTTTCAAGTTTTGGGTAAAGATTTGATGGATTATGGAACAAGGATTGGCAAGAGCCTAAGCTTGGGGATGCCCAAGGCACCCCAAGGTAAAATTCAAGGATAACCAAAAGCCTAAGCTTGGGGATGCCCCGGAAGGCATCCCCTCTTTCTTCTTCGTCTATCGGTAACTTTACTTGGAGCTATATTTTTATTCACCACATGATATGTGTTTTTCTTGGAGCGTCTTGTATGATTTGAGTCTTTGCTTTTTAGTTCACCACAATCATCCTTGATGTACACACCTTTTGAGAGAGACACACATGATTCGGAATTTGTTAGAATACTCTATGTCCTTCACTTATATTTTTTGAGCTATATAGTTTTTGCTCTAGTGCTTCACTTATATCTTTTAGAGCACGGTGGTGGTTATATTTTATAGAAATTATTGATCTCTCATGCTTCACTTATATTATTTTGAGAGTCTTAAACAACATGGTAAATTTCTTTAATTATGAAATTAATCCTAATATGCTAGGCATCCAAGATGAGCATAATAAAAACTTCCATATTGAGTGCATTGAATACTAGGAGAAGTTTGATACTTGATGATTATTTTGAGATATGGAGATAGTGATATTAAATTCGTGCTAGTTCAGTAGTTGTGAATTTGAGAAATACTTGTGTTGAAGTTTGCAAGTCCCGTAGCATGCACGTATGGTAAACGTTGTGTGGCAAATTTGAAACATGAGGTGTTCTTTGATTGTCATCCTTATGAGTGGAGGTCGGGGACGAGCGATGGTCTTTTCCTACCAATCTATCCCCCTAGGAGCATGCGCGTGTTGGAAATATGCCCTAGAGACAATAATAAATTGGTTATTATTATATTTCCTTGTTCATGATAATCATTTATTATCCATGCTAGAATTGTATTGATAGGAAACTCAGATACATGTGTGAATACATAGACAACACCATGTCCCTAGTAAGCCTCTAGTTGACTAGCTCGTTGATCAATAGATGGTTACGGTTTCCTGACCGTGGACATTGGATGTCGTTGATAACGGGATCACATCATTAGGAGAATGATGTGATGGACAAGACCCAATCCTAAGCCTAGCACAAGATCGTGTAGTTCGTTTGCTAAGAGCTTTTCTAATGTCAAGTATCATTTCCTTAGACCATGAGATTGTGCAACTCCCGGATACCGTAGGAATGCTTTGGGTGTACCAAACTTCACAACGTAACTGGGTGGCTATAAAGGTGCACTACAGGTATCTCCGAAAGTGTCTGTTGGGTTGGCACGAATCGAGACTGGGATTTGTCACTCCGTGTAAACGGAGAGGTATCTCTGGGCCCACTCGGTAGGACATCATCATAATGTGCACAATGTGACCAAGGAGTTGATCACGGGATGATGTGTTACGGAATGAGTAAAGAGACTTGCCGGTAACGAGATTGAACAAGGTATAGGGATACCGACGATCGAATCTCGGGCAAGTAACATATCGATAGACAAAGGGAATTGTATACGGGATTGATTGAATCCTCGACATCGTGGTTCATCCGATGAGATCATCGAGGAGCATGTGGGAGCCAACATGGGTATCCAGATCCCGCTGTTGGTTATTGACCGGAGAGTCGTCTCGGTCATGTCTGCTTGTCTCCCGAACCCGTAGGGTCTACACACTTAAGGTTCGGTGACGCTAGGGTTGTAGAGATATTAGTATGCGGTAACCCGAAAGTTGTTCGGAGTCCCGGATGAGATCTCGGACGTCACGAGGAGTTCCGGAATGGTCCGGAGGTAAAGATTTATATATGGGAAGTCTTATTTTGGTCGCCGGAAAAGTTTCGCACTTTATCGGTATTGTACCGGGAGTGCCGAAAGGGGTCCGGGGGTCCACCAAGGGGGTCCACCAGCCCCGGGGGGCCACATGGGCTGTAGGGGGTGCGTCTTGGCCTATATGGGCCAAGGGAACCAGCCCCAAGAGGCCCATGCGCCAAGAGATAAGAAAAAAGGGAGAGTCCTATAGGGGGAAGGCACCTCCGAGGTGCCTTGGGGAGGAAGGACTCCGCCCTGGCCGCACCCTTCCTTGGAGGAAGGGCCAAGGCTGCGCCCCCCCCCCCCTCTCCCTTGGCCCTATATATAGTGGGGGGAGGGAGGGCAGCAATACCTAAGCCCTGGCGCCTCCCTCTCCCTCCCGTGACACACTCCCTCCTCCCGGAGCGCTTGGCGAAGCCCTGTTGGAATCCCGCTACTTCCACCACCACGCCGTCGTGCTGCTGGATCTCCATCAACCTCTCCTCCCCCCTTGCTGGATCAAGAAGGAGGAGACGTCGCTGCTCCATACGTGTGTTGAACGCGGAGGTGCCGTCCGTTCGGCGCTAGGATCATCGGTGATTTGGATCACGACGAGTACGACTCCATCAACCCCGTTCTCTTGAACGCTTCCGCTCGCGATCTACAAGGGTATGTAGATGCACTCCCCTTCCCCTCGTTGCTAGATTACTCCATAGATTGATCTTGGTGATGCGTAGAAAATTTTGAATTTCTGCTACGTTCCCCAACAGTGGCATCATGAGCTAGGTTTATGCGTAGTTTCTATGCACGAGTAGAACACAAAGTAGTTGTGGGCGTAGATGTTGCCAATTCTTCTTGCCGTTACTAGTCTTATCTTGATTCAGCGGCATCGTGGGATGAAGCGGCCCGGACCGACCTTACACGTACTCTTACGTGAGACAGGTTCCACCGACTGACATGCACTAGTTGCATAAGGTGGCTAGCGGGTGTCTGTCTCTCCCACTTTAGTTGGATCGGATTCGATGAAAAGGGTCCTTATGAAGGGTAAATAGAAATTGGCATATCACGTTGTGGCTTTTGCGTAGGTAAGAAACGTTCTTGCTAGAATCCCATAGCAGCCACGTAAAACATGCAACAACAATTAGAGGACGTCTAACTTGTTTTTGCAGGGTATGCTATGTGATGTGATATGGCCAAAAGGATGTGATGAATGATATATGTGATGTATGAGATTGATCATGTTCTTGTAATAGGAATCACGACTTGCATGTCGATGAGTATGACAACCGGCAGGAGCCATAGGAGTTGTCTTTATTTTTTGTATGACCTGCGTGTCATTGAATAACGCCATGTAAATTACTTTACTTTATTGCTAAGCGCGTTAGCCATAGAAGTAGAAGTAATCATTGGCGTGACAACTTCATGAAGACACAATGATGGAGATCATGATGATGGAGATCATGGTGTCATGCCGGTGACAAAGATGATCATGGTGCCCCGAAGATGGAGATCAAAGGAGCAAAATGATATTGGCCATATCATGTCACTATTTGATTGCATGTGATGTTTATCATGTTATGCATCTTATTTGCTTAGAACGACGGTAGCATAAATAAGATGATCCCTCACTAAAATTTCAAGAGATGTGTTCCCCCTAACTGTGCACCGTTGTGAAGGTTCGTTGTTTCGAAGCACCACATGATGATCGGGTGTGATAGATTCTAACGTTCGAATACAACGGGTGTTGACGAGCCTAGCATGTACAGACATGGCCTCAGAACACATGCGAAACACTTAGGTTGACTTGACGAGCCTAGCATGTACAGACATGGCCTCGGAACACAAGAGACCGAAAGGTCGAACATGAGTCGTATAGTAGATACGATCAACATGGAGATGTTCACCGATGATGACTAGTCCGTCTCACGTGATGATCGGACACGGCCTAGTTTGACTCGGATCATGTATCACTTAGATGACTAGAGGGATGTCTATCTGAGTGGGAGTTCATTAATCAGATGAACTTAATTATCATGAACAAAGTCAGAAGGTCTTTGCAAATTATGTCATAGCTTGCGCTTTAGTTCTACTGGTTAAGATATGTTCCTGGAGAAAAATTTAGTTGAAAGTTGATAGTAGCAATTATGCGGATTGGGTCCGTGAACTGAGGATTGTCCTCATTGCTGCACAGAAGGCTTATGTCCTCAATGCACCGCTCGGTGTGCTGAACCTCAGCGTCGTCTGTAGATGTTGCGAAACATCTGACATGCATGTTTTGATGACTACGTGATAGTTCAGTGCGTAATGCTAATGGTTTAGAATTGTGGCACCAAAGACGTTTTTGAAACATCGCAGAACATATGAGATGTTTCGAAGACTGAAATTGGGATTTCGGTCTAGTGCCCACGTCAAGTGGTATGAGACCTCTGACAAGTTTCTTAAGCCTGCAAACTAAGGGAGAAAAGCTCAATCATTGAGCATGTGCTCAGATTGTCTGAGTACTGCAATCGCTTGAATCGAGTGGGAGTTAATCTTCCAGATGAGATAGTGATGGTTCTCCATAGTCACTGCCACCAAGCTATTAGAACTTCGTGATGAACTATAACATATTAGGGATAGATATGATGATCCTTAAGTAACTCGCGATGTTTGACACCGCGAAAGTAGAAATCAAGAAGGAGCATCAATTGTTGATGGTTAGTAAAACCACTAGTTTAAGAAGGGCAAGGGCAAAAGGGATACTTCATGAAACAGCAAGTCATTTGCTGCTCTAGTGAAGAATCCCAAGGTTGAACCCAAACCCGAGACTAAGTGCTTCTGTAATGAGAGGAACGGTCACTGAAGCAATACTACCCTAGATACTTGGTAGATGAGAAGGCAGGCAAGGTCGACAGAAGTATATTGGATATACATTATATGAATGTGTACTTTACTAGTATTCCTAGCAGCACCAGGGTATTAGATACCGGTTCGGTTGCTAAGTGTTAGTAACTCGAAATAAAAGCTGCGGAATAAACGGAGACTAGCTAAAGGTGAGATGACGATAAGTGTTGGAAGTGTTTCCAAGGTTGATGTGATCAAGCATCGCATGCTCCCTCTACCATCGAGATTTGGTGTTTGCGTTAAGCATGATTGGATTATGTTTATCGCAATACGGTTATTCATTTAAGGAGAATAATGGTTACTCTGTTTATTTGAATAATACCTTCAATGGTCTTGCACCTAAAATGAATCTCGATCGTAGTGATACACATGTTCATGCCAAGATAGTAATGATATTACCACATACTTGTGGCACTGCCACTTGAGTCATATTGGTATAAAACGCATGAAGAAGCTCCATGTAGATGGATCTTTGGACTCACTCGTTTTTTGAAAAGATTGAGACATGCGAACCATGTCTATTGGTATATATGCATGAAGAAACTCCATGCAGATGGATCTTTTGGACTCACTTGATTTTGAATCACTTGAGACATGCAAATCATACCACATGGGCAAGATGACTGAAAGGCCTCGTTTTCAGTAAGATGGAACAAGAGAGCAACTTATTGGAAGTAATACATTTTGATGTATGCAGTCCAATGAGTGCTGAGGCATGCAGTGGATATCGTTATGTTCTTACTTCACAGATGATTTGAGTAGATGCTGAGTGTATTTACTTGATGAAACACAAGTCTAAATTATTGAAAGGTTCAAGTAATTTCAGAGTGAAGTTGAAGATCGTCGTGACAAGAGGATAAAATGTCTGTGATATGATCATAGAGATGAGTATCTGAGTTACGAGTTTGGCACACAATTAAGACATTGTGGAAAGTGTTTCGCAATTAATACCGCCTGGAACACCATAGTGTGATGGTGTGTCCGAACATCATTGGATATGGTGCATACCATGATGTCTCTTATCGAATTACCACTATCGTTTATGGGTTAGGCATTAGAGATAACCGCATTCACTTTAAAAGGGGCACCACGCAATTCCGTTGAGACGACACCGTTTAGAGAAACCTAAGTTGTCGTTTCTTAAAGTTTGGGGCTGCGAAGCTTATGTGAAAAAGTTTCAGGCTGATAAGCTCGAACCCAAAGCGGATAAATACATCTTCATAAGAATACCCAAAACAGTTGGGTATACCTCCTATTTCAGATCTGGAAGCAAAAGTAATTGCTTCTAGAAACGAGTCCTTTCTCGAGGAAAAGTTTCTCTCGAAAGAATTGAGTGGGAGGATGGTGGAGACTTGATGAGGTTATTGAACCATAACTTCAACTAGTGTGTAGCAGGTCACAGGAAGTTGTTCCTGTGGCACCTATACCAATTGAAGTGGAAGCTTATGATAGTGATCATGAAACTTCGGATCAAGTCACCACCAAACCTCGTAGGACGACGAGGATGCGTAATACTTCAGAGTAGTACGTGATCCTGTCTTGGAAGTCATGTTGTTGGACAACGATGAACCTATGAGCTATGGAGAAGCGATGGTGGGCCCATATTCTGACAAATGGTTAGAAGCCATGAAATCCGAGATAAATGGATCTTTAAGAAGAAGACGGACATGGACGGTAATGTTACCGTCTATGAAGCTCGACTTGTGGCAAAGAGTATTTTCACAAGTTCAAGGAGTTGACTACGATGAGATTTTCTCATCCGTAGCGATGCTTAAGTCCGTCGGAATCATGTTAGCATTAGCTGCATTTATGAAATCTGGCAGATGGATGTCAAAACAAGTTTCCTTACCAGTTTTCGTAAGGAAAGGTTGTATGTGATACAATTAGAAAGGTTTTGTCGATCCTAAGGATGCTAAAAGGTATGCTAGCTCCAGCGATCCTTCCATGGACTAGAGCAAGCATCTCGGAGTCAGAATATACGCTTTGATAGAGTGATCAAAGTTTTTGGGTTTATACAAAGTTTGTTAGAAACTTGTATTTACAATAGAGTGAGTGGGAGCGCTACAACATTTCTGATAAGTATATGTGAATGACATATTGTTGATCCGAAATGATGTGAAACTTCTGGAAAGCATAAAGGGTTGTTTGAAAGGAGTTTTTCAAAGGAAGACCTGGATAAAGCTGCTTACATATTGGGCATCAAGATCTATAGAGATAGATCAAGACGCCTGATGATACTTTCAAAGAACACACACCTTGACATGATTTTGAAAGAGTTCAAAATGGATCAGCAAAGAAGGAGTTCTTGGCTGTGTTACAAGGTGTGAGTATTGAGTAAGACTCAAGACCTGACCACAGCAGAAGAGAGAGAAAGGACAAAGGTCGTCCCCTATGCTTTAGACGTAGGCTCTATAGTATGCTATGCTGTGTACCGCACATGTAGTGTGCCTTGCCATGAGTTGGTCAAGAGGGTACAATAGTGATCCGGGAAAGGATCTCATGACAGCGGTCGAACTTATCCTTAGTACCTAGTGGACTAAGGAATTTTCTCGATTATGGAGGTGAAAAGGAGTTCGTCGTAAAGGGTTACGTCGATGCGAACTTTGACACTAATCCGGATGACTCTGAGTAGAAAACCGGATTCGTATAGTAGAGCAATTATTTGAAATGGCTCCAAGTAGCGCGTGGTAGCATCCACAAGATGACATAGATATTCGTAAAGCACACGGTTCTGAAAGGTTCAGACCCGTTGACTAATAACCTCTCTCACAAGCATAACATGATCAAACCAGAACTCATTGAGTGTTAATCACATAGAGATGTGAACTAGATTGTTGACTCTAGTGAACTCTTTGGATGTTGGTCACATGGTGATGTGACCTATGAGTGTTAATCACATGGTGATGTGGACTAGATTATTGACTCTAGTGCAAGTGGGAGACTGTTGGAAATATGCCCTAGAGGCAATAATAAATTGGTTATTATTATATTTCCTTGTTCATGATAATCGTTTATTATCCATGCTAGAATTGTATTGATAGGAAACTCCGATACATGTGTGGATACATAGACAACACCATGTCCCTAGTAAGCCTCTAGTTGACTAGCTCGTTGATCAATAGATGGTTACGGTTTCCTGACCATGGACATTGGATGTCGTTGATAACGGGATCACATCATTAGGAGAATGATGTGATGGACAAGACCCAATCCTAAGCCTAGCACAAGATCGTGTAGTTCGTTTGCTAAGAGCTTTTCTAATGTCAAGTATCATTTCCTTAGACCATGAGATTGTGCAACTCCCGGATACCATAGGAATGCTTTGGGTGTACCAAACGTCACAACGTAACTGAGTGGCTATAAAGGTGCACTACAGGTATCTCCGAAAGTGTCTGTTGGGTTGGCACGAATCGAGACTGGGATTTGTCACTCCGTGTAAACGGAGAGGTATCTCTGGGCCCACTCGGTAGGACATCATCATAATGTGCACAATGTGACCAAGGAGTTGATCACGGGATGATGTGTTACGGAATGAGTAAAGAGACTTGCCGGTAACGAGATTGAACAAGGTATAGGGATACCGACGATCGAATCTCGGGCAAGTAACATATCGATAGACAAAGGGAATTGTATACGGGATTGATTGAATCCTCGACATCGTGGTTCATCCGATGAGATCATCGAGGAGCATGTGGGAGCCAACATGGGTATCCAGATCCCGCTGTTGGTTATTGACCGGAGAGTCGTCTCGGTCATGTCTGCTTGTCTCCCGAACCCGTAGGGTCTACACACTTAAGGTTCGGTGACGCTAGGGTTGTAGAGATATTAGTATGCGGTAAACCAAAAGTTGTTCGGAATCCCGGATGAGATCCCGGACGTCACGAGGAGTTCCGGAATGGTCCGGAGGTAAAGATTTATATATGGGAAGTCTTATTTTGGTCGCCGGAAAAGTTTCGCACTTTATCGGTATTGTACCGGGAGTGCCGAAAGGGGTCCGGGGGTCCACCAAGGGGGTCCTCCAGCCCCGGGGGGCCACATGGGCTGTAGGGGGTGCGTCTTGGCCTATATGGGTCAAGGGACCAAGAGGCCCATGCGCCAAGAGATAAGAAAAAAGGGAGAGTCCTAAAGGGGGAAGGCACCTCCGAGGTGCCTTGGGGAGGAAGGACTCCTCCCTGGCCGCACCCTTCCTTGGAGGAAGGGCCAAGGCTGCGCCCCCCTCTCCCTTGGCCCTATATATAGTGGGGGGGAGGGAGGGCAGCAATACCTAAGCCCTGGCGCCTCCCTCTCCCTCCCGTGACACACCTCCCTCCTCCCGCAGCGCTTGGCGAAGCCCTGTTGGAATCCCGCTACTTCCACCACCACGCCATCGTGCTGCTGGATCTCCATCAACCTCTCCTCCCCCCTTGCTGGATCAAGAAGGAGGAGACGTCGCTGCTCCGTACGTGTGTTGAACGCGGAGGTGCCGTCCGTTCGGCGCTAGGATCATCGGTGATTTGGATCACGACGAGTACGACTCCATCAACCCCGTTCTCTTGAACGCTTCCGCTCGCGATCTACAAGGGTATGTAGATGCACTCCCCTTCCCCTCGTTGCTAGATTACTCCATAGATTGATCTTGGTGATGCGTAGAAAATTTTGAATTTCTGCTACGTTCCCCAACAGCGCGTAGTGCTTGGTTTTTGATGACTTGTATATTTTTGCAATAAGTATGTGAGTTCTTTATGACTAATGCTGAGTCCATGGATTATACGCACTCTTAACCTTCCATCATTGCTAGCCTCTTCGGTACCATGCATTGCCCTTTCTCACCTTGAGAGTTGGTGCAAACTTCGCCGGTGCATCCAAACCCCGTGATATGGTACGCTCTATCACACATGAACCTCCTTATATCTTCCTCAAAACAGCAACCATACCTACCTATCATGGCATTTCCATAGCCATTCCGAGATATATTGCCATGCAACTTTGCACTGTTCCGTTTATTATGACGCGCTTCATCATTGTCATATTGCTTTGCATGATCATGTAGTTGACATTGTATTTGTGGCAAAGCCATCATGCATAATTTTTCATACATGTCACTCTTGATTCATTGCATATCCCGGTATACCGCCGGAGGCATTCATATAGAGTCATATTTTGTTCTAGTATCGAGTTGTAATCATTGAGTTGTAAATAAATATAAGTGTGATGATCATCATCCATAGAGCATTGTCCCAAAAAAGAGAAAAAAAGAGAAAAAAGGGAGAAAGGCCAAATAAAAAAAAGGAAGGCCCAAAAAAAGAAAATAAAAGGGGCAATGCTACTATCCTTTTTCCACACTTGTGCTTCAAAGTAGCACCATGATCTTGATGATAGAGAGTCTCTTGTTTTGTCACTTTCATATACTAGTGGGAATTTTTCATTATAGAACTTGGCTTGTATATTCCAACGATGGGCTTCCTCAAATGCACTAGGTCTTCGTGAGCAAGCAAGTTGGATGCACACCCACTTAGTTTCTTTTGTTGAGCTTTCATACATAGCTCTAGTGCATCCGTTGCATGGCAATCCCTACTCCTTGCATTGACATCAATTGATGGGCATCTCCCTAGCCCGTTGATTAGCCGCGTCAATGTGAGACTTTCTCTTTTTTGTCTTCTCCACACAACCCCCATCATTATATTCTATTCCACCCATAGTGCTATATCCTTGGCTCACGCTCATGTATTGCGTGAAAAGTTGAAAAAGTTTGAGATTACTGAAGTATGAAACAATTGCTTGGCTTGTCATCGGGGTTGTGCATGATGAGAGCATTCTTGTGTGACGAAAATGAAGCATGGCCAAACTATATGATTTTGTAGGGATGAACTTTCTTTGGCCATGTTATTTTGAGAAGACATAATTGCTTAGTTAGTATGCTTGAATTATTATTATTATTATTATGTCAATATTAAACTTTTATCTTGAATCTTTCGGATCTGAACATTCATGCCACAATAAAGAAAATTACATTGAGAAATATGCTAGGAAGCATTCCACATCAAAAATTCTGTTTTTATCATTTACCTACTCGAGGACGAGCAGGAATTAAGCTTGGGGATGCTTGATACGTCTCCAACATATCTATAATTTTTGATTGTTCCATGCTATTATATATCCTGTTTTGGATGATTAATGGGCTTTATTACACACTTTTATATTATTTTTGGGACTAACCTATTAAATGGAGGCCCAGCCCAAATTGCTATTTTTTTTGCCTATTTCAGTGTTTCGCGGAAAAAGAATATCAAACGGAGTCCAAACGGAATGAAACCTTCGGGAACGTGATTTTCGGAACACACGTGATCCAGAGGACTTGGAGTGGACGTCAAGCAACCAAAGAGGAAGCCACGAGGCAGGGGGCGTGCCTACCCTCCTGGGCGCACCCTCCATCCTCGTGGCTCCACCGACCTACTTCTTCCTCCTATATATACCTACGTACCCCCAAACCATCAGAAGAGGAGCCAAAATCCTATTTCCACCGCCGCAACCTTCTGTACCCGTGAGATCCCATCTTGGGGCCTTTTCCAGTGCTCCGCCGGAGGGGGCATTGATCACGGAGGGCTTCTACATCAACACCATAGCCTCTCTGATGATGTGTGAGTAGTTTACCTCAGACCTTCGGGTCCATATTTATTAGCTAGATGGCTTCTTCTCTCTCTTTGGATCTCAATACAAAGTTCTCCTCGATTCTCTTGGAGATCTATTTGATGTAATCTTCTTTAGCAGTGTGTTTGTCGAGATCGATGAATTGTGGGTTTATGATCAAGATTATCTATGAACAATATTTGAATCTTCTCTGAATTCTTTTATGTATGATTGGTTATCTTTGCAAGTCTCTTCGAATTATCAGTTTGGTTTGGCCTACTAGATTGATCTTTCTTGCAATGGGAGAAGTGCTTAGCTTTGGGTTCAATCTTGCGGTGCTCGATCCCAGTGACAGTAGGGGAAATGACACATATTGTATTGTTGCCATCGAGGATAAAAAGATGGGGTTTATATCATATTGCATGAGTTTATCCCTTTACATCATGTCATCTTGCTTAAAGCATTACTCTGTTCTTATGAACTTAATACTCTAGATGCATGCTGGATAGCGGTCGATGTGTGGAGTAATAGTAGTAGATGCAGGCAGGAGTCGGTCTACTTGTCACGGACGTGATGCCTATATACATGATCATACCTAGATATTCTCATAACTATGCTCAATTCTATCAATTGCTCGACAGTAATTTGTTCACCCATCGTAATACTTATGCTATCTTGAGAGAAGCCACTAGTGCCTATGGCCCCCGAGTCTATTTTCCATCATATTAATCTGCCGTCAACAAGTTATTTCTATTATCGTTTATTTTGCTTTCTTTACTTTTAGTCTTTATCATAAAAATACCAAAAATATTATCTTATCATCTCTATCAGATCTCACTTTTGCAAGTGCCCGTGAAGGGATTGACAACCCCTTTATCGCGTTGGTTGCAAGGTTCTTATTTGTTTGTGTAGGTGCATGGGATTGAGCGTGGTCTCCTACTGGATTGATACCTTGGTTCTCAAAAACTGAGGGAAATACTTACGCTACTTTAGTGCATCACCCTTTTCTCTTCAAGGGAAAACCAACACAGTGCTCAAGAGGTAGCAATTGGTCGAACATATCTTGCAACTAATACTTTGCATTGCTTCTACTTTGTTGCACTTCCATTAGCTTAGTTTACACATCGTGTATGTGAATACGCCCTGCCTATCCATTTTCAGTACATATTCCATCTGTCATCATACCATATTTATCCATTCAAATGTTGTTCTTGTGTATCAGACGTTCAAAAGGAAGAGGGCGATTGCTGATCGCGGAGGAGCACACGCAAAGTATTTGGAAAAGGTAGTGACACCTGATAAATCAAATAGCCCATTAGGTGTAGTTGCAATATCACCTGACCCGCAAAACACCCCAACTCTAGCAGACTCTAGCCCTACTACACTGGTCATTTCTGATGCCCCAACTAGGCAGACCCCAACTGCAGCAAACAATATGATGATGCTAGTTGACATAGCACCAGCTCTACGACGCAAAACCCCCATTCCAGCAAAGAGTACACCAAATCCAGTTGCCAAATCCCTTTTCGAACTAGAGAGAGCCCCAATTGCAGCAAATAGGACCCTTGTTCCATTTCTTCCCAGTTTAGAAGATGAAGCTTATATTGTTGTTAGGAACTTTGTGCGCATCTTTCCTTCATGGAAAGATTATACCGCAGACACAGAACAATTTCCAGTCTTCCTCCGCAACTTACGTGTAAGTAATGTACTAATGTTATTCATGGTAATTACTGCATATGTTTCTGCTGACAGAAGACACAAGATTTCATTCTTTTAAATAGGTGAGGACCAAACTGGATTGTCCAGACGAGCAAGGGTTGGTTGCGCTTTTCAAGCACTCGTTGATGAAGTATCGTTCCTACCTGAGGCAAGCGCACTTCTATGGCAAGCCTCTAAACGAAATTTCTGTAAAGTCTCTGGTGCTACATTTATCCGACAGTGACTGGAATAATCTTGTTACACATTGGTCTCGTCTGCAGCGTAAGGTACTGTCTATGATACCACATCACAATTTGAACTACATTTCTGCATTTGCCTTAACGTCTCACTTGTATGAAAACTGTTAGCAGAAGAACATTCATTCTCAAGGGACCACAGAATCTCGCAACTATACTGCACACTGCATTGCTCTTTTGAGTACCTCTTACCCTGTATGACCATACTTACTTTCATAGCTGTTTGATTATGTAGCATCACTGCACATGTTAGCCTCGTTATCGTCCATTTGGTGGACATTATAATATCCGTATGGACTCTTACTTAAATTTAGAATCAACCCAATGCTTTTGAAGAGGTTTAGCTCTGCAGTCCTCTTGTAAGGACTGAACGTCGTCTATCACTGTACTTACATTAACAGCTACTCCCTCTGTCCCATAATATAAGAACGTTTTGTACAGTACACCAGTGTTCAAAACACTCTTGTATTATGGGAAGAGGGATTGGTTCATTGTGTAGCATTCTGCATCTTATCTCCCTCGCCCACCATTTACTAAAAGATATCATATCTATATTCAATCTTACCAAAAAGTTGAATACACAGACAATGCCAGTGCAGAAGTGTAGCCCATTGGTCTTGTCAGTACCTTTTGTCCTATAACACTTTTACTTCCAGGGATTGGTAGTTGATTATGTAGCATGAATCTGCATCTTATCTTCATTATCCTCTATCCCTTCCAGTATTATCATATCTATAATTACTCTCTACAAAATGTAGAGTACAGGCAATGCTTATGAAGAAGATTTTGTGCTGAAATTCTTGAGTTATCCTTCCCTTGACATGGAGAAGTGCATTATAAAGCCGGTGTTAACTGTTAATATAAGTCAGTCCTTCTAAAGCCTTTATCCTCAACTGCTGTTTAATTTGCTCATACTCCCTATTGTTTACTGTTGTTTAGTTTGCTGTTTCTATCAAAATGCATGTTCGCAAGAACCGTAAATTCCAAGTTTTACTTGTAAAACCAAATTCCTTATTCATACCATGCACATTACTCAATACTCCCTATATGTATGCTTGTTTTTATGGATCTATAATCCAGTGTGTGGTGAAGCAGCCCACGTATGCACCTTGTCATCTCCTGTTTTATCTTACTGATGTGGCTGATGATATGAACAACATGCCATGCACATTAACCAAAATAGATATAGTGATTGTCTTTGCCCTTCATCTATGCTTGTTATGTTGACATGGTAATCAAGTAGTGTGGTGAAGCTCCCCGCATTATGAACAATGCCAGATTATGTTATTGATATTTTGAACTTACTCTTTATTTTCTAATTTGAAATTGGATGGAATTGACAACACAGTTATCATCTTTGTTTATACACGTGGAAAACCTGTCATCTCTCTGCTAGTTTCAGGGTGATATGCCTGATGGCATGCACAAGTCTGCTGAAGGCCGTGAGACAAACCCAGCATATATTGCAGTAAAGAAGGCAAAACATCTTGAAGATAGCGAGACAACCCCAAAGTCTTGTCTTGATGCAGTGTTCAAGTTACTTGAGACTAGCAGTCAGATAAGCTCACAGAATTCGTTGTCTGAATCAGTTCGACTTCTTCAGTCCCAAGTTCTAGCAGAAAGGCATTCTGCAACTCAACTTCGACTTGAAGTCCTATCTCTAAGAAAGATTGCGGAGAACACCAATGAGAACCTCATTGCTAAACAGCTACACCTGGAAGCTATGACCGACATGCTAGGCCGGTTTCACAGCCTTGCTCAGCAGCTTGCGCAACAGTTCCTGCGCAAGGCTAATCTTTCTTGAACTGTCTTGGAAGTGGTCTCGGTTTAGTATTATTTTTTTACGCTGCAATGGTGCCCAGGTTTTGTAATCTGCTTCTTCGTTGTGCTTTATGATCACTGGTGGCGAACTTCGATTCCCAGTGGATGTAATATACCATAAATCTGTTATTGTATAGTGTAGGTTTATTCTAAGTTACTATGCCGTAAGTTTTTATTGTATAGAGTAGGTTTGTTCTTAATTCCTACTAGTTACTGCCATCATTCGCTATCTGAAAAAAAACTGATGTAGTCGATCGGGCTGAAACATTCGCCTCTAACGGGCCTGGTTTTTAGCGGGCCACAATTGGGCCGGCCTGCATCTATCTTGGGCCCGAATGGCCATTGGGGCCTTCACACTTTGCGCCAGGCCCACAACTTACTCTGGCCTATATTCGGCCCAAATTTTAGTTGGGCCTTTTGTGGACCCAACGCTTAGATTGGCCCAGGTAGCGTTGGGCCATTAACAGGCTGAATGTTCTACTGGCCTGTTACAGCCTAGAAGAAACCATGGGCCTTTAGCAGGCCGAAATGCATGTTGGGCCTCAATTTTCACTAGTCGTTGACGGGCCTTCAGCATGCTGAAATGTAGACCGGGCCTTTTTTGGCCCAGTTATATGACAGGCCATTACCAGGCCGAAACATATCTTGGGCCTTAGTTGGCCCACTGATATCATGGGCCTTTAAGAGGCCGAAAGCTTAGTACACGCATCAACGAGCCGAATTATACGACAGGCCTTTAACAGGCCCAAAGTCACATTGGGCTGAACTGTTGCCACCTTTATCACGGGCCGTTAGTGGGCCGGATGTCACGTCGGACCATATGTGGCCCATGGGCAGCATGGGCCTTTCCCAGGCCGAAAGACACACCGGGCTGAAATGGGCCCATGTCTATATCGGGCCTCTAACAGGCTGAAATTCACTGGGCTGTAATTGGGCCCAAATATTCAGCGAACAATTAACGGGCCAGATCTGGCTTCAGGCCGTAAATAGGCCTTTATTAAATAGGCACTTATTGGGCTGGCCCACTAGTACCTGAGTAAGTACTACGGGCCTTTGACTGGGCCGGCCTTTTTAACCTATATGGGCCTCTGTTGGGCCCTGCCACATGTCGATGTATCAGAGGCATGTCTCCTCCAATGGATGGGCGACTTCTGGCCCACCGAGGAGCAGACACGTGTTTCCTCCGGCCAATGAGAATTTTACACGTGGAAAATCACCATTGGTCCGAGCTGTTAACGGGTTACCGGATCCAAAACCGGACCCGATAGCTTAATGGCGAGCCGTTATGGTGGATGCCATGTGTCGGTCACCCTTGACGAAAGCACTTCTATGACGCGTGATTTATCGTCATGGAAGTGGACACTTCCGTGATGATAATTTTGGTATTTTCATGGAACACTTCTACGACAGCACGGGTATGACTATCTTGATTTTGTCATAAAATCGTCATGGATGTACATGCATGACAGAAAACATGACCTACTGTGACAAACACGCATCATCACGTAAGTGTATTTTTTTGTAGTGCAAGGCTGCTGCTGCTACTCAAGCTTCTAAGAATGCAACACCCAAGAGATCAACTAGAAACATACCAGCTACTGAGAAGAACAAGGCCCCAGTGCCTGAAGTGGAAGAAGAAGAAGCCCAAGTGCTTAGGAAATTAAAGCCAAAGATTCCTGATCATGATGACAATCATCCAGTTGCTGAGAACATGAAGGAAAGAAAAGATGCAAGACTCAGATTGTGGAGACAGTCAGACCCCTATGCTGTGAGAAGAAGAACTGTTGTGGACTATAGTTTTCACACTAAGGAACAACATGACTTCTATGAGACTGTCCTCCTGGACAAGAAGCCCATTGTGTGTGACATGAGATGGGTGGACTGGAAATACATTGACAACAATGAAGATCACTTTCCTGGAGTTCATGAGAGCTTCAGACTCAATGGAGTTGACACATTTGTTGGCCAGAAATTGACAAAATGAAATGATGAGATGGTGATGCAGTTCTATTCCACTGCACATTTTTATCCAGATGGAAGGATAGTCTGGATGACTGAGGGTACTAGGTACCAATCTACTATTGATGAGTGGTCCAAGTTGATCAATGCCCCTAAAGAAGCTGAAGATGACACTGATGTCTATGCCAAGCGCAAGAAAGATCACAACTCCATGGCCAATATGTACAAAGAGATACCTGACCAGGCCTTGGAGACACACAAGCTAGGCTCAGTATATTACTTGTTGTATGGATTGGCCACCATGAACACTATATTGAGGCACACTTTGTTGCCCAAGTCAGGAGATCACATGATGATCAGAGGCCACTCCATCAACTTGCTTTAGATGTTTGATGTGCCACAAAAATTTTAAGTGATGAGTTTGATTGTTGAGACTATCAAGAGAACTGCAACAGATCAGAAGAGATCATGTGGCTATGCTCCACACATTCAGATGCTCATAAATTCCAAGATGGGCACAGGCACATATTTGTTGGACAGAGAGAACCTTCCCTTGAGGCCTGATTTTGAGGATAACACTGTTGTGATGGATGCTTCACATCCAACTTCTGTTGAGGCTCAAGAGAAGAGAGAGAAGGCATGCTGAAAAAGCTTCAAAGATTCCAGATCCTTCTGCAGTCAAACTCAAGACCAAGCAGGACCAGCTCAGCTATCTGCTTGAGGCCACTGTGAGAATAGAGAAAGGACTCACTACCCTGACTCGAAATCAAGAGAGCCTTGAGAGGATCTTTGAGACAAAGCTACATGACATGGATGTCAAAGTCACTGAGATTCAGACTTCAGTTGAGAAGATACAAGAAGAGCTTGAGGACAGGAGTGACAACCACATATGCTTACAAAGGGTGCCTAGAGCACAAAGGTCTACAGTAGTGCCAGTGACAGACACTAGGGCTACAACCTCAGCTCCTGCAGCCACAACCTCAGTTGCCCCTCCAGTGGAAACCCCTCCAGTTCCTCAGACGTCAGCCAAAGTCTCGGCAGATGTTGTTCTCTCCATGCCATCTCCACACTCTGGAGCTCCCGGAGATCATGCTTATAGTGTCGTATAACACTATGCATTTTCGAGCTTTTTGGTAACTTGTTGCCAAAGGGGGAGAAAGTGTATAGATCCTAGGCTTCGAGAGAGAGTGTGTGTTTTTCTTTTTTGTCTCTCTTCCTACTTTATTTGCTTGCTTGTTTGGTTGATACTCCACTTACATGTGTGTGAGATACTTATATGTTCATGTGCTTGATCATATCATACTTTAATGCTTGTGCTTGAATGATGATATTCTATCTCTCATGTATGATCATTCACATTTTTTGTCTTGGTAATGAGTGCATATTTCATATTCTATCATTTTGACCGCTCCACCAAGATGTATGCGACATGGAAGAGTAACCCATGATCCTAATTGATTGTGCATTTGCATTCAAAAGCAAATTTTAAATTATACACAAATTTAGGGGGAGCTCTTACTTATCACATACTTCTCAAAGCGACGATGTAGTTCTTTTATATTATCATTTGTCGAAGCTTTGATCTATATGTTGTCATCAATTACCAAAAAGGGGGATATTAAAAGTGCAACTAATCCCCGGGTGGTTTCCGTAATTCATAACAACATATAGCTCATTGAACTAATATCCATTCAAGATTAATGTTTCAGAAAGTTCAGTGATTGGTATGGCATGGACTAGAGATGTGGACCCCTCAAAATGTAAGGACACATATTGGCAAAAGGTCAAGACTCTTCGTTTTCATTTTAGTGATCCAGAATCACATTGAGTCCATAGGAAAAGCCAATACTATTAAAAGGGGATGAGGTGTTGCTTAATGGCTTGCTTGCTCAAAATGCTTAGTGATATGCTCCAAAAGCCCTCAACCACTTTCTCATTTCCACGTATGTCCTAAACCTAACTCAAACTCGGCCCCACCGATTTGATCTATCCGACGCCACTGAGTTCACTTGACATAGCCAATGCCAGAAACCCTAATCAGTTCGGTCTCACCGATAGAGATCTCGGTCTCACCGAGATGGGATTGCAAACTCTCTGTTTCCCTTTGTAATGTTTCGATCTAACCGAGATGAGCGATCGGTCCCACTGAGTTGGCAATGCAAACTCTCTGTTTACTTTTCGTAACGTTTCGGTCTCACCAAAATGAGCGATCGGTCCCACTGAGTTTGCCTGACCAAGTCTCTATTTGCTTATTACTGAAATCGGCCTCACTGAGTTCATGTGATCGGTCTCACCAAGATGAGGTTTCGCCCTAACCCTAGCGCATCGGTCCCACCGAGTTGATCATGTCGGTGCCACCGAAAAGCCTAACGTTCACATTTTGAACCAGGTCGGTCTCACCGAGTTTGGTAAGTTTTGTGTAACGGTTAGATTTTGTGTGGAGGCTATAAATACCCCTCCACCCCCTTCTCCATTCAGGAGAGAGCCATCAGAATGTGCCTACACTTCCACTACTCATTTTCTAAGAGAGAACCACCTACTCATGTGTTGAGACCAAGACATTCCAATCCAACCACAAGAATCTTGATCTCTAGCCTTCCCCAAGTTGCTTTCCACTCAAATCATCTTTCCACCATATCCAAATATGTGAGAGAGAGTTGAGTGTTGGGAGACTATCATTTGAAGCACAAAAGAGCAAGGAGTTCATCATGAACACACCATCTATTACCTTTTGGAGAGTGGTGTCTCCTAGATTGTTTAGGTGTCACTTGGGAGCCTCTGTCAAGATTGTGGAGTTGAACCAAGGAGTTTGTAAGGGCAAGGAGATCGCCTACTTCGTGAAGATCTACCCAAGTGAGGCAAGTCCTTCGTGGGCGATGGCCATGGTGGGATAGACAAGGTTGCTTCTTCGTGGACCCTTCGTGGGTGGATCCCTCCGTGGACTCGCCTAACCGTTACCCTTCGTGGGTTGAAGTCTCCATCAACGTGGATGTACGGTAGCACCACCTATCGGAACCATGCCAAAAATCTCCGTGTCTACATTGCGTTTGCTCCCTCCAAAGTCCTCCATTTTACCTTCGTATGCAATATTACATTCTGCTGCTATCCTCTTAGAATTGCATGTGTAGGTTGATTTCTTGACTTGTGTTAAGTTGCTAAAATCTGCCAAGACATAAAATTGGGAAAAGGCTAGATTTTTATTTGGTCAAGTAGTCTAATCACCCCCCTCTAGACATACTTTCGATCCTACAACACCATATGGAGATAGACAACCCTGTTTGCACAAATATGTAACAGAGTTATTTAAGCAGTGTCATTTTTTGCAGCGGCATGTGATTAACAACAGCATCTCATATGTTATCAATGGCATTACAGTGATAGTATGAAAAGGTGCCATTAACTAAGAAGTGCCATCATATCAAATCAACACTCGCACTAGATTAACGGGGGCTTACATTAACATGCATAACAATTGCATTATGACTATGTGATGACAGATTGGGAGTAGCACTTGATCAGTATGTACGTGCACGGTTAACAGGAACGATCGTTCTAATGAAGGGTGATACAGAAAGGAGAAACACATCGTCGTGTCAACCACTGTGCAATTAAATTTTGTGCAGTTCAACGGAGATGCAGCTATGTTATCAGTGTCAGAGTTTACTGTAACGGCCCAAAACACTCTTTATGAGAAATAAAGCAAGACAGAAGCATTTCATAAAATGGTGGTGGCATTCATTCATTTTATCAATGGCAATACATTGACAGCAGCATTACTTAACAGCGACATCACATTAACAGTGGCATTGTTTCATTTTACCTGTGATGTTAGATTAACAGCAGCAGTAAGGGCATAGGGATAGGGGAGGCACAAGCACATTTTACATCCACCGAGGAATAAAGTGGTGATGCAGAGGTGTCGCCGAGTGCGGCAAACATGCAAAGCATGTCTGGATTTGTGCATTTTTTGTTCTCGTCAGTGACCTTTCCTATGTGACCACAAGAAATCTAGACGTGCTCATTCTCAGTTGCATTGTCGACCCAACACCCCCCACTTTCTGTTTTTTTCGACCAAGAGACCGGTCAGGCCAGCATCTTTATTTCCCTTTCCAACCAAGAGATCGGTTCGTTAGCCAGTATCTGCAGTACCTTTTTTCCTCTAATAGTAAAAATTTAGGTGGTGTTCGAGTGTTCGACAAGCCGACGGAGCTAGCTACATGGAGAGCTTTGTAATACTAGAAGAATATCCACAGGCAGGATGCAGCAACGTGGGGAGCAATCCTAACTTGATGAAAAAGGGATGCAGCGACGTGGGGAGCTGGGCCATTAGAACAAGGACGGTTCCAAAAAAGGTTATACCTCCGGTCGCCGGGATGTGGCGAGGCAGGCAGCGGGATCTCCCAACTTGACGGCGGGGAGCAAGGGTGAGGAGGACCTCCCACGCCGACGCCAGGTCAGAGAAGACGGCACGCGTCGGCTTCCTCCCTCGCCACCAGCGACCACCAGCAGAAGGTATCCGGCCGGATCTGTGTCAACCGGAGAGAAGAGAAAGAGAGAGAGACAAAGAGAGTGGACACCATGGTCTTGTTTAGATCTGGAGAGGGTGAGAGAGTGAGAAGAAGAGAACAACCCTAGCAAGCAAGTCCCGAAGTGGACTAGTGGAGTAGTAATTGTTTTTCCCTCCGTAGCGATCATTTTAAATTGAATACGCTTGCAGCCATATATTTTCATTTAACGTACCAATAAAAAGATACTCGATCAATAACTGCGCTACCGCGTTCAGGTCGCACTTGGTATGGCTGACATTTGGTCCCAGATCCCACATTAAGTGGACGACTAGATGTCTCAAATTGTCACGTTACCCGCCTTTTCGTGTGCAAAGGCGCTCCACCGTGAGTGTACTCGGGCGTGTGTGTGAGGGGAGAGTGAAGTCCGATTTATAAACCTTGAGGTTGTAGAGCTAGTCAGAAACAAACCCTCGCCTTTAAATCCTTGAAGTTTGTACCCTGTCCTCTGTAATCCCGATCATTTTTAACCTTAAGGGCATGTGCGGTTCAAGGGGTTTTAACGGGGATTAACAGGGATTGTGGGGGATTAAGTCATGTACATGCCAAATTCCCCTCCATTCCTCTATAAACCCCTTGGGAGGAGGTTGAACCGAAGAAGGCCTAAGACTAACCACAGTGGGAGTAACTTAATTCCATACGGTATCATAATATGATACTCAACCCTCTCTTTCTTCATTTGATTCTACGCCACCTCATCAAATGTGCCTAGTTGGCATGCATGATACTACTTATGATACTCCCATTACAACCAGCCTGGTAGAATTAATATACCTATTCTAAATGGCCGCCGCCCGATCTCATTGCCCTCCTCCAAGATCCGGCTGAAGAAGAATCGTGCAAGACACCGGCTGTTTTCGCCGGCGTCGCCTCGGCAGCGGCCTTCATGGGATACAATCGGCGGCGGCCTCCCATGTTCTACTTCTCCTCGATGATGGCGGTGGGTGGGGACATGCTGGCCATCACCTCGTCGACATCCGCGTAGCCGCGTCACCTCGTCGACATCCGCGGTGGCTTCTTTCTCTGCCTGATGGGCGCGGCTACGCGCGCGTCGACGGCGGATGGCGCAGTCATAGGCACTGGAGGCGCTATACGACGCGGCGGCATCGAGGGCAGCGACGATGCCCGTGCCACTTAGTTCGGCAACTGCCTCCGACGGGCTAGGCGAGGTAGGTGGAGCAGTGAGTTGCCTTGCTCGTAACTGCCGGGCTAGGCGGGCCACCCAGACGGCTTTTATGCCGGAGAACTGCTCTTCCTGCTCGTCGGATGCTGCCGAAAGAGTGGATAAAATGGTGGACGGAGGAGCTTGGCCGACGTCCGGCTCCTGAACGGATGTGTGTGGCTGGAGTGGGTTTCTCACATTCCACATGGGTTTAAATGTAGGTTTTTGAATGCGGCGAGGAGCCGGGTACCGCTGGGAGTGCAGTGGGCAGTGCCCTCGACCGACGTGCCGCTTCAAATGGAGGACGCAGTGAGAGGTCGCGTCCGCCCTGACCCCCTTGACCATGGACCTTGACCGTTTACGTCTGGCTTTGAGGACACCATTATCCTTGGACCTTGACGGTGTACACCTTGTGTCCAAATCTGAGACGCCACGTGCACCAGATGAAAGACTCGAAGTTCGACCACTGTGATGCTTAGGTGAAAGCCGAGGAACACTGTTGGAGAGACCTCCCTCATAATTTTCCTACATTGGTCGTTTGATTCATAGGATAGAATGCTATAGGATTTTTCCCTATGAAATCATGTGTTAATTGGGAATCTAGCATCCACTCCAACTTTTTTTTCACTTCCTTTGTTTTTCCTGTGTCAAACACTCTGGATTTTTTAGGGGAACACTGCATTAATGCTATGGGATTCAAGTGGACATGCCACTCCAATCCTTTATTTTTCCTATTCCTACGTTTTAAGTTCCTAGGAAGAGAGTACTTGCTCTAAATGATGTGCCACTGCAAGAGCCGCCTATATTAATTAACCATGCTCTAAAAAGGTGGACCAACTTTGGCTATAGTAGATACTGTACTAGGTTAGTAGGTGAGCTTGAGTTTGGCTCTTCGCCTCTTCCGGAAGCCGAGCAATAATGATGGTACTACAGTAGTATTTCTGGCAATCTGACACCAAATGAACTGCTGCACGTCCACCGCTTGTAAGCAAAAGTTTCTCCTCGTGCTGCAAGCCACCGCGCATGCGTGGGCGAGGGAGAAGGCGTAGTAAGCAAGCTTCTCGTCGTTCTGCGAGTTGACGGGACACATCAAAGTTATTTAGTACTCTCTCAAAAAGGGCCGACCATGTCCATGGCTACCATCCCGTGCCCCGTCATTGAGTACATTCACTATTAATGTGCCATCGAGGAGAAAAATATTGCATAGTACGTGCCATCGAAGTGCACGGCTCACTTACACACTTCTTATCTCCATTTTCTTGCATGACACGTGCACCTTGATGCTAGATGTCCCGCGTGTTGGCAAAAGGATGAGCAATCAGCAAAGCTCACGTCAAGAAGGAACATGAATAAATCTTGCTTGCTGCACATACGTACGTGGCAGGACATGGTGTCCAATCACCATTTAGTTACTATTTTTGTGTTACCAAAGAAAACATGTGGTTCATTTCTAAATTAGAGTAGTCAAAACTAGCATGGAGGTAATCAGTCACCTTATTGTACTTGCTCTGAGCGAGGGAGAGGTCGTACTAGTAAGCAATGCTTCTCCTCATTTGCGAGTTGACGGGACACATCAAAAGTAGTGTATCAGTCTCCAAAAAGGGCTGACCATGTCCATGGCTACCACCCCGTGCTCCGTCATTCAGTGCGTGCACGATTCACGTTCCATTGAGAAAATAATGTTGCGTACGTGCCCTCGAGTAGAATAACTTAATTTATAAATAAAAATGCGCCACCGCCGTCATGATCAAACTTTGATTCGTCCACGCGTGGTTCCCATGAACAACTACTACACTCACCAAATTATCAGGTGAGCTTCCTCTTTGTATAGAAATGAGCTCACTGTGTACCCGCGCGTGAGTATTAGGGAAAGAGGCAAAGAGTACCTGCGTGTTGCTTCGGTGCCAACACCTCTTCTCTTCGTGCTCGTATTCCTTATTTTTTGGGTGATTCGTGCACGTACTCCACCTAGGTTCGTGACCGTTGGTGAGTCTCTCCTACTATACTTAACTCCATTTTCTTGCATGACACGTGGACCTGGATGCTGGATGTCCCACGTGTCGGCAAAACTTAGAAGAACGCTTTCCGACGACTGAGAAGGAGCAAGAAACCTCGCGGTGAAGCGTCTGGACTCTTTAATATTTTTATATTCTGCGATATAAAATCTACCCAATCTTCTCCACAGTAGACCAGAAGAGTCCGAAACACGGCAGCCCAGTGTAGTGACATCATACATAGCCAACCCACGCTATCACCATATTTCTTGGCCTCCGTGCGACACCTAGCTCTAGTAACCCACCAGCCCGTATCGCTTCTCTCTCCTCATCTCTCTCAAAGTGCGGCGGGCTGGCAATTTTGCCGTCTATTGAGGTCGGTTAACTCATCACATGTTAGCGACATGCCAAGAGCATTCTAAAAAAGTTACTATACTCTATTGTTGTGACAAGAAGAGGAAGCGTTTTGACCGACGGACCAAACGAGACATCTGTGTCGTGTCGTGATTGGGTCCAATTTCTCGTTATGAACTTGTTTGGTGTAGTAGTAACACTTGGTTTTGACTATTGATAAGATTTTATATAGGGCCTAATGTATTCTTCGAGATTGCCTTTGACTATTGATAAGATTTTATATAATTTCAAAATTATATCATTCGAAGATCCTTTCACGTTCCGTTTAAAAAAAGATCCTTTCACATACGAATTTGATGGTATGCTTTGAGCACCTTGCATGTCCTATACTGCTCCTGTTTGGATACTCTAACTTAGCTAGAGGTTAGACTAACTCATGACTAACCCTAAACTAACTCTAGCCAAAGAGGTGTTTGGATGACATGGTTAGGTTGACAATAGATGCACTTGATGGAGAGAGAAAAGTGATTTTTTAGTGGGCCCCACGAGAACTAGCTCGAATTAGCACCACTTGGCTAGCGGGATAGAGAGAGAAAAGTGATTTTTCAATGGGCCCAGTGAGAACTATCTCCAATTAGCACCTCTTGGGTGGGATAGTTTTTTTGGTGGGTTTGCTGCAACTTGCTCCAATTTAACCCTCATGTTTGGATACTTTAGGGCTATTTGAGCCCCAACTAGCTCAAACTTACTCTAACCCATGGATCCAAACAGGGCCAAAGTTAGTCTGGGAAAACGCATTAAGCCCTATATACATGGACAGACGGAGTACATGATACTAGCAAACACTCACCATAAGTAGTAGTGCATTGGTTGGTTTCGATTTTTGATTCAGTTGTTGTGCTGCTACCATCCAATATTCACGTGTGTTTGTTTGTAGAATAAAAAAAGAAGGTAGTACTTACTGTGGGAAACGTGAAGTGATGGTTGCTTCGCCCGAGCAACTTATTACTCTAGGAATATTGGAGTACGTACCAGCGGATTCATCGAAGAGAGAAATGATGGTTGCTTCATCCGAGCAACTTACTGTGGCGAAGGTGGGGCTCTGTGATTTGACTGCTCACTAGTCATTATTACTGCGACACAACAATCAGGGTGAATCTTTTCCTTAAGTTGTGCACTCAATATTGCTGGAGCCGGATGAAGGATGTCCCACATGTCGGTGAAACGAAGTTGAATTGTTTCTGGCATCGCTATCAGTCCTTCAGGATTTGTTTATATGTACGCATAATTTTCTAGCATAATGAAATTGTACCGTGATGCTATGAAGGTTTCAAATTTGGTTCCCGCAGAAAAAAAAAGGTTTCAACTTAGGATTCATGTGTCCTCTTGCCTCAAGATTGTCTCGTTACAACATTCCATCAAATACAAATGAAACAATCATGGCTGCTAATGCATCTCAATGGTTCGCAGATCAGCGCCAATATTCACATCACAACTGAAGACAAAGTTGTGAGAAGGTGTACAAATAAAGAAAAATATATAATTGATCGATGTTGTTCGTAGGCATGGCTCCATTTCCTGGGCACAGTGTTCATTGGTTGGCAGCTAGTTTCACCCAGCTCTGTAGCCAAAAAAGAGGTGTATGGAGGACATCACAATCTGATCATTTTGTGCAGCTCCACTAAAATCGAGCTAATCATCCTTGTTTGCAAAGATATCCAGTCAGTGTGATTACAATAATAGTGGAACTAGATGATGAAACATAACACACACAAATAGAAGCCGATCACCTCTGCGATCTCTCTTTAGGAGTAACTACTTGTTGGAGAAGATTAGGCACGGAGTTGGATGAGGAGGATAGCAAAACCAATCTCCCTTTCTGCAGTCCCACAAAAATGTAAAAACGTTGCCCGTTTGACATTTTGGCGGAACTGCACAAAACACTTAAGAAAAAAGTGATTTGTGCAGTTCACCAAAAGGTTGCAATAGCAACGAGGTGAAATTGATAGCCCTGTTTGCAAAAGGAGGTAGAAAGGACACAATTACTGCCCGATAACACGAGTTGAAGACACATACACCGAGAAAAAAGAAGCATATTCCATGTAATAAGGGAAAGATAGCAGCATGGTGGTTTATCAAAAACGGTTTGAGGACGAGATTGTAAGATGGAAAGTACGCTGGCCGAGATACGTTTTAAGAAAACAACTAAAGAAGATCCACATGCAGGATTTTCCACAAGCAGCAACATGGGAAGATGGGCAGTGGAGCAAGGCCGGAGGAAGCTGTACCTAAGGGTCGTCGGGATGTAACTAGGAGGGCGCCGGTGGCCGGGATCTTCCCATACTGCCACAGCGAGCAAGTGGCGAAGGCCCTACTGCGTCGGAGCTTGGTCAGAGAGAACGGCGGGTACCGCAGATCGGGACGTGCTGCCTCAACGCTGTCGAACGGAGAAACGATACACATCCTCCCTTTCCGCCGGTGGACGGGATGCGGCCGGATCCGTGACCAACGGTGAGAGAGAGAGGCCACCGCTGCCTTGTGTGAGATAGTGTGACGAGAGACAAACCCCGGCAGGCAGGCTCCATTGTATATAGTGGAGCGAATTTGTCTTTTTTCCTGACAAAAATCGTTTTATATTATGTACATGCCATTGAGGAATATAACTTTATTCAATACTAACGCGTCAAGTCGAACTTTGTTCCGTCTACGCATGGTACACGACCCTCCTTCGAGTAAACAACCGCTACACGCGTCAAATTATCACGTGGGCTACCTTTTCGTATAGAAATGAACTCCACCGTGTACCCGCGGGGGTGTGGCCGGGAACGAGACATGAGTACGTGCGTCGTGCGTGCACCTCTTCTTTAGGTGCAGTTACGTACGTGGGTCGGTGTGAGAGGGATGGTTTGTGCGAAATAGAGGCAATGTGTCGATGATATCTCAAACAATAAAAGTAACATATGCCATGTGTGTGAAACATAGTCATGGATATATCATACATAGAGGGAGCGATCCACCAGAAGAGAGTGGAGGGATCATCGGCGTGTGATATCGATAGAATCGAAAACAGGGATGAAGTGTGTGGGTGTGTGATCGATAAAGAGTGCCATCGAATTTGTGTTTGCCCACGTCAAAGATATAGGGCGGCTGGCCTACTGGAATGTGAGAGGGCAGGGGTGTAGTTCTTCTTTGTGGCATGGATACCTACCTACAATGTTCGACTATCGGTGTGTGTGTGGGGGGGGGGGGGCTGAGACCTAACTATAGAGAGGTAGATCGACTATCTAGTATATGTGTGTAGAAGGAGAGAGACCTAGCTATGTATTGAGGGAGATCGATCGACATCCATGCATATGTGTAGCAGAGGAATAAGGTTGGGAGAAAGACAAAGGTAGAGTGTCGGAGGGTTGGTGGTGGAGTTGCTTCTCACAAATGGTGGGAGAGGCCTCCTAGAAAAATGGAGGGTACGAGTGCAATATCAATAAGAGAGGGGATGTCTGCCTGTCTATGCACGTGCGTGTGAGAGATGGGTCGGGAGGTATGCAAGGATGATGAGGGGGGACAATATGGTTGTGGTAAGCAGACGTAACTACATACGAAGATCAATCGTCGTGTGTCCGAGAAAGAGAGAGACATAACTAGTGAGGTAAGTCGATCGGTGTGTGGGGAAAAAGAATTTTAGTCGACCTAGCTATATGTAGGGAGATCGTGATGCGGAGCATCCTACGATCATCCCCATGTACACTCGAGCCTACGCCATTGGACCTAAGGTGAACCCGCTCCTAAATGCTTCTCCTTTCCATTCATGTGAGACATGGTTGCTACCTAATGCAAGGACACTACACATGCCTAGGTACCAAGGAGACCCTCTCGGAGATGCTCGGAATGATGGACAAGTCCCCAAGTACAAGGATGAAGGAGTACGACGAGAGGAACCGGAGAAAGGCTACAGGGCCCGGACATCCGGCCCCTCCCGCAAGCCCGGACATCCGGTACCAGCTCGGAAATCCGGCACCCATCACAGAACGCACCCGAAGCTGAACGGTTCAGCCCGGACATCCGGCCAGAGACCCGGACATCCGGCTCTTCGCGAGCCGCCGGACATCCGGCCCCCAGCCCGGACATCCGGCACCTGCCTGTGCGCAGAGATCGGGCCAAGGGCCCATGTATCCCCCTCTCACTTACCCCTTCGTGGGCTAACACTATATATACTCCCCCACCTCCTCCTAGCTAGGGTTAGCAAAGGATTAGCTCATTTAGAGATAGAGCTTTGCTCATCCATATCGGATCTACTCCAGGAGAGAGACCACGGCCCCTCTACTGAGACGATCCACCTTGGATAAAAGACCTCCTCACGGAGAAGACCCCCATCAAGACCTCCTTACGGAGAAGAACCGGTTACCCTTTGTATCGTCCTTTGTTGGATTTGGAATCTTGTATCTTACCTTTGTGTTCATCGATCTAGCGCATGTGTGATCTATTCTTGTTGGTTGAGTGATTCTCTCGTGTTCCCCCTCGTGTTCCCCCTCGTGTTCTTCGAGTTCCTCTTTGGGATCCGCTCCTTTCGTGAAAGATCGGCCACCTAGGGTTCCGCCCTACATCATCTTGGTATCATGAGCCACGTTGATCACGATTTCGGAGCCTCCCCGTTGTGTTTTCTAGCGTAGTTTTGTTGATTTTGTCCCAAATTCGAAAATCCCCACCAAAAAATAGCCCCAATTTTTTTCGTGATTTGTTGGTTTGATGATGTTTTGTTGAATTTGATCCGTGGATTTGCTTTGTTACTTGTGGATCTAGCTTTCCCCCAATTTTCCCCACTTTCCATCCACGAAATCTCCACAATTTTGCCCCCGAAATCATCAATTTCCGCCCCAAAATCAAGTTCCTCGAGTTCATCCTCGGATTTGGAGCCCGGACATCCGGCCCGACCCCCGGACATCTGGCCACCCCGAACATCCGGCCTTAGCCCGGACATCCGGCTCCTGGAGTGCTTTTTCGCGCGCTGTTCTGGACATCAGGTCCCGGAAATCCGGCCAAACCCCCGGATGTCCGGCCCGTGTACATTTCAGCTTTTCCGTTTCATCGTTTTGTGCATAACTTCCACATCTGGAGTCCGATTTTCGCGTATTTGACAAATCACAACAAAAATCTAGCCTAGTTTTGATGATGTTTTGACAATTTTTTTGTGATTTGTTGGTTTGACATCCTCTATCCCTCTAGATAGGTACCATCCCCATTTGACTCCATCAAATTTTTGGCACTTTGGCATCTTTGCCTAGGGCTTCCACCATAACTTCCGCATAACCACCACCGACTTCCGCAACCTAACCCATTTTGTTCCTTATAGCATTTGTGGTTGTTTGAGTTGTGATTCGAGTCTCCTAAGATGTTTAGGCTACTTAGGGACGGTTGCTTCTTCATCAACCACCACCATAACTTCCGCATAGGCTTACCCACCATAAACTTCCACCACCCCAACTTAACCCAATTTTGTTTGTGTTGTGAGTTGTGTCTCCTAAGGTGTTTCGGCTACCTAGGGACCGTACTTCCAACTCCAACACCGTGCATAGTTCACCACCTAACCCTCCACTTCCGCATTGCGTCTCAAAACCCATCATTGCATTTCCGCAATCCCATTGCGCTTACGCAAAAACACCACCGCATTCCCGCTACCACCATTTGACATTTGAGATTTTGAGTTCGCGGTTTTTCCGTTTCCTAAGGTGTTTCGGCTAC
Source organism: Aegilops tauschii subsp. strangulata (assembly GCF_002575655.3). Lineage (NCBI taxonomy): Eukaryota > Viridiplantae > Streptophyta > Magnoliopsida > Poales > Poaceae > Aegilops > Aegilops tauschii. The sequence goes on along the minus strand of NC_053037.3, from coordinate 467,522,869 downwards.
TTAGGGACGAGTCTCCATCATCTTCGTATCTACATCAAGAACACCGCCACTCATCATCGCCTCGGACGGTAACCTCCATATCATCTCAGTATCATGGTATCCCTCCATTGTATATTCCCTTGCAATTGCATTGATAACCCCTAGCCCATTTTGCGTTACTTGCCTATCGAGACTAGCCATTCGAGTATTGCCGGCAACGTTACTTGTGCACATTAGTGATCAATACCTTCCATTGCATACATACCATATCATATTGGTATCATATCATCCCTTGTGTCACAAGTTTGTTCCCGCATATACACAATTGCTATCTTGGTTTGTGCATTTCGCAAAGTGGCCATACATACAAAAAAAGAATAAGCTTTTAAGCAAAAGAGAAAGCGCAAAGAGCTTGTAAGCAAGTGTCATTGCATCATACCACATTGCACATAAGATTGTCATATCCGATCATCTTGGATCATCTTGAGAGAAACACCGTGAACCATACATACATAGCATACTTGGGATAGAAGTTTATCCATTTTGCATATCATAGGTTGTGCACAAGTGTCGTATCCGCCTATAGAGCAATCGTGCTAGCGTATCTCTTGAGTTGTGCAACACGAGCGTTTTCCGTGGACTCCACATTTTGTGCTCATTCCTTGGTTGCACGACCCCATTTATCTATCCGTGTGTGTGTTTCCGTGTGCCATTCTTTGCTATTGGTCTACTTGCGAATTTGTGAATCTCTTTCAACATTATTGACTCTTGCTAACATTTTTCATCAAATTTTTGTGCCACTATCCTCACCGAGCTCCACCATAAGCCTTATTTGTGTAGGTGTGAGAAACCGACAAGAATTGGTACCAATTGTGCTATTTCCTTGTTACACATTGAGTGATCATTGATCCATCTTCAACATTGGTCAAGGTACATTTGGTATAGTTCTTCTCTTTCTCCCACTCATATTTGCTTGAGTCTTGTGATGGATAGGCAAGGCATTTCATCTCCGGTCTTCGACAACAACGACGGCGCGAACAACTACATCACCAAAATGTCCATCTTTGGACAACAACACGAAATGCAAGGTGCACAATCTACCTTGCGAGAGCGCCTCGACAACCTCGCCATCGACATACGACACTCCGAAGCAAGGAAAAGGGACTACATCGACACCAAGTTGGGCGAGCTAAAGGATCAACTACGCGACATGGTGGCCGACTACAAGTCTTCTTCCCCTTCATCATCCTCAAGGCAGTGGCGAGCAAGTCGATCATCTTTGGAGCACCCATGCGATGCAAGCGCAAGTCGTCCACGTCCACATATACATGGCGACCACCATCACATTCGTGATCAACATCATCATGAAGGGCAAGTCACCTCCAAGCATCTTGTGCACGACGACGATGAACGACATCTACTATGAGCTCAAGTGCGAAAACGACACCATCATCATGAAGATGCTCCACAAGCGCAAATGCATACGTCCGAACAAGCCCTACTTCACGCCAAGTCCAAGCTTCATGAGCAAAAGAGAAGACCGCGAGACGAGCACCACCAAGATGGAGCTACGGCTACAACAACCACTTCGGCATATTCGCCAAGTGCTATGAAGGCATCTTCGCCTTCGGACGTACGCATCTTCGCCTACTTCCCATGAGTTCGCCTACATCAACATCTTCAACAACAAGGCGACCACCTACGAGCGAGGGCGACACTTCCATCTTCGGAAGCCCCTCAAGGAAGATGGCCGAGCATGGGAAATTCCCTTCGGTCATGAAGATGAACTACGAGGTGCCACATCATATGGGCCTCCAACAACAAGACGGCGACAACAAGGTCGAGCAAGGGCCATCCCCTTCGACTACGGCGACGAGCATGAACCTCTTCAACAACACGAAGACGGCGCCCATATTGGACTCATACTCCGAGTCAAGATAGGACTACAACATGATTGAGGATGGAGACATTTGCACCAACATCTCTCTGACACCCACATATCATGAGATGACCCAATTTCCATGTGAGGAGAGCCACCAACCCATGAGTGAGATGAGTGACTCCCCCATACGTGACATTGAGAGCATTTCCTATGAGAGGATGAGTGTGACCACCACTAGCCCCACACATGAGAGCATGCCACACATCTTATGTGAGGTTGAGCGCCATTTGAGTGACTCCACCAACTATATGAGTGAGAGCATCCTTGAGGGAGTGAGTGAGCCACAACACTTAGTGAGTGAGGTAGTTGACATGGCATGTGAGGCCACTATGATTTCTAACGACTTAACCTCTACTCCGAGTGTGTTTTCTTTGGTGCTAGGTCTCCTACATGACGACATGCCTATCCTCGACAAGTACATACCTCCAATGGAGACGACGATGGCCATGGTGGACGATGATGAGCCCCCCACATGGTACCATCAAGTTGCAACCTCACCTACAACACATGAGCTACGCTCCAAAGGTAACATAGGTGATAGTGCTTCTCTTGTCCCACTAGTGGACTATCTCACGAATGATTGCTTGCATGATGTTGATCCACCTATTCCCATGCTTCATGCTAGTGCGACTTCTTCATGTCATGACTTACCAATTTATGATGAATATGATGATGAGCATGTTGAGTTGCCTAGTTGTGATGCTATGCTCCATAGGATATCATGTGAAAATTCTATTGGTCACTTCATGTTTGACAATCCATTGAACTTGTCATATGCTATGAGTGAGATCTCCCATATTGCTTCATTTCAATCTCAACATAGTAACTATGCATGCCCATTAAGATAAATCCCATTTGCACTTATGGCATAGATGACAAGATGATGGTCATTGGCTTTTGTTTTTCATGTGATGATATTGCCATGCTTCCTTTACATGATTTGCGCAATTCATCTACTATGCCATGCCATGATCACATTGTTCCAAATATGCTTTGTTTTGGATGTTGTTAATATTCTCCATGTGATGTTTCCACAAATGCTCATGAGGAGACCCCGATAGTTTCCTCATACATACTAGGAGATTTTGATACATCCCATCCTTTGATTGCTTCCCACAATTGCGTGCACCATATGCATTCCATGAAGAACAATGCTCTACATATTGCTCATGATGCATTACAAAATTTGAGTCTCCATTATGCTATACATAATAACAAACCTCTCATGATGGATGACATGTTTCTATATCACGCATCTCATTTATTTGAGCATTGGATATTTTGTGCTAACCAACACAAGCACGTATGCATCATGATGGATGATGTGTACATCTACCACGCACACACAATTTTTCCTTTGCCTTTGTTTTGTTTAGGTACTCATGTATACTCCTCAACCTCTCAATCCCAAGAGTTGACGAAACGAGCTCTTCAGAGCAACAACGATTTGGGATCCCGTGGACTATCCTTATCACCATTCCCTTCGCGCACGGACTACACGCATCTCTTCTACTTGGCTCTCACACGGCTATGGGCTATTTACCATTTGTCACCTTATGCCCATTCTATCATGTTCACTTTGCATGCTATGCCTCTTTCTATGATTTTGCCATGCAATTGTGACCCTTGCTTGCTCTTACCCATGATTCACCATTATGATACTACTATGTGTATTTGCATGCTTGGTGGAGATCCTTGTTGCTATTGCCATGTTTATCATGTGCCCCATGCTATTGATGCTATTTTGCTCATATCTTGCCTTTATGCTTGTGAAATGTCATGTGCATTATTCATGACCACTATTTGCACACATGACATGCTTGCCATGATTCCTTCTAGTACGTTGCATCTTCACACTACTAGCTTGCTTGACTTGATCACTATGATTACTTGCTTGGTTGCATCACCCATGTTCCATTACTCGCTTTCTTGGGTTGATGACATATATGCTCATGCCTCTCACATGATATATCTTGTTTATTGTCGCTTGCCTCCAATAGTTGCCTCTATGCTTAATGATCTTGGAGACTTGGATACTTCACTTGTGATGCATGCTTGGTTGATTGAGCCTATTGTCTTTGGTTGTAGTTGCATCATACGCTTACATACCATGTCACACCTTGTCCTTTCTTATGATAAGAATGATGAGAACACTTGTTGGGTATCTTACCACTCGAATGATAGGTCTTGCATTTGCACTAACCTCATTTGTTTTTCCGAGTGTTTGTCATGTTCTTTCATTTTGAAGGATTCACAAGGCCGTACCATAAAGAGACATTTTGGTTATGTGAAGGCGTACATGATGTGCAACACCAACAGTTGCAAGAATCTCCTAAAGGTGAACTCCTTCCCTTTGAGCCATTCTCAAATACGCATATTGGATGGGTCATTCTTTCATTGTTGTTTCCTTCTTGTTGTCTACATGATACATCTCGTGAATGGAGGAGCAACATTGGAGATGGACCCTATGGACCTTCAAGTTGAGAAGTGCTCGGACTTAGCGGATGCACCACCGGACCAACACTTCTACCACGACATCAAGCTATGGTACAACACCACCCATAACAAATTTGCATCTTATGCATGGATTGACTCACATTATGATTGCCTTGTTGCATCTTGTATTTCGATGTCATCCATGATATATGAGCTTGTGCATTTTCTTAGCAAATTTGTTGTGATCTTTCTTGATGGCATATTCATACATCATGATCATATTGCCTACCATCAATTGCATGATAACATAATCATATTGAACATCCATTGTCATATTCATGCTATTGATAAACCGTCTCACTATGACATCATTTTGCATCGTGGTTGCATTGATCATATTCACAACACATTTGTGTGCACAATGTATGATTTTTCTCACATGAACGCTTTGCATATCATTCTCTATCATCTTGATAAGCTTCATGTGTTTTGTCACGAACAATATTGCCGCACGGACTCATTCTTACATGATGGAAACTTTGTGTGCGCTAACCATTGTATTTCCAAGTGTTGTTTGTGTTTGCTCTTTTTGCATGTATACCACTCCGGAGACACCTTGGAGTACTTGGATTGCGCCATGACATCCACTCCGTCCAATTACAAGTCCGTCCACGACAACCGTTTCCATGGTGATGAGGATTTCGATCCAAGGTCGGATCTTTCCCAAGGGAGGGGAGATGATGCGGAGCATCCTACAATCATCCCCATGTACACTCGAGCCTACGCCATTGGCTCTAAGGTGAACCCGCTCCTAAATGCTTCTCCTTTCCATTCATGTGAGACATGGTTGCTACCTAATGCAAGGACACTACACATGCCAAGGTACCAAGGAGACCCTCTCGGAGATGCTCGGAATGATGGACAAGTCCCCAAGTACAAGGATGAAGGAGCACGACGAGAGGAACCGGAGAAAGGCTACAGGGCCCGGACATCCGGCCCCTCCCGCAAGCCCGGACATCCGGCACCAGCCCGGAAATCCGGCACCCATCACAGAACGCACCCGAAGCTGAACGGTTCAGCCCGGACATCCGGCCAGAGGCCCGGACATCCGGCTCTTCGCGAGCCGCCGGACATCCGGCCCCCAGCCCGGACCTTCGGCACCTGCCTGTGCGCAGAGATCGGGCCAAGGGCCCATGTATCCCCCTCTCACTTACCCCTTCGTGGGCTAACACTATATATACTCCCCACCTCCTCCTAGCTAGGGTTAGCAAAGGATTAGCTCATTTAGAGATAGAGCTTTGCTCATCCATATCGGATCTACTCCACGAGAGAGACTGCGGCCCCTCTACGGAGACGATCCACCTTGGATTCAAGACCTCCTCACGGAGAAGACCCCCATCAAGACCTCCTTACGGAGAAGAACCGGTTACCCTTTGTATCGTCCTTTGTTGGATTTGGAATCTTGTATCTTACCTTTGTGTTCATCGATCTAGCGCATGTGTGATCTATTCTTGTTGGTTGAGTGATTCTCTCATTTTTTCCCTCATGTTCCCCCTCGTGTTCTTCGAGTTCCTCTTTGGGATCCGCTCCTTTCGTGAAAGATCGGCCACCTAGGGTTCCGCCCTACATCATCTTGGTATCATGAGCCACGTTGATCACGATTTCGGAGCCTCCCCGTTGTGTTTTCTAGCGTAGTTTTGTTGATTTTGTCCCAAATTCGAAAATCCCCACCAAAAAATAGCCCCAATTTTTTTGTGATTTGTTGGTTTGATGATGTTTTGTTGAATTTGATGAGCCACGTATACATGCTTGCATGTGTTAGAAGCAAATAAGGTCCAGAGAGACAGACAGGGGGAGAGGGGTGCGGCTAGGAGGTGGTGCGAGAGGCCTACTCTGTTGAGGGGAGAGGAGTGTGCGAGTATGAGATCGATGAAAAGAAGGGCGGGGGTGTGCACCTGCATGGAACCGCATTGGACATAGTGGGGCATGGACGGTGAGAAGAGACGAGGGGAAGTGTGTGTTTGTGGTAGGCACTTGGCTAGAGAGGTATATCAACCGGTGTGTGCCGAAAAGAAGGAGCCGGGGGGCCTACACACACCATGGGTGAATGACCTAAAGAGAAACGAATGGCGCGATGGAGGGGACACTGAGGGAGGGTGAGAGGGGGTCGGGCGTGTGCATGCATGATAGAAAGTTAGCGCTAGCTGCTACAAAGAGAAGGTGATCGTGAAGGTGTAAAAGACGAACAAAGATCATAATTCATTATAAAAAAGTGGATTCAGATATTTGAAGAAGATATCATAGTGTTTTAAACCGACACATGCATGAATGAATATATATAATGGTGATACGCATGGTGTGGTTATAAACATGTTATACTACATATAATATATAGAACATTGATTATAATTTGGGATAATGTGTGGCTTTTGCAGCTCAGGTCTAAATACTTGTCATAATGTAGGGGGCGGGGCACTATACTTTGTGTGATAAACACGGTGTACGTATGGAACATGGTTTAGATTATGAATATCTAGTTAGTACAACAAATGTACTATTATTTGGAATCAACATCAAGTGTATTCAAAAATTTGAATTCGAGTCCATATAGTACACATAGTTCATATCTATCTCTATAGTAATCATGTGGTGTGTTGTTAAGGTAATACATGAATGATGGTTTAAGTTGGCAACAATCATGATTGTAGATTCTTATTCAAATAGAGAAATGAAATTCAAATTTAGTTCGAATTGCAGTGGTAGTATAGACATTTGGAATGCACTAAAATGTTGGTATGAGTAGGTTACATGCATTATATAGCCAGCAAAAAAAATTTAATTGGGCATAACATGGATTCCTAGCTTTGAATAGCATTTGTATAGTAAAACGGGACAAGACTCTCTCTTTGTGTGGTGTGAGTAGTTTTATTTTTTTTTGTTTTTTTCGTTGAGGGAAGTGCGAATTGATTTGGTACCTACAAGTACAATATTACACGTTAGGCTTGTCCCCAAAATTCAACCCGCGCCTTGTTATATCACAAAAATCCAGATATCGTGCTCCCACAACCCGCGCCTTGCTATCCCGAAATTACAACGTGCGCAAAAACTCCCTCCAGCTGCCAAATCCCGACACGCGAAATCCCCCTTCTAACCCTGAGCCGAAAGGGCCGCTAGTTCAAATCAGTGGGGGTACTTTTGTAAAACACCCTACATTTTGGACAAGCGCGTCCCTAAGTCATGGTTCCCCCTCCCATCGCCTCCTTTTCGCCATTCGAAATCCCAGGCCACCATAACCTCTCTGCTCCAGCCGCGAAACCCCACCCTCCTCCATCTGCCACCTCACCGCTGCCCAGCCGGAGCCTCTTCCCCGACGACGTCGTCCACCGCAACAGCTCGACGTCCCTCATCCACCTCCCCGGATGAGGATCCGTCGTCCATCTCGCCGTCCCGCCAGTTCAGCCGCCCCGTCCTCCACCTCCAAGGAGCTGTTCCGATGATCGCCTCGTCTATCGCGGTTGCTCCATCCCCACAGCGCCACCTTAACCTGCTCCACCGGAACCGCAGCATCCTCACCGACTCCTCGGACGAAGCCGAGGCCTACTCGGCGCCACCAAAGAGGTTGTACACTCATTGCATCGCACCTTCTCCTTAACTCGACCTACCGGCGCCGACGGTGCTCCATCCCGCACCCCCATGGCGCGGCTACCACGAAGCCGGCGCCGCGGGCGACATCTCCACGGCGGCTCTCCCCTAGTGCGAGGCCCCTTCGGTGGCGGCGTCCATACCAGGCGAATCTGCTGCTGCTCCGGCTCTCGCTCGCTCGCGCTGCTGCTGCTGCTCTGGCTCTCGCTCGCTCGCTCACGCTGCTGCTCTGCTCCCCCCCCCCCGCGCTCGTGCTGCTGCTCTGCTCTTGCTCTCGCTCGCGCTGCTGATGCTGGTACACGGGCTGCTGCAGCTACATGAGTTGCTGCTCTGCCTCTAGTTCGCGCTGCTCCTCCAGGCGTTGCTGCTCCGGCTGCTATCTGCTACTGTGTTCCCCATCGATCGCCTGCTGATTTAGATCACTATTTCTGTACTACTAGTGCTCGAGCGGCCTAAACTACATGTGGAGTGCCTCTGTGCTACCAGTGCGTTCAGTTTCGACAGTAACATTCAGATTCCACAGTAAATTTCAGTTTCAACAGTTAAGTCTAGAGTCAACAGTTGTAGTCAGGTGTTTTTTGGCGATGTAAAGTTTACATCTATCACTTTTTGGTAATGTATTTTACATCATCTATGGGAGATGCTATTAGAATCCCACTTGAGATTAATGATGCTTGTCTTGTACTACTTCAGCCTCGACGTCTTACGGCTCGCCGGAGCTGCTCCAACAACGGAACCATCCATCACAACAGAGCAGTGCCCTGGACGCCGTCTACAGATTCCTCCGATCTTCCTCCACACCTCCGACAGCCACCTCTGGCTCAACTTCTTCGGTGACCAACCCAATGATGCCGAGGTTGACACGGCTATGGCAAAGAGGTTGTGCACTTGTCACATGACTTATTACTCTACATTCATGTCGATCAATTACGGCTATTTTGGTTCAAAGGAATAACTGAAGGAAAAACATAGCACTAGGAAATTTTCCTATGGCACTCTACTATTCAATTATTCATGCATTTTGTTGAAATGAATGGAGCAAAACATCCACCTGGACCTACTTTTCAAAATCCTATGCATGAAAATAAGACCAAGTGCATTAGTGACAGAATAACATTCTAACTGTACACGCTTTCATATGGTTTCACTTTAATTTGGCCATGTTTCTTTACATTCCTCTGCTCTTCCAATTCTTGTGAACCAAACACCCAAGTTGACAGAAATACTGTGTTTACAAATGCTCTGTTTCCCACGTGCATTCCTATCCTATTCTGGTGTTTTCCCTAGCCCTGCGTTTTAAGAATCCCGCAAGCCAAAGGAGCCCTTAGAAAATTACTTCAGTTACATGTAGGTGTCGTAGAAAACTTTGTGTGGTTTGTCCTGCTCCTGCCGCGACGTCGTCCACCTCACCTGAGCTGCTCCATCGAAAGAAGCATCCACCAAACCAGGCATCACGACTCCTGACCGTATTTCGCTGCCTCAGATCTCCTTCCCTACCGCCGGCACCCACCGTGACGGCATCACCATCATCGACTCAGCAGATGAACCTAAGGAGTACACGGGTCCACAAGAGAGGTCGCACTCTTTTGTTTCTACTTATGTTATGCATTGCTTAATATTACATGCTACTTTATCGCCCTGTTCACCTCTTAGACTCCAAGTCAGGTCCAAATTAATGTTCAAACTTGAGTTTTAAAATTAGTTGTGGGGCACATATCGACGCAGCAATGAATAGTATCTCTGTCTATTATCTGGCACATATCAAGGTAGCAATGAATAGTATCTCTGCCTATGTTGTTCATCTTGGGTGGGAAACAAATAGTAAAGCAATTATCATCTGTCTTTTTATTAAATTAAAGCTAGCATCAGCCTTCTATCATTATTTTTGGATCCATCAACTGGTTGTTACCATCACTCTAGATTTCTGCATGCTCTCCTTACATAATCTCACTATATTTTTTCGTATGCATGTCAGATATTGTACACAGTCATGCTGAACATGTAGAGAAAAAGATAAGAGTTTTGCGCGGCAATACAATGTCATGCAGACATCGCTCCATGGTGGGTTCAATGGCAAACCCTTCCCCCCTCTCCAGATTGTAATCCATAGGAAGATATCTGTTCTGAGGCGGATTCAGACACAGCTGACCACTCCTATTTACCCCTCAAGGTGTTTGCTCTAACTGGGCATGATGATGTTAGTCATATCATGCATATGTTGCCTTGCAGTGCCTACTTTCGACATCATATATGTCATCTGCTTAGTTTAGACATGTTCTGTAATGCCACCTGTTTAGTTTCTATATCATATATGGGAATTATGCAGCCTAATCTCTTTTAACCAGCCATAATATATGTGAAATATGCAATGCCATCCTGTTTAACCAGGCATCATATATTTGAACGATATCTTGCCCATCCTTTTCTTCATTACATTTCCATTTGTCGACAATGTTTGTACATTAAACTACTCTTCCAAGTTGCCCGGAGGCTCGGAGGCTACACCCAGTGGGTGTGCTCACGCGCCCCCACTCGGAACACGCCACGCCTGTTGCACGCCCGCTGCCGGCTGAAATCGGCACCGTCGACGCCATCGTCTGCACCAACAACCACGAAGACCCTCCGCCCAACTTTTACTAAGTTGCCCGGAGGCTCGGAGGCTACACCCAATGGGTGCGCTCGCGCGCGCCCACCGGAAGCAAGCCGCGCTAGCTGCGGTCCGCGGCCGGCCGTCATCGACATCTACTGCTTCATCGACGCCCGCTAAAAACCTCCGCACAACTTTTCCAAGTTGCCCGGAGGCTCGGACGCTATTGTTGGGAGGATGACCCGCGGGTAGGCCCAAGACGGCGAACGACGCTTAAAAAACATCGGGGCCAGCAACACCCCTCAATCCGGCTCGCACTTGGCCGGGTTGCTCAACCCGGCCAAGTCCCTCAACCCGGCCGGACTACTCAACCCGGCCGCCCGGCCGGCTCCCTGTCCGGCTGCTCCAGCCGGCCTGCTACGCGAAGTCAACTACGGCGTCCCATCTGACACGACACCAACAAGACAGCCATACCACAACCACTGTTGCTGATAAAGCATACACAATTCACTCGTCATACGCGACATCATGTACGGTGCTACTTATCCCTGGACACTATTGTATAAAGTGACCCAGGGGAGGCACTTTCTTGAAGAGGAGGTCACTCCCTTGACCAAGAAGGCATAGACTTGACCAAGGTAGCAAGCCACACTACAAAATCAGCATCCATCCATCCATGCTCATGCACACACTCATACGGCCACAAGGCCCATACGGACACATCCATCCATGCTTCACGGCTACTAGTGCCAAGAGCACTCACGCACACACTTGTGCTCACACACACACATGAAGCTAGCAGCCTCCGGCTCTTTTCCGTAATATACAGCTATAGGAGCAACTCTGTACTGTCACATATATATACCACACTCGGTAGGACTAGTGGTGTTTTCTCTCCGGAGAGCCTTGAACCTGGGTATATCTTGCGTCCCGCGCTCGCTCATGCCGACCTCGCCTCTGGAGCCCACCAGTGCCCTCGAGCCTCCTCCTATCTTCAGCCATCCCATGGCATCTGCCGCGCGCCCACCACGACAGTTGGCACCCACCGTGGGGCAGCTCGAGGTCCTGGCCGGAAGCATGTTCCAGACGGGGCTCCCCTCCAACTCCGACGAGCCTGTCAAGCTGCCCCGGAACCGCGGTCCAGGCGGGACAATCTTCATCATCACCGTGGTGTCGCGCTGTCACTCCGGTAGCGCTCGGAGGTTCGACATCAACACGCCTCCGGGGCAACCGCACGGGACGGCGCGTCCCCGTCGTCGGTCTTGTCATTTTCTTCATCATCACCGCGGCGTCGCGCCGTCACTCCGGTAGCGCTCGGGGGCTCGACATCAAGACGCCTCTGGGCGACCGCACGGGATGACGCGTCCCCATCATCGGCCTCGCCATTTTCGCCGTCATCACCGCCACGATGTCGTCGTCGTCGTCTCTTCGGCCGCGCTCGGGGGCTCTCCATCAACACGCCCCCGAGGCGGCCGCGCGGGAACGCGCGTCCTCGTCGGCGACCTCGGCTCCGTCGGCCTCAGCTCTCTTCTCTGCGGACGTTCTGCATCGTGCGCTTCACCAATTCCAAGCGAGCATCCGCAGCCTCGCGCCCTGCCGTCCAAGCGACTGCAGCGCTTCTCCGCCTCGCCATCGGGCTCGCGGGACGCCCGTCCTCGCAGTCTCAGGCTCACCGGCGCAAGTTCCTCTCTTCTCGCTGCCCATATAATACTCAGATACACTGACCATACACTGCACACTCGCTCTGCTCCACTGCACCTCCGTCCTGCTGCGACCACACCTTGCCGTAGCTGTGCCGCGGCGCCCCACGCGTCTGCGCGCGCCTGCGCGCCGGACGCTCCTCCACCACGAGCTCTTTGCTGCCCGGCTGCATGGACACCGCCTCGCTGGCCATACGCTCCTGTGCAGTAGCCAGATTATCCCTATACTAACCAAAGCTAGCAAGCACGCACACGGCCCAGCAGCTCGATTGATTCTTCAGCTAGCTGGTACTACGCGCGTACTGTCTTGCTCGTATGCATGTGCGCCCGCGCCTGCGGCACATCGCCCCTGCGTCTCCGCGGCCGGCTCGCGCCTCTGTCCTGCGCCGGCGTCCCGCGACTCGCTCGCCGGCTTGGCGCCCACCGGCTCGCGCGTGCATCCCGGCCACTCCTGCGTCCCGACCTCGTCCGACCCCATGCCAGTTGGCCGGGTCGCCGCCTTGCGCGCCGGGTCCCCGCACCCCGGCCGTCTCCGCCTCGTCCTCGGCTCCAGCAGCGCAGCGCCGGGTCCGGCCCCGTCCGCTAGCCGGCTTCCGCGCGTCCCGGCCAGCTTCTGTGCCCCTGGTCCGGGCTCCCGCTCGCGCGCCCCGGCAGGCCGGCTTCCGCCCGCGCCGCCCCGCCACTCGGCTCCGTCTCCCCCGGTTGGCTCCGCCCCCGCACCCGTCCTCGCGTGCCTCCGCGTACGACCACGATCGTGTGCCGGCTCCGCCCTCCCTGCGCACCCGCCGGCTCCGCTCCGGCCGGCTCCGCCCTCGCTCCGCAACCCAGCGCGTTGTACGCCCGTGCCGGCAGCAACCCGCGCCCGCACCCTGCTCCGCCTCGACCCCGAGCCTTGTCTCTTCCGGCTCCCCCGCCATCTGCGCTCCCGGTCCGCACCGGCTCTGGGTCGCCACCCCGAGCCCGGCCGCGTCCGACCTCGCGCCCATCCGACCCGGCTGGCTGCGCTGGCCGGCCTCCTGTCGCGTCGCCCGCTCCTCTATGCGCACCCGCACTGCCGGCTCCTCCTTGCGCGCCCTCGCCGGCTCCACCCGCAACCTGGCCTGCCGGCTTCGCCCTCCCCGGCTCCGCCGCAACCCAGCCTGCCGGCTTCGCCCGCGCCGGCTCCCACGCTGGCTGGCTCCCCCGCAACCCGGCCGCCGGCTTCCGCCGCGTCCTGCCCCTATCGGCTCCTCGCACTCCGGCTTCGCGTGCCCGCGCTGCTCAGCCGCCACGGGCAGATGTTGCGTGAGAAAAAAAAAGATGCCTGCTGAAAGAAGAAAAAGAGATTCCGGCTGAAAAAGAACGAAAAAAATGACGGCTCAGTTCGCTCGCCCGCGTCATCGTCCGCCTCGACGCCTGGCCGGTCGGGTCGGACCGGCAGGGGCACCCCTCGAGCCACCGGGAGGCTCGGGGCTATACCCAGTGGGCGGGACGCGTCAGCAATCATCGACGACCTCTGCCACGACTACACGAAAATCATTGTGAGCTCCTCACCCGCATACTTTCACGCCACGCGCAAACACGGATAACCCCGAGCGACGCTTGGGGACCACTTCAGCCTTTATTACAGTTGCATCATTGTTCGCCCGGCACCGGCTAGTCTCGGCCCGGAGGTTGGCCACTCGGCCCGATACGTTCGTTCCCGTAGACGGCTTAGTAGCGCATACGGCACCGAAGGTCCACTCTCAGCGACATACCGCAGCGCGGCTGTCCGGCAGGCGAGAGCAAAAGTTGAAAGTCACCCCACGCGAAAAACGTCCGGGAGAAGACGGCTTGGGCAACCCGGCCGTTTCCTTTATGAGTATCTACTCGGTCGAATCCGCTCCTGTAGTCCGAGTATTGTACGCTCCACTCCGCAGCCACTCTTCATAACAGCTACAGACCGGTGTCGGTGTCAAACCCGGCGGATCTCGGGTACGGGGTCCCGAACTGTGCGTCTAAGGTCGATGGTAACAGGAGACAGGGGACACGATGTTTACCCAGGTTCGGGCCCTCTCTATGGAGGTAATCCGCTACTTCCTGCCTGATTAATCTTGATGAATATGAGTATTACAAGAGTTGATCTACCACAAGATCGTAATGGCTAAACCCTATAAGTCTAGCATTTATGTCTATGGTAATGAGTATCTCCCTTTCCGGGCTAAGCCCTCTGATTTATATAGACACCGGGGAGATTTAGGGTTACACAAGGTCGGTTACAAAGGAAAAGAATCTACGTATCCGGTCGCCAAGCTTGCCTTCCACGCCAAGGAGAGTCCCATCCGGACACGGGTGCAGTCTTCGGTCTTCATATCTTCACAGCCCATCAGTCCGGCCCGTGGCTAACAGGCCGGACGCCCGAGGACCCCTTAGTCCAGGACTCCCTCAGTAGCCCCCAAACCAGGCTTCAATGACGAGGTGTTCGGCGCGCAGATTGTCTTCGGCATTGCAAGGCGGGTTCCCCCTCCGACGGCTTCCAAGTAATGTGTTCGGCTTTTAATTCAATGCCACACCCTTCGGCTTTTGTGCTTCTATGTCTTCAACTTCCACATGTCGGGCGAATGCGGATGGTCAGGGTCTTTTTTGCAAATAGCACCCTAGCCATGCAAGAATGAGCGTCTATTTAAAGAGATTGGATCTCAGATCAATTCGGCACCACGCGAAAAAAATCCTCAGAGACTGCCAGGAGAGACCACTCCAACATGGCCAACATTCCCAGCTCCTCTTCCCGTTCCAACCTAGAGAGAGGCGAGTGGGAGAGGTGCTCTGTATCCCACAGACATTTGGAGAAGCTGCAAACGCAGGGATTTCTCCCTCCTGCAGATCTGGTCCCTGTTCGAGCAGGATTGGCCTCCTTCAACGGCAAAACCCAGGCGGAGGATTTCCCCAATCCGTCTGCGGGATAATGAGTGTGCTTCGTCCCCTATTTGCTGAGGGGCGTGGGATTTCCCATTCACCCATTCCCCCGAGGGCTTCTGGAGTATTATGGCCTCCAGCTGCACAACTTTACCCCGGCCTCCATTCTGCACATCGCGGGTTATGTTGCTTTATGCGAACTGTTACTGGGTATTGAGGCCCATTTTGAACTGTGGAGAAAGTTGTTTCGCCTTGTCCCGCGCAACGACGAAGGATCAATATTTGAAGTGGGGTGCCGAAATATGGCGCATTGCCGAGACCGGATACTTATCCGGCACGCCGAAGAAGGCGTCGGAAGAGTGGACCTCTGAGTGGTTTTACATTGATGACGTCGTACTTCCAGATCCGGTCCGGAGAGGCCTCCCCGAGTTTGCGAGTGTTCCTCTGAAGAAGCGCCACAGCTGGCGCCCCCGGAGTCCCGAGGAGGAAGATAGTGCGGAAGTTCGCCAACTCCTGAGCAAGATCAGGACGCTTGCCCAGTCCGGGTATACAGTAGTCGAAGTGACGGCGACCTTCATAGTACCGGGAGTTCAGCCACTCCAATACAGAGGTCTCCCCATGTGGAATTACAATGGGGAAGATGACACCTCCCGCTGCAGCAGGAAAGGTCCGGATACCCCTGCCGCCCTAGCTAAAATATTGGCCGAACTGTTCAAGGGTGAGGAAGAGGAGTTCCTGCGCATCACACACAAAGAAGGATATTCCATGTACAATCCTCCTAGCTGGGTGAGCCCCCAACTTTTTTGCTCCACTCATTCCCCTCCCTCAGCTTTATTAACCCATCCACTTATAACAGCACTAGCGAAAGACTTCCGAGGGGCTCTACAGCCCCGCCCCGCAGCCCGAGGGCCACAATCGGGACCTTGACCCTGGCTTCGAAGAGGATCCGGATATATTTGTGGTGCTGGAGAATGGCGTGTTTTACCAGGCGAGCTACGACGGCACCGAAGTGGCCATCATCGCCGATTACCCTGGTCTTCTGCCCGCTCCACACGTAAGTAGTCAGGAGGCATCTTCCCCGAAAGGATTCCTCCGTTCCGCCTCACCCACCGCACTGTCTCGTGCTTCAAAGGGGAGGCGTTCAACATACCGTGCTACTCCAGGAGCGACTCCGAAGAGAGCGGCTCCCGCACCGGGCAAGCCTTCAAAGAGGAAGGAAGGCGAAGACACGGTCGGGCCCTCGTCAAAGAGGTATGGGTTTGCAAATATGTGTTTTAATAGTCGCATCCAACTGTGACTTTCATGTTCATTCCGTATCAAGAAAAGAGTCCGCTGGACTGTGTCCGGGGGTCTGGGCAGTAATACTCCCAACAACCAGGATCCAGCCCCAGTCGAGGGGACGGGGGCCGATATGGGGGTGACGCCGGACTGTCTTTCGGCCGAGGGCTCGGAAAATATGTCCGTCACCAACTCGGAAGTGGAGAGCGCCATGAATCATCGGCGCTTGGGGGCCATTTTACGAGACCCCCGCTGTTCGAAAGAGGCGTTTGATGCCTTCAGCTCGGCTGACGCATATATCCGAGCTGCTCGAGATGGGCTTGGCAAAGCCACAAAGTAGCATTTGACGGATGTGCAGGTAAGGTTTATTTTGTCCGAAAAGGATAAGCACATGCTAATAGCCCCCGAGACTAAAAGCAGTTGGCACAAGTGATTTAAGGATCGATGTATAACCAGGTTCTGACGGAGAGGAACAACCTGCTAGCTCAAGAGCTGGAGCAGTGTCGGACACAGCTGAATGCTTCTACCGCCGAACTGAAAGAGTCCAAGATGGCATCTTCTGGTAAGGTTCCCCTCCATCGAGGAATAACAATTATATAGTAGATGTGCTAATACTATTGCTTATCTCATAATAGGACCATCAGGTCAACTGGAAGAGAAGTTGAAAACCGCTCAAGCGGGAGAGAAAGAGGCAAAAAGACTACACGTCGCAGGCGAACGGGTGTTGATCCGAGTCATGCAGGAGAAAAACAAAATCCAAGATTCAAATACCAAACTGGGCGAAGAACAGAAAGATGTGCGAGCCCAGCTAGCCGACGCCGTGAAGGAGAACAAAAAGTTGTGATGCGGCATATTCAGTACGTGGCCGGATTTACCTTATAACAGTTTGGGGGTAAATGTAGCTGATATAGCCGTGATTGCAGGTATGTTGACGGGCCGCCCCGAAGAGGAGGTGTCCGGATCATCAAGTGATCTCCTGCAAGGGCTGTCGCAATTGCACGAGCAAGCTCGGCAGGCAATGCGGAGTGTAGCCAAGGCCTTATGGCCATCCGACTCCCCTCCAGGGAGTATGGAGAAGCTTGTAGAGCTATTCAAGGGAGCGCGGCGGCATATCCGACTATGGAAGATATCGGCTTGCCGAGAGGGTGCACGAGAAGCCTGGGCCATGGTAAAAACACGATATACCAAGCTGGATCCGAATCACAAGGCCCGGGTCAGACCACTAGGGTCAAATGGGGAAGAAATTCCCGTTAGTTTAGTATATAACCAAGTAGAAGTAGCCGCCAAGTATTCCCAGCAGGATTGTAAGTTAGATAGCCTGCTGGACAGCATAGAGGAGGAAATTTTTTGAGTCCAAGTGACTATGTACTTTCCTTTGCATATGTAGCTCTAGCTGAAAACGATTGTCATGGCGGACTTTTTCGCTTCAACCTCTCGACCCGAAGGTGCGGAGTGTTTCCGAATACCAGAACGGCCGAGTAGACCGGGTATGCATGGAAACCAGGCGTAGGGGTCATAGTTGCTTGAACAGACAATTATCCGGCCAGTTATGTTATATTACATTAAGAGTGTAAGAAACATCTTCCAGAGAGAATAGTTCCGTTAAGGGTTCCTTTCCCTGGGTGTGCATGCATCTATGTGTATGTCTGAACTATGATGAAGAAATCACAATGTGTATAGTTTCTGGGGGTTCACGATGGGACGAATGCAAAAACATCTTTAGTTCATCGACCGAATATTCCCTTAAGAACGCTAGCTTTCGGCTTCACCCAGTCTGAGGTACACATCCGGATGACCCGTGTGACGCCCAGATAATTAAGCTACAGCAACCCTCTGCTAATGATGCCACGTCACCTCCGTTACTGTTGCTAATCCCGCGTTAGTTCAAAACCGATTCAAAAACCGAATTCAAAAACAAGTCAAACAATTAAAATTTTCAAAAGTCAAAACTAAAATGTTCTTAATATGACAAATAATTCATAAGACATATTGGTGGAGAAACCAACTCTTTACAAAATGTTTAAATGCACTAAACTAATTAAATCATTAGCTAAAACCATTAATTAAATGCCTTTTATGTTTTGAAAATTACTAAACTAAATTATTTTGGGTTGAAACCTTTTGTGGTTGTGACATAAGTTGTAACAACCATTTAGGTGCCACTTTGGTATTTTATTAATACTAAGATAATTAGGAACTAAATGAAAACAGTAAAGGAAAAATACATAAAAGGGAAAATCAAAACCAAAAACAAAAGAGAGTAAAAGCCCTCCCCCCCCCTCACTGGGCTTCGGCCCACCAGGCCGCTGCCCGGCCGGCCCACCCCACTACCACCTGGCCTACTTAGGCCTCCCCCTCACACCCGCAAACCCTAACCCCCCGTCAGCCCACTTTTCCCCACTCCCCCGATCTCTCTCCCCTCCCCGACGTGGATCTGGATCGGGGGCGCTCGCCCCCGACAACCGCGTCGACCCCGACGGCCACCGGACCCCGCCGCCACCCGGAGCTCCACGGGCCTCGCCGGAGCTTTCCCCGCCGGACTGCCTGCCACCTCTCCGTCACGCCGTCACCGTCTCCACCTCGCGCCCCCGCTGCCACTCCCCGACAACCCCCGTGAGGACCCCCTCCTTCTCCTCCCCATCGCCCCGTGGCCGCGACCGTGCCCCCTGAACCCTGCTTCCGCTCTGCTGCCTTGCTGTGCCGCTGGCCCCGCCCCGCCCCGTGCCCTATTCACCGCAGCTCCGGCCGGCCTCGCTTGTGGCCATGAGCGCCCCGCATAGCCCCGTGCCTCCCCTCCCGCTCGCTCGCGCCGGGGCGCACCCCCTGGCCGCGGCCTTCAAACGCATGTCCCGCCGTGCCCGTCAGCTCCGACCACCGCTGCACGCCGTCGCCGTCGCCGTTGTAGTCCACCCCTGCTCGGAGCGATGCCGTTGTTGCACGCGTGCTGCTCCGGCGGTTCGAACGAGCCGCTCCGCCGTCCAAATGGTCGCCGGAGGCCTTATTCCGACCACCACCGCCGCGTCGGGCCTCATCACCGGCTCGTGCGCTGTTTTTTCCGGTTGGGCCACTCCCTGTGGGTCCCGGCGCTAACCACGGTGCTTAGCCATATGCTAACCTCCCTAATCCACCCTTGTGACACTGACCTATGGGCCCACTTAATTAATTAAAGTAACTAACTAATTTAATTAAGCTAACAGGGAATGACAAGTGGGCCCCTAGCTAATTAACCAGATTAATTAAACATGTTTTATATATAACAGTCACTGACGGTGGGACCTACTGGTCAGGTTTGACCAGTCAACAGTCAAATTGTTGACTGCTGATTAGGCTGCTGACTCAGCCCCCTAGCCCCACCAGTCGGCCTATGCTGACTGGGCAGTTGACCCAGTCAACTGGCCCTCCCTTGTCAGCCGCACATGCA
The DNA here is from genome assembly GCF_002575655.3 of Aegilops tauschii subsp. strangulata. NCBI lineage: Eukaryota > Viridiplantae > Streptophyta > Magnoliopsida > Poales > Poaceae > Aegilops > Aegilops tauschii. The sequence continues at coordinate 467,503,010 of NC_053037.3, read as the reverse complement.
CATCTCTGGGTACACTTCTGTGTACCCATAGCTTTTTAGTGTTTAATTCGAATTAATTTAATTCCAGTAATTTAGAAAATGAATTAAAACTTTAAAAATTAATATAAAATAAACCGTAGCTCGGATGGAAAAACTTTGTACATGAAAGTTGCTCAGAACGACGAGACGAATCCGGATACGCAGCCCATTCGCCCGCCACACATCCCTAGCATAGCAAACACGCAACTTTCCCCCTCCGGTTCATCTGTCCGAAAACGCGAAACACCGGGAATACTTTCCCGGATGTTTCCCCCCTTCGCCGGTACCACCTCCTACCGCGTTAGGGCACACCTAGCACCGCGCATTGTCATGTCTTCCATCGTCATGCTTATGTTTGCATTGTATTTATTGTTTCTTCCCCCTCTTCTGTCGTTAGACACCGAGACCGATGCCGCTGCTACCCAGTACGACTACGGTGTTGACGACCCGTCCTTCTTGCCAGAGCAACCAGGCAAGCCCCCCCCTTGATTACCAGATATCGCCTACTCTTCTCTATACTGCTTGCATTAGAGTAGTGTAGCATGTTACTGCTTTCGGTTAATCCTATTCTGCTGCATAGCCTGTCATTGTTGCTACATTTGTTACCCTTACCTGCTATCCTACTGCTTAGTATAGGATGCTAGAGTTCCATCAGTGGCCTTACACTCTTGTCCGTCTGCCATGCTATACTATCGGGCCGTGATCACTAGGGAGGTGATCACGGGTATATACTATATACTTTATATACATGACACATGTGGTGACTAAAGTCGGGTCAGCTCGTTGAGTACCCGCAAGTGATTCTGATGAGGGGGCTGAAAGGACAGGTGGCTCCATCCCGGTAGAGGTGGGCCTGGGTTCCTGACGGCCCCCGACTGTTACTTTGTGGCGGAGCGACAGGGCAGGTTGAGACCACCTAGGAGAGAGGTGGGCCTGGCCCTGGTCGGCGTTCGCGGATACTTAACACACTTAACGAGTTCTTGGTATTTGATCTGAGTCTGGCCATTTGGCCTATACGCACTAACCAACTACGCGGGAACAATTATGGGCACTCGACGTCGTGGTATCAGCCGAAGCCTTCGTGACGTTAGCGACTGAGTGGCGCGCGCCGGATTGGACTGGAACGCCTGCTAGGCTAGGTCTGCTTCCGGCCGCGTTCGCAACGTGCAGGTGTGCAATGGGCGATGGGCCCAGACCCCTGCGCCATAGGATTTAGACCGGCGTGCTGACCTCTCTGTTGTGCCTAGGTGGGGTTGCGACGTGTTGATCTTCCGCGGCCGGGCATGACCCAGAAAAGTGTGTCCGGCCAAATGGGATCGAGCGTGTTGGGTTATGTGGTGCACCCCTGCAGGGAAGTTTATCTATTCGAATAGCCGTGTCCCTCGGTAAAAGGACGACCCAGAGTTGTACCTTGACCTTATGACAACTAGAACCGGATACTTAATAAAATACACCCTTCCAAGTGCCAGATATAACCCGGTGATCGCTCTCTAACAGGGCGACGAGGAGGGGATCGCCGGGTAGGATTATGCTATGCGATGCTACTTGGTGAACTTACCATCTACTCTCTTCTACATGCTGCAAGATGGAGGTGGCCAGAAGCGTAGTCTTCGACAGGATTAGCTATCCCCCTCTTATTCTGGCATTCTGCAGTTCAGTCCACCGATATGGCCCTTTACACATATACCCATGCATATGTAGTGTAGCTCCTTGCTTGCGAGTACTTTGGATGAGTACTCACGGTTGCTTTTCTCCCTCTTTTCCCCCTTTCCACTCTACCTGGTTGACGCAACCAGATGCTGGAGCCCAGGAGACAGACGCCACCGTCGATGACGACTCCTACTACACCGGAGGTGCCTACTACTACGTGCAGGCCGCTGACGACGACCAGGAGTAGTTAGGAGGATCCCAGGCAGGAGGCATGCGCCTCTTTCGATCTGTATCCCAGTTTGTGCTAGCCTTCTTAAGGCAAACTTGTTTAACTTATGTCCGTACTCAGATATTGTTGCTTCCGCTGACTCGTCTATGATCGAGCACTTGTATTCGAGCCCTCAAGGCCCCTGGCTTGTATTATGATGCTTGTATGACTTATTTTATTTTTAGAGTTGTGTTGTGATATCTTCCCGTGAGTCCCTGATCTTGAGCGTACACGTTTGCGTGTATGATTAGTGTATGGTCAAATCGGGGGCGTCACAAGTTGGTAACAGAGCCGACTGCCTTTAGGAACCCCCCTTCCATACTCCTTGGCCAAAGTCGAGTCTAGACATTGAAATTTTTTACTAACATGGCTGTGCGGCCCATGGGCCCACGTCGCCATTGGGTGGTACTAGGATCTTTTACTCCTCGACCTTTACTCCGGGACTCTGATCTCTCTCCTATGCGGGTTAAATGAATTTTGCTAAATCTAACATTAGGATCTCGTTATCACTTTCACCCGGAGAGCCCCTTATTACTGATGATCGTCTGCTGCACGTGAAGACCCTGAAGACACTCTCCGCTGTTAACCCGAGAACTTGTGTTTATCACTTTTGCAATTCCCTTCCATCGATAAACTCCTATGGATAACCACGTATACTCGCCATTCATACAATGTTTCCCAGTTGTTCTTGTTTTTACAAGATACCCCAAAATTATCTCTGTTGTTCCGAGAATACTTTATGCCTACTGCCTTGCAGTTCTTTGCCACCTGAATACCCTACGGATAATCCTCGCACTTATTGAGCATCCGTTCATCCCCAGTTGTTCGTATGCTTCATAAGATACTCTGAAATACTATCCGACCTTCTGAGCATCCTCTTCGAACTATTGCTCTGCAAATACTTGTAGGCTTACATTATGGATGCTCCCATATCACTAGCAATATTCACTAGTATCTTTTGACACTATCATTTTGATCCTATTGATTCAACATGTGTGTGAATGCACATAATCATCAATCGACCCTTCTAAATTATCTTTCCGGCTCAGACGTCATTTTGAACTTGAGCTGGTTGTTGACCAAACTATTTGTCGTCGATTGATCCTCTGGTCTATTTAGTTTATCCATCCTTGATCAGAGCGTCTGCTTCTGATCCTTCGTTTTGGAAATCATAAATTCCTTTGTTAACTAAGCATCAAATTATTCACATGTTATATAATCTGACGCCCTTGCATTATTTCTTCCTCTGATTGAGTACCGATACTCACATCAGCTCCGCTGTGGATCGCTCGATCCATTGTTGGATTTTATCCGACGACGTCCTTCATTTTCAATCACTTTGGAAGTTCATTCCCTGATACATAATGCCTTTGGTAAATCCTATTCCTTGATTTGGCCAACCATGCTCTGCTTTCGAACTGGTGATACTTACTATTGAAGCTTGTGGTATATGTTTCCACGATGCCCCGATGGGTTGAACCTATGCCTTTCATAATATGTGCGAACTCGAAAGTTTTCATGAGTCATACTCTTCTGGTATTTTGCCAGATAAAATTTTCAACACTGCAACTTCATCAAACGCGAGAAGTGAATGAAAGGTTATGCATTGAAGAAGTGGGAGTCGACCTTGAACTTTGCGTTCATGCCCATGGACACGATGTAGATCTTATCATTAAAGCTTTTCTTAAATTAATTATTTCCTTGGTATAAGTTCATCTTATATCTGGGATCCGGCCTTTTGCAATCGTGGTTCCGACCATGTTCTCCTTTAAATACCATTTCTCGTGCAAGTTTAAGCACTTGTCTTCTGCAGAGCAATACCCTAGTCCAACCTCTACTTTGATCTGTCGTCGAGCATTACCCCCCCTGGTATCTCGAGAATGCCAAGGAACTACATAACTTCTTATGAGTTCTTCATCAACTAATATTCTTGTCGATTCCATTTTTCCAACGGGTTCTGAGTTGTTAGAACCCCTCAAGGACACCGATAAGTGAATCAATTCCGCACTCCGATTCAATAACTCTAAGTAATTTTTGTTGCTTACGAGTTTAATAATCCTTGAAGTCATTCCTAGCCTGCTCGGCTATGTCATTATTGTGCCGATTTTAACTGTGCTGCCTGGTCCTTCCCAGCGCACAAATTTCGACAGTGAGCTAATCTTGCGTCGATCTTCCTCGTCATATCACTTCTCCTTGAACAGCAAACTTGATTTCGAGTTTGTGTCCTACCCGTGGTTCCAATAACCTTTCGCTTTCATCATTCCTTTGACTTGATGTCATCGTCGATCAATTACATCTTCTTGAAAACCTTCGGCAAATTTGTCGTGATCATTGTCAACAATTTGACTTCTTCCAAGTTGTGTGTCAAAATTCAGGATGAGAAATACCATCCTTGCCCTCGATGATCTGTGTTATCATCGACCACTTTATTGCCTTCCCACCAACACAAGCTTGTTCGTGTTTGGTGTTATACCTTGAGTTCCTTGCTATCCAGCAATTGTTCTTCTTTACCTTGGAACATTAACATCTCTTTTGTCCTCAATGTTGTGAGAATTTCACCACCTCTTAAGAATTCTTGGTATGGTGATACTTCTCACGTCACCATTCTTTCTTGGGTCCTCGTGTTGATTCCAACTGGGGTACCAACAAGTGAGCGGTGTTGTTTGGATCCTGCCCTTCTACCAACCCTATTGCTTTGAAGTTAACGATCGACAGTTCGTTCTTAGACTAATGATTATTGAATCACCATTCCGACGTTGGTCGTGCAACCCAGCCCATATTTCGGGTGCACCTTTCAACCAATGTTTAATTGTGTATGTTTTCCTCGAGCATACATCATTATACCATCTGATCTGACAAATGTTATCTCCTTGTTCACATAGTTGTGGAAATCCATCTTTTGTTAATCTCGATGAATTGTCGCTGATTCCATCAGCCACCTCCTCATCCTCTCGTTGGTATACTGATGGACTCTTGTTTCGGAACTCGCTTCCATAGTTCATTTCCCGAGAATCTTACAATGTCATCTCGTCAAATTGTGCCGCACCTTTTCTTCTCAGGCATCCTAAGTCTGAGGTATCGTGACACCAATCAGATCTGAATCTCGGTCAGATGTGATGGTTGGAACATATTTCCAAGAGTTATAATGTTGGTCTTTATATGACCCGGTAAGGTTATGTCATGCATAGCACACCTGGCCGGAGGCCCTATTGTTACAGATTCCTTTTCAGCAAGGTTATCCATTCTTCCATGAGGAAATTGTAAGACTTATTCTACAAGTTATTCTTGATGGATCCTTTGTGTTTCCAAAGTTTGATCTTCACCTGATGACCATGCCAATGCTATCTCGAAGCATGCCTATGGTACTCCGATTTTCAACAAGAACATTTGAAGCAAAATGCTATCTTTTCTTTAAGAATTATCCAAAACACCGTTGTATGGGTATTGTCATGAAATTACTCTCCCCTTATCTAAAGGGTTTTCTACATTATATCCTGTCACGGATATCATGCTCTGCTTATCATTGGGAAGGATATACCCTTCAAATATGTGTTTACACACATTTTCCTTTCCATTGTTCTGTTTAATCTGATGATCACCTTTTCCTTTCCATTGATTTATTTAATCTTTCTTGTGATCTATATCATCTAAGCAGTAATATTCTTCTGCATATGTAAACACCTTGGTGTACAACTGTGTTAGTAAGACCGTGTTACTATGTTGATGACATTTCGGTAACCACCGATGGACGAGAACTTTGCCTATTGGTCCGCCTCATCTCAATGAGCAGGAAAATGGTTCTCTTCGTCCCTCGCCCTTGGTACCAACGATGCTGCCAACATAACTGATCGGTTATTCTCTGACCTACCTTGCTATCATGATCGTGCAAGATGTCACCGCTCTTTGTACTTTTAACCCACATGGTGGGCCCATAACCCACAGTTTCACAGGATCGAAACCTGACTCTCCTGTACACCCTGTTGCCAAAGTTATTCCTAGAGCTTGACTTTGTATGTAGTTCACGGGCCACCCGCCTAGTGATCTATTCTGGTATCAGACGCAATACTTATTCCCATTGCTCTGAACCCCCTTTCACATTTCGTATCAGGCAACGAACGATTGCCTGCCCACTCGAAACTTCCCATGATACCTCCTTACTTTGCTCTCGAGATTTTCTTAAGGTTTCAATTCGAGAGTTACTTTCCGCCACCTTCCCCGATGTTATCTGCCAGATAGTCAACCTTGTAAGGTCCGTTCTTCCGAAGTTACCCCTTGTCCTTTCGTAAGTACGATGAAATTTCCGAAGAAAGGATGATGATTTCATCATGATGACCTGAAGTAGTGGAATGAAGACATCAATGAAATGGATCGATCTCTTCGAGAAGAGCAACCAAGACCAAGAAGATTTGTTACAATTTCGTAACCAGATCTTTCCCCCTTACTACACCTCTTAAATCTCGGGACGAGATTTCTTGTAGTGGAAGAGAATTGTGACGCCCAGATAATTAAGCTACAACAACCCTCTGCTAATGATGCCATGTCACCTCCGTTACTGTTGCTAATCCCGCGTTAGTTCAAAACCGATTCAAAAACCGAATTCAAAAACAAGTCAAACAATTAAAGTTTTCAAAAGTCAAAACTAAAATGTTCTTAATATGACAAATAATTCATAAGACATATTGGTGGAGAAACCAACTCTTTACAAAATGTTTAAATGCACTAAACTAATTAAATCATTAGCTAAAACCATTAATTAAATGCCTTTTATGTTTTGAAAATTACTAAACTAAATTATTTTGGGTTGAAACCTTTTGTGGTTGTGACATAAGTTGTAACAACCATTTAGGTGCCACTTTGGTATTTTATTAATACTAAGATAATTAGGAACTAAATGCAAAAAGTAAAGGAAAAATACATAAAAGGGAAAAATCAAAACAAAAACAAAAGAGAGTAAAAGCCCTCCCCCCCTCACTGGGCTTCGGCCCACCAGGCCGCTACCCGGCCGACCCACCCCACTACCACGTGGCCTACTTAGGCCTCCCCCTCACACCCGCAAACCCTAACCCCCCGTCAGCCCACTTTTCCACACTCCCCGGATCTCTCTCCCCTCCCCCACGTGGATCTGGATCGGGGGCGCTCGCCCCCGACAACCGCGTCGACCCCGACGCCCACCGGACCCCGACGCCGCCCGGAGCTCCATGGGCCTCGCCGGAGCTTTCCCCGCCGGACTGCCTCCTCCTCCTCAACGGCCTGCCTCCTCTCCATCACGCCGTCACCGTCTCCACCTCGCGCCCCCGCTGCCACTCCCCTACAACCCTCGTGAGGACCCCCTCCTTCTCCTCCCCATCGCCCCGTGGCCGCGACCGTGCCCCCTGAACCCTGCTTCCGCTCTGCTGCCTTGCTGTGCTGCTGGCCCCGCCCCGCCACGTGGCCTATTCACCGCAGCTCCGGCCGACCTCGCTTGTGGCCATGCGCACCCCCGCACAGCCCCGTGCCTCCCCTCCCGCTCGCTCGCGCTGGGCGCACCCCCTGGCCGCGGCCTTCAAACGCATGTCCCGCCGTGCCCGTCAGCTCCGACCACCACTGCACGCCGTCGCCGTCGCCGTTGTAGCCCACCCCTTCTCGGAGCGATGCCGCCGTTGCACGCGTGCTGCTCCTCCAGTTCGAACGAGCCGCTCCGCCGTCCAAATGGTCGCCGGAGGCCTTATTCCGACCACCACCGCCGCGTCGGGCCTCATCGCCGGCGCGTGCGCTGGTTTGCCGGTTGGGCCACTCCCTGTGGGTCCCGGCGCTAACCACGGTGCTTAGCCCTATGCTAACCTCCCTAATCCACCCTTGTGACACTGACCTATGGGCCCACTTAATTAATTAAAGTAACTAACTAATTTAATTAAGCTAACAGGGAATGACAAGTGGGCCCCTAGCTAATTAACCAGATTAATTAAACATGTTATATATATAACAGTCACTGATGGTGGGACCTACTGGTCAGGTTTGACCAGTCAACAGTCAAATTGTTGACTGCTGATTAGGCTGCTGACTCAGCCCCCTAGCCCCACCAGTCAGCCTCTGCTAACTGGGCAGTTGACCCAGTCAACTGGCCCTCCCTTGTCAGCCGCACATGCACATCTCTCGGTACACTTCTGTGTACCCATAGCTTTTTAGTGTTTAATTCAAATTAATTTAATTCCAGTAATTTAGAAAATGAATTAAAACTTTAAAAATTAATATAATATAGACCGTAGCTCGGATGGGAAAACTTTGTACATGAAAGTTGCTCAGAACGACGAGACGAATCCGGATACGCAGCCCGTTCGCCCGCCACACATCCCTAGCATAGCACACACACAACTTTCCCCCTCCGGTTCATCTGTCCGAAAACGCGAAACACCGGGAATACTTTCCCGGATGTTTCCCCTCTTCGCCGGTACCACCTCCTACCGCGTTAGGGCACACGTAGCACCGCGCATTGTCATGTCTTCCATCGTCATGCTTATGTTTGCATTGTATTTATTGTTTCTTCCCCCTCTTCTGTTGTTAGACACCGAGACCGATGCCGCTGCTACCCAGTACGACTACAGTGTTGACGACCCGTCCTTCTTGCCAGAGCAACCAGGCAAGCCCCCCCCCTTGATCACCAGATATCGCCTACTCTTCTCTATACTGCTTGCATTAGAGTAGTGTAGCATGTTACTGCTTTCGATTAATCCTATTCTGCTGCATAGCTTGTCATTGTTGCTACAGTTGTTACCCTTACCTGCTATCCTACTGCTTAGTATAGGATGCTAGAGTTCCATCAGTGGCCTTACACTCTTGTGCGTCTGCCATGCTATACTATCGGGTCGTGATCACTAGGGAGGTGATCACGGGTATATACTATATAATTTATATACATGACACATGTGGTGACTAAAGTCGGGTCAGCTCGTTGAGTACCCGCAAGTGATTCTGATGAGGGGGCTGAAAGGACAGGTGGCTCCATCCCGGTAGAGGTGGGCCTGGGTTCCTGACGGCCCCCAACTGTTACTTTGTGGCGGAGCGACAGGGCAGGTTGAGACCACCTAGGAGAGAGGTGGGCCTGGCCCTTGTCGGCGTTCGCGGATACTTAACACGCTTAACGAGTTCTTAGTATTTGATCTTGGTCTGGCCATTTGGCCTATACGCACTAACCAACTACCCGGGAACAATTATGGGCACTCGACGTCCTGGTATCAGCCGAAGCCTTCGTGACGTTAGCGACTGAGGGGCGCGCGCCGGATTGGACTGGAACGCCTACTAGGCTAGGTTTGCTTCCGGCCGCATTCGCAACGTGCAGGTGTGCAATGGGCGATGGGCCCAGACCCCTGCGCCATAGGATTTAGACCGGCGTGCTGACCTCTCTGTTGTGCCTAGGTGGGGCTGCGACGTGTTGATCTTCTGCGGCCGGGCATGACCCAGAAAAGTGTGTCCGGCCAAATGGGATCCAGCGTGTTGGGTTATGTGGAGCACCCCTGCAGGGAAGTTTATCTATTTGAATAGTCGTGTCCCTCGGTAAAAGGATGACCCAGAATTGTACCTTGACCTTATGACAACTAGAACCGGATACTTAATAAAATACACCCTTCCAAGCGCCAGATATAACCCGGTGATCGCTCTCTAACAGGGCGACGAGGAGGGGATCGTCGGGTAGGATTATGCTATGCGATGCTACTTGGTGAACTTACCATCTACTCTCTTCTACATGCTGCAAGATGAAGGTGGCCAGAAGTGTAGTATTCGACAGGATTAGCTATCCCCCTCTTATTCTGGCATTCTGCAGTTCAGTCCACCGATATGGCCCTTTACACATATACCCATGCATATGTAGTGTAGCTCCTTGCTTGCGAGTACTTTGGATGAGTACTCACGGTTGCTTTTCTCCCTCTTTTCCCCCTTTCCATTCTACCTGGTTGACGCAACCAGATGCTGGAGCCCAGGAGACAGACGCCACCGTCGACGACGACTCCTACTACACCGGAGGTGCCTACTACTACGTGCAGGCCGCTGACGACGACCAGGAGTAGTTAGGAGGATCCCAGGCAGGAGGCCTGCGCCTCTTTCGATCTGTATCCTAGTTTGTGCTAGCCTTCTTAAGGCAAACTTGTTTAACTTATGTCTGTACTCAGATATTGTTGCTTCCGCTGACTCGTCTATGATCGAGCACTTGTATTCGAGCCCTCGAGGCCCCTGGCTTGTATTATGATGCTTGTATGACTTATTTTATTTTTAGAGTTGTGTTGTGATATCTTCCCGTGAGTCCCTGATCTTGATCGTACATGTTTGCGTGTATGATTAGTGTACGGTCAAATCGAGGGCGTCACAACCCGGCAGTAACAATCGCAGAGGTGCTCCCTTTATGCCCTAGCCGAACTAACGGGAACATAGGGCATAAGCACAGGAGCCAGGCAACCCAGCTTGGCCAAAACTTAAGTCATATCGATGCATATAATGGCGAAGAAAAGGTACATATGGGAAAAAATGCATATGTGAGGAGCTTGATGCTCGAAAGATAACAATAGCAAGCTTCTGTCCAAGAAGCCCCCAGGTATAATAGACGTACATACTTCAAGACGTATGCGTCGGGGGTGTACGGTCTAACCGCACGAAAGCTTTTAAAGCTAAAAATAAAAACAAAAAGAGAGAGAAAAAATAATGGAAAATAGGGGGAAGGATACGAACAAAGATTTCCGGGCTAGGCATAGAATCTTCGGAATCTGGCCGCATTACAGGGGTTCGGCTCTAATCGATTGTCTGACGCATCACGCAGGCTTTACACCCCTCCGGTGAGAACTTCGTCGATGATGAAGGGACCCTCCCACTTGGGCTTGAGTTTGTCCTTTTTCTTCTCCGGCAGGCGTAGAACGAGTGCGCCGACGTTTTAAGTTTTTGGCCCGCACCTCTCTGCTTTGATACCTGCGAGCCTGCTATTAATAAAATGCGGAACGGGCTTTTGCGACGTCGCGCTCCTCCTCTAGGGCATCTAAGCTGTCCTGCCGATCGAGCTCGGCCTCTCTCTCTTCGTAGATGCGCACTCGAGGTGAGTAATGAATAATGTTGCAGGGCAGTACTGCCTCTGCGCCGTACTCCATGAAGAAAGGTGTGTATCCGATAGTGCGATTAGGCATGGTCCGCAGCCCCAGAGTACGGAGTCGAGCTCCGGGTTGTCTAGCTAACAAGACGCAAAGCCAAAGAGCGAAAGGGACATGAAAAAGACTGAAAGGGGCTCGGACGAAATCGAGTCGGCACCCTCTGCATAAAACCTGCACCGCTAAAACAAAATATTTGATATATCTGCGCGGACTAACCTTGTCTTTTGTACGATCATCGCTATGGGGAACCCCCTCCACGCCCGGAGGCTCGGAGGCTACACGTGGATTGCAGGCCCGACGCCGGCTGCAACTGGCATTTCCGACGCCACTGTCCGCTTCATCAATAGCAAGACCCTCCGCGCAACTTTTCCAAAGTTGATCGGAGGCTACACCCAGTGGGTGCGCTCGCGCGCCCCCACTCAGCCGGCGGACACCGCGTCCACGTCCGGCAGGGCCCCGCGCCCTCCAGCCGGCGGACTCCGTGTCCTCGCCCGGCACCCTCGACATCACCGTCGACTTCTTCATCAACAGCAAGATCCTCCGCTCGACTTTTCCAAAGTTGCCCGGAGGCTACACCCAGTGGGTGCGCTCGCGCGCCCCCACTCAGTCGGCGGACTCCGTGTCCGCGTCCGGCACCCTCGACGTCACCGTCGGCTTCTTCATCAACAGCAAGACCCTCCGCCCAACTTTTCCAAGTTGCCCGGAGGCTCGGAGGCTACACCCTGTGGGTGCGCTCGCGCGCCCCCACTCGGAACATGCCACGCCTGTTGCACGCCCGCTGCCGGCTGAAACCGGCACCCTCGACGCCATCGTCTGCACCAACAACCGCGAAGACCCTCCGCCCAACTTTTACAAAGTTGCCCGGAGGCTCAGAGGCTACACCCAAAGGGTGCGCTCGCGCGCCCCCACCGGAAGCAAGCCGCACCGGCTGCGGTCCGCGGTCGGCCGTCATCGACATCTACTGCGTCATCGACGCCCGCTAAAAACCTCCGCACAACTTTTCCAAGTTGCCCGGAGGCTCGGAGGCTATTGTCGGGAGGATGCGGGTAGGCCCCAGACGGCGAACGACGCTTAAAAAACATCGGGGCCAGCAACGCCCCTCAATCCGGCTCGCCCTTGGCCGGGTTGCTCAACCCGGCCGCCCGGCCGGCTGCTCCAGCCGGCCTGCTACGTGAAGTCAACTACGGCGTCCCATCTGACACGACACCAACAAGATGGCCATACAGCGACCACTGTTGCTGATAAAGCATACACTATTTACTCGTCATACGTGACATCATGTACAGTGCTACTTTTCCGTGAGCACTATTGTATAAAATGACCCAGGGGAGGCACTTTCTTGGAGAGGAGGTCACTCCCTTGGCCAAGAAGGCGTAGACTTCACCAAGGTAGCAAGCCACACTACAAAGTCAGCATCCATCCATCCATGCTCACGCACACACTCATACGGCCACAAGGCCCATACGGCCACATCCATCCATGCTTCACGGCTACTAGTGCCAAGAGCACTCACGCACACACTTGTGCTCACACACACACATGAAGCTAGCAGCCTCCGGCTCTTTTTCGTAATATACAGCTCTAGGAGTAACTCTGTACTGTCACATATATACCACACTCGGCAGGACTAGGGGTGTTATCTCTCCGGAGAGCCCCGAACCTCGGTATGTCTTGCGTCCCGCACTCGCTCATGCCGACCTCGCCTCTGGAGCCCACCAGTGCCCTCGAGCCTCATCCTATCTTCAGCCATCCCATGGCATCTGTCGTCCGCCCACCACGACACTTTGTCATCGGTATGTTACTTGCCCGAGATTTGATCGTCGGTATCATCATACCTATTTCAATCTCGTTACTGGCAAGTCTCTTTACTCATTCCGTAATGCATTATCCCGTGACTAACTCATTAGTCACATTGCTTGCAAGGCTTATAGTGATGTGCATTACCGAGAGGGCCCAGAGATGCCTCTCCGATACACGGAGTGACAAATAATCCTAATCTCGATCTATGCCAACCCAAAAAACACCTTAGGGGACATCTATAGAGCATCTTTATAATCACCCAGTTACGTTGTGACGTTTGATAGTACACAAGGTGTAATACCGCTATTCGGGAGTTGCATAATCTCAGTCAGAGGAACATGTATAAGTCATGATGAAAGCAATAGCAATTAAACTAAACGATCATTATGCTAAGCTAACGGATGGGTCTTGTCCATCACATCATTCTCTAATGATGTGGTCCCATTCATCAAATGACAACACATGTCTATGGTCAGGAAACATAACCATCTTTGATTAACGAGCTAGTCAAGTAGAGGCATACTAGGGACACTCTGTTTTGTCTATGTATTCACACATGTACTAAGTTTCCGGTTAATACAATTCTAGCATGAATAATAAACATTTATCATGATAAAAGGAAATATAAATAACAACTTTATTATTGCCTCTAGGGCATATTTCCTTCAAATTTTATCCTATGCATCTAGTTCTCGTGATCGGAATTATATATATAATTTTTGTCCTCGTGAAGGAGAAAGCATCGCTCTAGCTTGGGGGAGGCTTAAGTCAATGTTATATTAATGCCCCAATCATGAGCTCTCAAGAGAAATTATTATCTGGAACATTTATGCTCGGCTTTCTCGTAATGATCAAACCATGCTTGATACTTCTTGTGCTGGCTCTTTTATGAAGAAGACTATTGAATTCCGGTGGGATTTTTGGAAAGAATTAAACGCAACTCTGAAAATTGGGAACTCAAGAAGGTAAAGAGTCAGGTATTAAACCTAAGTATGATTGTGTTAAATCTTTTATGGATACCGATGCTTTTCAAAAGTTTAGCACTAAATATGGACTTGACTCTGAGATAGTAGCCTCCTTTTGTGAATCATTTGCTACTCATGTTGAACTCCCTAAAAAGAAGTGGTTTAAATATAACCCACCTATTAAAGAAGAAACTAAAGAACCGGTACCAATTAAAGAAGAAACTATACTTTATAATGTTGATCCAGTTGTTCCTTCTGCTTATATTGAGAAACCATCTTTTCCTGTTAGGATAAAGGAACATGCTAAAGTTTCAACTGTGGTTAACAAAAGCTATATTAGAACACCTAAACCCGATGAACAAATCAAAGTAGAACCTAGTATTTCTATGGTTAAAGATCTCTTGGAAGAAGATATGGATGGGCATGTTATTTACTTCTGTGAAGAAGCTGCTAGAATTGCCAAACCTGATAAAAAACATAGACCTGTTGTTGGCATGCCTGTCATCTCAGTTAAAATTGGAGATCACTGTTATCATGGTTTATGTGACATAGGTGCTAGTGCGAGTGCTATTCCTTACACCTTATATCAAGAAATTATGAATGACATAGCACCCGCAGACATAGAAGACATAGATGTTACTATTAAACTTGCTAATAGAGACACTATATCACCAATTGGGATTGTTAGAGATGTTGAAGCCTTGTGTGGGAAATAAAATGCCCCTGCTAATTTTCTTGTTCTTGGTTCCCCACAAGATGACTTCTGTCCCATTATTTTTGGTAGACCTTTCTTGAACACCGTTAATGCTAAAATAGACTGTGAGAAACAAACTGTCGGTGTTAGTTTTGGCGATGAGTCTCATGAGTTTAATTTTTCCAAGTTTAGTAGAAAACTTCATGAAAAAGGATTGCCTAGTAAAGATGAATTAATCGATCTTGCTTCTATTGTTGTGCCACCTACTGATCCACTAGAACAGTATTTGCTAGACCATGAAAATGATTTACATATGCATGAAAGAAATGAAATAGATAAGATTTTCTTTGAACAACGTCCTCTGCTTAAACACAATTTGCCTATTGAAACTCTAGGAGGTCCACCTCCACCTAAAGGTGATCTTGTGTTTGAATTAAAACAATTGCCAAACACTTTGAAATATGCTTATCTTGATGAAAAGAAGATATATCATGTTATTATCAGTGCTAACCTTTCAGAACATGAAGAAGAAAGATTATTGAAAGTTCTAAGGAAGCACTGAGCTGCTATTGGATATACTCTTGATGATTTAAAGGGCATTAGTCCCACTCTATGTCACCACAAAATTAATATGGAACCTGATGCTAAACCCGTTGTTGATAACCAACGTCGGTTAAATCCGAAGAAGAAAGAGGTGGTAAGAACGGAAATATTAAAACTTCTGGACGCAGGTTTAATCTATCCTATAGCTGATAGTAGATGGGTAAGTCATGTTCATTGTGTCCCTAAGAAAGGAGGTATAACTGTTGTTCCTAATGATAAGAATGAACTTATTCCACAAAGAATTGTTACAGGCTATAGAATGGTAATTGATTTTGGAAAATTAAACAAAGCAACTAGAAAAGATCATTACCCTTTGCCTTTTATTGATCAAATGCTAGAAAGATTATCTAAGCACACACATTTTTGCTTCCTTGATGGATATTCTGGTTTTTCACAAATATCTGTTTCTCAACCTGATCAAGAAAAGACCACTTTTACTTGTCCCTTTGGAACCTATGCTTATAGACGTATGCCTTTTGGTTTATGTAATGCACCTGCTACCTTTCAAAGATGTATGACTGCTATATTCTCTGACTTTTGTGAAAAGATTGTTGAGGTTTTCATGGATGATTTCTCTGTTTGTGGGAAGTCTTTTGATGATTGTTTAAGCAATCTTGATCGAGTTTTGCAGAGATGTGAACAAAAAAATCTTGTCTTGAATTGGGAGAAGTGCCACTTTATGGTTAATGAAGGCATTGTCTTGGGTCATAAAATTTCTGAAAGAGGTATTGAAGTGGACAAAGCTAAGGTTGATGCAATTGAGAAAATGCCATGTCCTAAAGATATAAAAGGTATTCGTAGTTTCTTAGGTTATGCTAGTTTCTTTAGGAGATTCATCAAAGACTTTTCAAAAATTTCTAGGCTCTTACTAGTCTTTTGCAAAAGGATATTCCTTTTGTTTTCGATGATGATTGTTTAGAAGCTTTTGAAACACTCAAGAAAGCCTTAGTTTCTGCACCTATTGTTCAACCACCTGATTGGAACTTGCCTTTTGAAATTATGTGTGATGCTAGTGATTATGTTGTTGGTGTTGTTCTAGGACAAAGAGTTGATAAGAAACTTAATGCAATCCATTATGCTAGTAAAACTCTAGACATTGCTCAAAGAAATTATGCTACTACTGAAAAAGAATTCTTAGCAGTGGTGTTTGCTTGTGATAAATTTAGACCTTATATTGTTGATTCCAAAGTAATTGTTCACACCGATCATGCTGCTATTAAATATCTTATGGAAAAGAAAGATGCTAAACCTAGACTTATTCGTTGGGTTCTCTTGTTACAAGAATTTGATTTGCATATCATTGATAGAAAAGGAGTTGAGAACCCCGTAGCTGATAATCTGTCTAGGCTTGAAAATGTGCCTGATGACCCACTACCTATTGATGATAGTTTTCCTGATGAGCAGTTAGCTGCAATACATGTTTCTCATAACACTCCTTGGTATGCTGACTATGCTAATTATATTGTTGCTAAATATTTACCACCTAGCTTTACATACCAACAAAAGAAAAAATCTTCTATGATTTAAGACATTACTTTTGGGATGACCCACATCTTTACAAAGAAGGAGCAGATGGTATTATTAGACGTTGTGTACCTGAGCATGAACAGGGACAAATCCTACGGAAATGTCACTCTGAAGCTTATGGAGGGCATCATGCTGGAGATAGAACTGCTCACAAGGTATTGCAGTCTGGATTTTATTGGCCTACTCTCTTCAAGGATGCCCGTAAGTTCGTCTTATCTTGTGATGAATGTCAAAGAATAGGTAATATCGGTAAGCGTCAAGAAATTCCTTTGAATTATTCACTTGCTGTTGAACCATTTGATGTTTGGGGATTTGATTACATCGGACCTTTTCCTTCCTCTAATGGGTATACACATATATTTGGTTGCTGTTGATTATGTTACTAAATGGGTAGAAGCTATTCCAACCAGTAGTGTTGATCACAACACCTCTATTAAAATGCTTAAGGAAGTTATTTTCCCAAGGTTTGGAGTCCCTAGATATTTAATGACTGATGGTGGTTCACACTTTATTCATGGTGCTTTCCGTAAAATGCTTGCCAAGTATGATGTTAACCATAGAATTGCATCACCCTATCATCCTCAATCTAGTAGTCAAGTTGAACTTAGCAATAGAGAAATAAAATTAATTTTGCAAAAGACTGTCAATAGGTGCAGGAAGAATTGGTCTAAGAAATTAGATGATGCACTTTGGGCTTATAGAAGAGCATATAAAAATCCTATGGGTATGTCTCCTTATAAAATGGTTTATGGAAAAGCTTGTCATTTGCCTCTTGAGTTAGAACATAAAGCATATTGGGCCATCAAAGAGCTCAACTATGATTTCAAGCTTGCTGGTGAAAAGAGATTATTCGATATTAGCTCATTAGATGAATGGAGAACCCAAGCTTATGTAAATGCAAAATTATTCAAAGAAAAAGTTAAAAGATGGCATGACAAAAGAATCCAAAAGCGTGAGTTTAAAGTTGGAGAATATGTTCTTTTGTACAACTCTCGCTTTAGATTCTTTGCAGGAAAACTCCTCTCAAAATGGGAAGGCCCATATGTTATCGAGGAGGTTTATCGGTCTGGAGCCATCAAAATGGATAATGCCGAAGGTACTAACCCGAAGGTTGTCAATGGACAACGAATAAAACATTATATCTCAGGTACGCCTATTAATGTTGAAAGTAATATTATCCAAACTTTGACACCGGAAGAACACATAAAAGAGTCCTTCCGGAACACCCCAGAATCGTGAAAATAAGGAGGTACGTGATACAGTAAGTAAACGGACTCCGAAAAATCCACAAAAATATTTTTTATCAATTTTGGAATATTTAAAAATTTAGGAAATAAAGAAACTTCCAGGAAGCGTATCCTGGTGGGCACAAGACACCAGGGGGCGGCAGGCTTGGCTGGCGCGCCCAGGTGGGTTGTGCCCACCTGGGACACCTTCCGGACTCTGTTTTTCTACCATATGCTTGTCCCCCAAGATAAAAAATCTATATATACTTCCCGAACCTGTTAATCACCGTATCACGGAGAAATCCTCTGTTTTCTTTTCCTTGCTGTTTTCTGTCAGATCCCATCTACGATGGCTGCTTCAAGCTCCTCCAAGGACAAGTTCTTCAAGAACGTCATCAACCCATACCTTCGGGAGGTGGTGCAGCACCCTCAGGTCATCCAGATGCAAGAGGGGGTGCTTCACCTCCGCGATGTGCCATGTCCCAAGGGGACGGGAACCATGGAGGCCAGACTTGAAGCCATGGAGCAGGACGTCTTCCGGTGCAAGGGGATGGTGGACCGTGGACTCAACGCCAATCACCTTATGATCATGGACCTCTCCCGTAATCTCAAGGTGGATGGAAAGCCTATGAAGGACATCATCTTCACCCTCAACGAGCAAATCAACTTCCTCCAAAGCCAGATCTATGACCTCCAAAACCAAGTCTTTGAACAAGAGGCGAGGTTTAAAGGTATGAGTTTGGCTGCCAGTTGCAGGACTCGTGAGACTCACTCCTCCTCTTATGATGGTGGACCAATGCCATGGAAATCCGAGGACAAGATCCCTTCTTCATCACCAACATCACCCTCTTCACCACCAAAGGAGAATTGAGTATCGGGTATGGGCACTCCCCTTGGCTTCCGCAAAGCTTGGGGGAGGTGCCCCGGTATCGTATCATCCCACTATCTTTTTGCTTTTACTTATTTTAGTTCGATCTTTTGCTTTAGAATGAATAAAATTTTAGTTTGATCCTTTCTTCTTTGAGAGTTTGCTTAGTGATCTATCCTTGTAATCGTGTGCAAGTTATATAATAAAGTTTAGTTTGAGTTTTTGCTTTCTTTACTCTCATGTTGCAAATAAAGAAAATAAATAAGGAAGAGAAAAAAGAGAAAGGAAATAAATAAAAGAAAGGAAATAAATCAAGAAGATCATATACTAATCCTATGGTAGGTGATGACACCACATTAAGCAAAAGTATAAGTAGAAAATTTTATTAGAGATTGACAAACATAGCATCAGTCAATGATGCAACTCATGAAAGAATTAATAAGGGAAGACAAGATTCACATATAAATATACTATCCGAGAAATCTTTTGTGATTGTGAGTCGTCATCAAAATATTATATGCCAAAATTGTTGACGTTGGACAAGGAAGACAACTTAATGGTTTGTGTTTGTTTATATTCACATAGAAGTCATATTGTCATAGATCCTTTAACATGTGGTGCTTGCCCCCTATCTTTGCTAGCCAAAAATTCCGCACTAAGTAGAGATACTACTTGTGCATCCAAAAATCCTTAAACCCAAATCTTACTTTCAAGTGTCCACCATACCTACCTAGGGATTGAGCAAGGTCCCTCAAGTAAGTTATCATCGGTGAAAAAAAGCAAAAAAATTGTTTCTAAAAGTGTGAGATCATTTAGTGTAAGAGAAAATTGAGCGTTGCACGAACTTGTGATGGTGAAGAATAAAAGCGACAGACTGCATAATAAAGGTCGCTATCACAAGGGGCAATGCAATCTGACGTTCTTTTGCATTAAGGGGTTGAGCATACAAACAAATAAGCGCATGGCAATCTTTGCTTCCCTCTGGAAAGGGCCTATCTTTTAACTTTTACGTATTTACTTTTATGCAAAGAGTCAACGTTTTTCTTCTATTCCTTTTTATTTTTCTCCTTTGGCAAGCATCATGTGGTGAGGAAAGATCTAGGCACATATGTCTAGTTGAATATAGATAGCATGAGTTATTATTGTTGACATCACCCTTGAGGTGAATATGTTGGGAGGCGAAACTATAAGCCCCTATCTTTCGATGTGTCCGGTTGAAACGTTTTGCTCATGTGTACGCGGTGAGTGTTAACAATCATAGAAGACTATATGATGGTTGAGTATGTGGACTTGCCTAAAGGCTCCGATACGTGACCCTTCCTGAAAAGATGATGAATTGTACATGCAAAGTTGACTGAGAACATAGTTTTTTGGTTTCTAATAGAGTTTTTGCTTTATACTTCAATTGTGTGATGAATTGTTACTCATTCATGAGAAATATATGATAAAAGTCCTATGATAAAATTCTTATGTTTAATTTTGTTGTTGCTATAATAATCAACATATGCTTCTATGTCCGTATTTTGTTTTTATCGACACCTCTCTCTCAAAGCATGTGGACATGTTTTTCGATTTCGGTTTTCGCTTGAGGACAAGTGAGGTCTAAGCTTGGGGGAGTTGATACGTCCATTTGCATCATGTTTCCTTATTGTTATTTATAATGTTTTTATCCATAATAATGCTTTTTGGAGTAATTCTAATGCCTTTTCTCTCATAATATGCAAGGTATACAGAGAATTCCGGAGCTGGAAATCTGGACCTGGAAAAGCTACGTCAGGCTACCTATTATGCACAACTCCAAACAAGCTAAAACTTCACAGAGATTTTTTATGGAATATTTGAGGAATATTGGAGCAAATAACTACCAGAGGGGGCCCACCAGGTGGGCACAACCCACCTGGGCGCGCCAGGGAGCCAAGGCCCGCCCTGGTGGGTTGTGCTCACCCAGGCCCACCTCCGGTGACCATCTTCTAGTATATAGGTCATTTTGACCTAGAAAAAAATAAGGAGAGGACTTTCGGGACGGAGCGCCGCCGTCTCGAGGCGGAACTTGGGCAGGAGCACTTTTGCCCTCCGGCGGAGCGATTCTGCCGGGGAAACTTCCCTCCCAGAGGGGGAAATCATCGTCATCATCATCACCAACAACTCTCCCATCTTGGGGAGGGCAATCTCCATCAACATCTTCAACAGCACCATCTCATCTCAAACCCTAGTTCATCTCTTGTGTTCAATCTTGTTACCGGAACTATAGATTGGTGCTTGTGGGTGACTAGTAGTGTTGATTACATCTTGTAGTTGATTACTATATGGTTTATTTGGTAGAAGATTATATGTTCAGATCCATTATGCTATTTAACACCCCTCTGATCATGAGCATGATTATCATTTGTGAGTAGTTACTTTTGTTCTTGAGGTCACGGGAGAAATCATGTTGCAAGTAATCATGTGAACTTGATATGTGTTCGATATTTTGATAGTATGTATGTTGTGATTCCCTTAGTGGTGTCATGTGAACGTCGACTAGATGACACTTCACCATATTTGGGCCTAAGGGAATGCATTCTGTAGTAGCAATTAGATGATGGGTTGCGAGAGTGACAGAAGCTTAAACCCCAGTTTATGCGCTATTTCGTAAGGGACCGATTGGGTCCAAAAGTTTAATGCTATGGTTAGAATTTATTCTTAATACTTTTCTCGTAGTTGCGGATGCTTGCGGGAGGGTTAATCATAAGTAGGAGGTTTGTTCAAGTAAGAACAGCACCTAAGCACCGGTCCACCCACATATGAAATTATCAAAGTACCGAACACGAATTAAACCAACATGATGAAAGTGACTAGATGAAATTCCCGTGTACCCTCAAGAACACTTTGCTTATTATAAGAGACCGTTTTGGTCTGTCCTTTGCCTCAAAAGGATTGGGATACCTTGCAGCACTTTTGTTACTACTATCGTTACTTGCTCGTTCCAAATTATCTTACTATCAAACTACCCCGCTACTTACAATTTCAGCACTTGTAGACATTACCTTACTGAAAACCACTTGTCATTTCCTTCTGCTCCTCATTGGGTTTGACACTCTTACTTATCGAAAAGAGCTACAATTGATCCCCTATACTTGTGGGTCATCAGATAGTGAGACATCTTTGTTGGTCTCCAACAAAGCTGATAAAACAGCTAAGGAAAACTATCTTGAAGACAGCGAGACAACCCCAAAGTCCTATCTTATTTTAGTGTTCGAGTTACTGGCCACTACCGCTGGCACAAGCTATTCAAACTCACTCTCTGAATCAGTTTGGTTTCTTGAGTCTCAACTACAAGCTGAAATACATCGATCAGCTGTGCTGCGACAAGAAGCCGAAGGACTGCGGAAGTCCCTGGAGCATTCAGATGCATACTTTCTGGTGCAACAGCAAGTGTTGGAGGATTTTAGCGCTAAATAGGAGAAAGCTAATAAGCTTGCTAAACTTATTGCCAGCATGGTGGATACCCAGGATAACATTTCTTGAGCTCATCTGAAGTTGTTTCAGTTATGGACTTGTTTTGTTGCCACGTTTATTTGCACTGGTGGCCAATTTAGACGGCCAGTGTATGTAATATGCTGCTTTGTTCCCTATATTTGCACTGGTGGCGAATTTTGATGTCCAGTGGATGTAATATGTTGTAATAGCCATAATAGCCTAGCGTTAGTTGCTTGCTTATTTATTTCCTTATTGTCTTGTTTAGTTGTTTGCTTGTAGTCACTTCAGTTCTTTTTCCGCGTTTTTCTAGTGGCCACAATAACCTATTTTTATAACTAGGCCACAACAACCATGGCAACACACGGACTATTGTAACCATGGTCCTGCTACCTTTTGTAGTGACCATGGCCCTCCATAGGCTGTACGATCCATGGGCCTTCTACAGGCCGTATGATCCATGGGCCTTCTACGGGCCGTAGGATCTATGGGCCTTCTATGGGTAGTATAATCGTTTCGCCAAACATGGGTCGTACTATTCGTGGACCAATAATAGTCCGCAAAATGGCCCGTAAACGGGCTAGAGTGGAAATCGTCTGTTTTATGGCCCGACCATAATGGGCCGTATTTGATGACGCTATGAAAACAGCCCAACGGGTTAACGGGGCACAAACAGGCCGACGTAACCACTGGCTGAATTTGGCCCACAAGCAGAACAGGCCAGTAACGGACCGTAAGTAATCGAATTCTAGAAATGACCCCAAGAATAAATGGGCCCTTAGAAGGCCGAAAGTTAACACGGGCTGGAAACGGCCTATGGAATAATGGGCTGTTAATGGGTATAAAGCGATACACTGTTCATTATGGGCCAGTTTCATGTCGGGCCTTTAATTGGCCCAGAGTTACAAAGGGCCTCCTATGGGCCGAAATACGTCATGGGCCATACATGGGCCGGAAGTTACAATGGGCTGGAATCATATTGGACGGCCCAGATGACGCTACTAGGCCAAATTCCGGTAGGCCGTAATGGGCCGTGAGTTAGCGGGATGTAAATGGGCTATATGCGAACATGACGTTAACAGGCTTTCCGTGGGCCGGCCCGCTACCTTTTGACCAAGTCAAATGGGATGGCCTTTTCACTGGAATGGGCCTCTGTTGGTCCGTGCCACGTGTCGACGTATCATAGGCGCCTTCGGTCCAATGAGTGGATGCCATCTGTCCCAACGGTGAGCCGACACGTGGTTCCCCTGGCCATTGAGAATTTTACATGTGGAAAATTCCCATTGGTCCGGGCTGTTAACAGGTTATTGGATCCAAACTAGAACTCGATAGCTTAACGGCGACCCGTTATGGTGGATGCCACATGTCAGTCACCCTTGACGAAAGCACTTCTATGACGCGTGATTTATCGTCATGGAAGTGGACACTTCCATGATGATAATTTTGGTAATGTCATTGGACACTTCTACGACAGCACAGGTATGACTAGCTTGATTCTGTCATAGAATCGTCATGGATGTACATGCATGACAGAAAACGTGACCTACTGTGACAAACACGTATCATCACGGAAGTGTATTTTTTTGTAGTGAAGGGTGGAGGGTGCGCCCAGGGGGGTGGGGCGCGCCCTCCTACCTTGTGGGCTCCTCGGTGACCCCTGACCTATATCTTCCTCCTATATATTCACATATATTCCCAAACCACCAGAAGTATCCACGAAAACACTTTTCCACCGCCGCAACCTTCTGTTCCCATGAGATCCCATCTAGGGGCCTTTTCCGGCATCCTGCCGGAGGAGGATTCGATCACGGAGGGCTTCTATATCAACTCTATTGCCCTTCCGATGAAGCATGATTAGTTTACCACAGACCTATGGGTCCATGGCTAGTAGCTAGATGGCTTCTTCTCTCTCTCTTTGATTCTCAATACCATGTTCTCCTCGATGTTCTCAGAGAGCTATCCGATGTAATCTTCTTTTGCGGTGTGTTTGTCGAGATCCGATGAATTGTGGATTTATGATCAGCTTATCTATGAATATTATTTGAATCTTCTCTGAATTCTTTTATGCATGATTTGGTATCTTTGTCATTCTCTTCGAACTATCGGTTTGGTTTGGCCAACTAGATTGGTTTTTCTTGCAATGGGACAAGTGCTTAGCTTTGGGTTCAATCTTGCGGTGTCCTTTCCCAGTGACACTAGGGGCAGCAAGGCACGTATTGTATTGTTGCCATCCAGGATAAAAAGATGGGGTTTACGTCATATTGCTTGAGTTTACTCCTCTACATCATGTCATCTTACTTAATGCGTTACTCTGTTCTTCATGAACTTAACACTCTAGATGCAGGCAGGAGTCGGTCGATGTCTGGAGTAATAGTAGTAGATGCAGAATCGTTTCGGTCTACTTGACACGGACGTGATGCCTATATTTCATAATCATTGCCTTAGATATCGTCATAACTTTGCGCTTTTCTATCAATTGGTCGACAGTAATTTGTTCACCCACCGTATTATTTGCTATCTTGAGAGAAGCCTCTAGTGAAACCTATGGCCCCCGGGTCTATTTTCCATCATATAAGTTTCCGATCTACTATTTTGCAATCTCTTACTTTCCGATCAATAAATCAAAAAACCCCAAAAAAATTTACTTTATCGTTTGTTTAGTTTCATTTATCTCTATCAGATCTCACTTTTGCAAGTAACCGTGAAGGGATTAACAACCCCTTTATCGCCTTGGGTGCAAGTTGTTTGATTGTTTGTGCAGGTATTGGTGATTTGTGTGTTGTCTCCTACTGGATTGATACCTTGGTTCTCTAACTGAGGGAAATATCTATCTCTACTTTGCTGCATCACCCTTTCCTCTTCAAGGGAAAAACCAACGCAAGCTCAAGAAGCAGCACTCATACGCGCACAGACACATAAAATAGGGGGGCTTGGGATTTGGGGGCAGTTCCCCTTTTTCTTCCCTTCTCGCTCCCCCACCTGTCTCACGTCGCCGCCGCCGCCGGGCTGTGCTCCGGCCCGCCCTGGCCATCTCCTCGCTCCTCCGGACCCGATCTCTTCTCCACGCCCTCGCCTCTTCCCGATCTACTCTCCCACCCAATCTATTTCCTGGGTTGTGGTGTGAATCACTCGGGACGGGCCGGTTTGGGTGTTGACTCGAGGGTCGGCCGCCGGAGTTCCTCATGGCGCGTACCAAGCAATGCGGTCCTCCTCCTTCATCCCGGGGTATGGCCGTTTCTGTTCTTGCCTTCTCTTCCTTTGGCTCAACTAATTCTAGGGTTCCGATAAATCGGTTGGTTACATATATATCCCTCTATCACTTTGATGTTCATTGTTTAGTCCAAATTACTCTCTATGCACTTGGCTAAACGAATTAACCATGGGCATGTCGATATTTTGATCTACCACTCCTATGGTCATGTTCAAAATATTCACATCTCCACTCTGTTAGTTGTTTTACCCTTGTTCATATCCTTTCGGGCTACTTCTCATCGATATCCCTATCGTGTACCCGTTTTAGTTGATCGCCGGCAAGGTTCCACCGACTCCGAGGAACATGTTCGTCCTAAGAAGAAGCAGACCACTACCGGACCCAAGAAGACCACCACTGGACGCAAGAAGAAGCGTCGGGCTCCCTCACCCAGTCCGTCGGCCTCTGATCCGGATGATGCAGACTATGTTGGGGAGGAAGAGGATGACATTGCTCCTAGAAGCTCCGTTGGTCAGTCGAAACTGGGCACCCGGAGGGGGCCCGTGCCTCCGGTCCGGGGTTCTGCGATGCCCCTTGTCAATGGTCGTCACATCTCCATGGAGATCCCTTTCAGCGAGGCTCGCCCCACTCACGACTTCAAGACCGTGGGGGCTGGTCCATATCTTGAGTTCCGACGGGATACCAACCCGTATGAGATGGTGGACGATGCCGAGGATCCTCGGTTCCATACTCGCATGCAACAGGATCTCTACTCTAGCTTCGTCCGCGGTCGTGGACTGGCTCCTCATAAATACTTGGATCTTCAATTCATGCGTGACCATTCTGCCATGTTTCCTGACAACGTGGTTAAGATCATTGATGATATGACTCTCGGTCTACCTATGACCTTCAAGTGTGATTGGAATGCAACTGCCATCCTTCAGTTCTATGCCACCTGCTTCTTTGGCCCCAACAACACACTCACCTAGATGACCGACGATACTGTGCTGAGCATCACCTATGACCGGTTTGTTTAGATTTTGGGCTTCTCTGGTGTTGGCCGTTAAAATCCATAGTCTAGATCCACTGCGTAGGCCCAAATGGATTGATGATTTCATGTCTCTTGTTAAGCCTACCACTCAGCTCACCCCGGAGGAACGTGAGTATCCACCCAATGAAGTATCCATCTTCCGGTCTCCATACTACATTCTCTATTAGGTTGTGCTTCGCACGCTTTATCCTAAGAAGGGAGATCGCTCGAGGGCTCGCAACTACTGCATTGATTTGATGGTACGTATGCATGACAAGCCTACAAAGCCACTTGACACAGCCCATTACATTTGGCATGAGATCCGTGTCTCCAGCTTCCTTCAGACGCGCCAATTCCCTCATGCTCCATTCATTCAGGTGATGATTGATCACACTGCCCCCTTTGAGGTTGCCAAGACGGTTATGCATTCCATTTGGAAACCTCCTACTCATATGCGCATGTTAGCTCCTGCGCCGTCTGCTGCACCTAGTCAGCCCTGGAGGTCTGCTATTGGGACTCATCCCAAGAGGTCGTCCGTGCCTTCCTCCTCGATCGTGCCTTCCTCCTCGACCGCACCTCGTGGACGTCTTGCCTTGTTCTTGGGGAAGGCTCAGTCTGCTATTATGAATGCTATCACCTTTAGCTGTCAGCAAAATCATGATGTTCAAAAGCGCCTCATTATCTCCAAGAACCAGCTCAAGCAGCGCCTTCGCGACCGTGGGAGTCCCGTGAGTGATGATGATCCTATTCCCGCGGCACCGTCCTCTTCCACCTTCGGGTTCCTGTCTCGTGACGAGTACGCCGAGTTCTTTGAGGGGATCGCTGATGATGTTGGCATCCGCCAGGAGTGATTTCAGTGTTGCTCTTCTCATTACCTTCGCCCCTTTTTGCATGTTGCTGTCGAAGGTGGAGAAGTAGTACCTTAGATGACTAGATGTCGTGCTATATGTTGCTATTTGGGTTCGCTATTATTCAAACTATCTATGTATGCTACATATGTTACTTAATCACTTAATTGTATGAGACTATCTTATTATCTTTGTGGCTATGGGTTGATGTTGTGTTTCATGTGTGCTTGTCCTACATTTCTACCTTTTTGGGCTACATATGCTACCATGAAAATATGTGCATTGCATTCTAATATAATTATCTTATGCACACAATGAGGGGGAGCTAAAGCAAATAGGAACATATATTGTATTATGCTCTCATGAATTACACTGCTAAATGTATTTATTTTATCTATTATACTACATGTATGATTGTCATCAACAAACAAAAAGGGGGAGATTGAAAGTGCAATCATGCCCTTACATCAAGTTTTGATGTTGATGACAATATACATGTAGGGGACTAACTATGTTCGTCAAGTGAATCTCACTTATTAGTCCCCGGATGTCAAAGGTGTGTGGATCATGAACATACGGAGTTGATTTTACTCAAGAAAGAAGTATCAAAAAGATTGTATATTTGTTGTTCTTGAGTATAGGATCCCGCACTATTAAGAGGGGATTGGTAGGGTTAGTGAAGGACTTTCTCGTGCCACTAAATACCTAGCTTCAAAATCTTTGGGTCGCACACAATATTTTGGTGCTAAAAGTTCTGCCTATGCTCCCAAGCCAGATGTCCGGGCTGCTTGCCGGATGTCCGGGCCGCATGCCAGATATCCGGCCCGCACGCCGGATATCCGGCACCCTGCTGCCCAGAGAGCACCGTGTGCTGGTGTTTATTCCGGATGTCCGGCCTTCCATGCCGGATGTCCGGGCTCTCCGTGTTCCCCAAATATTCGGGCTGCCCAAGCTCGATGTCCGGCCTCAGCTTACCAGAGAGCATCTGGGTTCTGTGACTTCGCCGGATGTCCGGCCTCATCGCCGGATGTCCGGGCTTTGCCCCGAATGTCTGGCCCCTCTATTTTATCCTGTAATTTCTGGTTCATTTCACAAGTGCTACGCCAGGCCGGATGTCCGGCCCCTGACCTGGATGTCCGGCCTGCCCTGTCACTTACACTACAACGGTCATATTTGCACCAACACTATATATAGCCCTCTTCCTCCACGGGAGAGGGTTGACCATTCACTTTGAACACTCACAAGAACATGTTTTAATCTCTCTCTCTCTCTCACGCTCCTACACCAAATCTTAGATCCTTAAGGGATTTGAGAGCATTTGCAAGAAGTTGTCCACTCAAGTGATAGATCCTCTCATTCCCCATCTTTTTACCAAAGGAATTCGTGTTTTGAGCAAGTATTGAGCTTTTCCCCATCGTTCTTGTTACTCTTGGAGGTTGGAGACTCCTAGGCGGCAGGAGCCATTCGGAGAGGAATCGACCTTTGTGATTACCCTCAGAAAGTTTGTGAGGGTTTGGAGACCACCCCAAGGTCTACCACTAGTGGTTGAGAAATGCCTTCATGGTATTGTCTCACAGGGAGAATAGGGTGAGCCTTCGTGGCGTTGGTGTGCCTTCGTGGTAACATCTACCTCTCTAACGGTGACGTAGCTTCCCTCCAAGGAAGTGAACATCGGCATACATCCTTGTCTCTCGGAGTTGCAGTTATTCCTAACCCTAACTTCCTACTTGTGGTTACTTGTCTCTTAGTCTTTACTTATATCA
Source organism: Aegilops tauschii subsp. strangulata (assembly GCF_002575655.3). Taxonomy (NCBI): domain Eukaryota; kingdom Viridiplantae; phylum Streptophyta; class Magnoliopsida; order Poales; family Poaceae; genus Aegilops; species Aegilops tauschii. The sequence goes on along the minus strand of NC_053037.3, from coordinate 467,473,997 downwards.
TATTGTACTTGCTTACTCACTTACTTGTGTTACTTGCTTACCTTGCTTAGCTCTTCACATCTTACTTGCAATTGTTAAGCTTACTTTCATATTCCGCATTATTGCCTAAAATTGCTAAGTAACAATTAAAATTTGTAATTGTACCTATTCACCCCCCCCCCCTCTAGGTCTGTCTCGATCCTTTCAGTTATTGCTAAGGTTCCTCCTCTATAGAAGAACTTTACCACTTCTCTTAAGTAGCAGTGACGGTAGAAGACTCACACGCTAAGTGAATACAAAGTCATTCTAGCACTAATGTGGCGCGGAGAAATTCTCACGGGGCCAGGGAAAATATCATGGTATGGACTAGCAACTTCAGTATGACCACTAGTTGCAACAATGATGGTGCAGGATACAGGGTATACCAATGTACATATTGTACCTTTTGTTTGCTAGTCTACTAAATTTTGGATTGATACAAGTGTTAATATTCATGTGTGTGTGTGTGTTGATATTTGTTGTTTTCCTCTTGCCCGATCACAAGGGATTACCCCATTCTATTTGGGGACAAATCACATGCTTCCATTTGTGGTGTTGACACAACAAATATGAAGTTTACTTTGAGAAAGATCGTGGAGTTTAAGAATGTGCAACATTTTCCTAGTAAATAATAATCTCATTAGTGGCTCCCTTCTCTATACATAAAGTTTTGAGTTAGTTTTTGAATCCAGAAAAGTAGTCATATCAAAGTATTGACCATTTGTGGTGAAATCTATGAGTGCAGAGATCTATTCCCCTTTTCTGTTATGAACCATACACATTCTAGTGTTAATGAAACCAATGTTTTCCAATTCATGACTTTGTCACGCTAGCTTCAGTTGCAGCATTACATGACTTACCAAATGAATTTAGTCTCGAGATTCACATTAGCCTTAAGGATCTAAGTGACAAGCTTGCGTGCAAGCTAAGGAACCTTGCAAGGCTCAAAATACTACAAAAGAGAGAAATTGGCATCACTAGAGATAATACATTCTGATCTATGTGAGATGGATGGTGCATTGACAGAATGTGGAAAGAAATATTTGATGACGTCGATAGATGATTCCACTGGATATTTTTACGCATTTGTGTTAAACCTAAAGATGAGGTTATACAACACTTTAAAGTCTATAAGGGCATCTCCAAGGCGGACCCGTAAACGTCCCGCAACCGTCCGAACCGCGTTGTCCGGATCACAGAACTCATGCAACGTCGACCTGTATCGGTCCGTAGGGCGGCCAGACGCGATTTCTCCCGCAAATTGGAGACAAAAGTGTGGGAGGTTTGCAGGAGTCCGGACATCCAAAATGTAGGACTCCGACACCCCCGGCCCACCAAATCCCCCCTTCCGGTCCCATTTCCTTCCAATCCGCCCCTTCTCCCCCTTGCTTTGCATCCGCACCATCCACCTCCACCGTCGTTGATGTTCATCTCTGGCCGCCACAGAGGCATTGCCGGACGTCCGCAACCAGCACGGACGCGCCCGCTCGCCGTTCGGATGGAGCTTTCAGCCCTAGAGCTGTTTGCATCTAGGTACACTCTGCCCCCTGTCGACGACCTCCATGGCGGACACCACGCCCGGCAGGTGTTCGGTCAAATGTCATTGAGCTTATTTTCAAATGCTATGTCAGTTTTTAGAGTACATAGTATGGTGAGCTACTCGATCATGGAGGATGAGTTGTTGTGCGATGCATGGCTGGTCGTATCCGCGGATTTCATGGGCAGGACCAGAGGGCCGCCATTCTGGGAGCAAGTGCATGAAAAGTTTCACGCATGAAAGCACATTGCGCCCTACGACATGTACATCATTCAACGACGCAACGTGAGGTCGTTGTCGTATCGCTGACACGCTATCTAGGTCAGCGTCATCAATTTTTGCAACTTGGTTAGTTAGCTCGAGGCAAGGTGACCATTGCACGCAGACATGGAGGAGATGGTAAGTTTTACTTCCTCTTACTCAACTTGTTGATTGATTCATTCACTCAATGTTCGTCTACACATTGTATGTAGCCCGCACGCGCCACCATGGTGTACCACAGGTCAGACGGACGACCATTTACATGCACACACCGTTAGATGAAGCTGAAGGGGAAGTGTGTGTGTGGGGGGGGGGGGCATGATCCGTTCATGAAAAAATTGTTGGACATCCGGGATCTAGTCGAATTTGAGACCTTGTTGTACTAGACTTAATTTGCATGTTATGTGTGGATGATTTGTGCTATTTTCTATCTGAACTTTGATGAATATCGGCCGGTTTGCATGAATTTCGCCTCCTTTGTTAAAATGTGTTTTCAAATGTATGCGGCTAGCGTTGGATGGCTGCCTTCCGCATCCATGTCCGCGGACTGCCCCCCTCCCCCGGGATGCGAGAGGTTTTTTGCGGATTGCTGTTGGAGATGCCCTAAGGCAAAAGGTGAAAATCAATTTGAAAGAAAAATTACAAGAGTTCGGTCAAATCGTGGTGTTCAAATTAGTTCATTTTCTTTGTGCGGAACATGATATTATTCATTAAAGGATGCCTCCCCAAAAGAAAAAACCGTCCATAACATATTTGGTTAATGCTACACATAGGGTTTATCCAAGGCATGTTGGGAGGCTACATTGACATCTTGTTCTGACTAAAGTTCCCATAAAGGATAAAAAACTACTCCCTATGAGTAATGGAAGAAGAAAAGTATAGCACTCTCTTACATGCACACACGTTCATTATTGTCTAGTTTGGCCTCATGCCTTTGACCCTGTGGGTCTGTATAGAACCTTTTACTTGTTTTGCTCCTCATGTTGTAAATGCTGTAAGGGCTTCAGTTCACTAAAGTCGGGCAAACGCCTCATTTCTAAAACATGCACACACGGCTTGTAAAAAGTCAATGTGCAATACTCCAAAATCATAAACTTGGGCCAAACATCACGCACTTTGTTTTTCTGGGCTATGCTCATCATAACGTTTGCTTATATAATAAAGTCTAAGGATACTATATTTTTCGACAAGAGACATACCTAACACTTCTAGACAAGAAGCTGATGAGATTTCTGAATCTGTCATTCCAATAAAAAAATAGAAATGAACACGTAATGGTCTTATAGGGCAAGACAATAAAGCTCCTGCTAGGAGTAAGATATAGAGACTGGAAAATCTTTTGACGATGATTTCAGTGGGTACCTAATGGATGCTAGTCCGAGCAGAAGCGCACCAACGGCGCCGAAAAGTTTGCTGACACTGACGATCGTGGCCGCACCACCGACGGGCACCAATCCTTTTTTTCTTTCTTGATGAAAGATAACGGGCGCCAATTCTACCACGCGCAGGGCCGCTGCCGCCGTCATAACATCGCGTGCCACCCAACTTGCCGCTACCAGCTTCCCAGCAGGGGCGTCGCTCCGAAGTCCACGGAGCCCAGCCCGCTCGGACTTACCGTGTCACCAATACTCCCCAAAAGCGAGTGGATTGTCCATTCTAAATCTGGAATTTGGCCCCGATAGCAAACGCTGGTCGGACCGCTTGGATCCCTTTCCAAAACACGGAGCCGTTGGCCGGGGCACTGAAAGGATTCCCATTTGGGAAATACTTAGCCTTAAGCAGCTGAGCCCAGAGACTCGTCTCGTTTTGGGCAAGCCGCCACCACCATTTGGACAGAAGGGCTACGTTCATAAGTTTGGAGTTTAGGATCCCCAAGCCTCCGAATTTTTTGGGCCTACAGACAGCCGCCCACTTTACCAGGTGATATTTCCGCTTGATACCAGTTCCTTCCCAAAAGAACCGGGATCGCGGTGTATCTAGCTTAGCGTGCACGCCATCAGCTAATAAGAACATCCCCATAGTGAATAGGGGCAGGGAAGAGAGGCTCGAGTTAGTTAAAATGAGCCTAGCCGCAGAGGACATAAAACGCCCACGCCACGGGCTAACCCTATTGGCCACCTTCCCATATAGCGGCTCCCACTCTGAAATCGAAAGTTTACGATGGGATATAGGAAGCCCCAGATACTTTATTGGAAAGCTCCCAAGCTTGCAATTAAGTAGATTGCGGCACGCCGACTTTGATGGTCGTCCATCCCCATGGTGATGACCTCGCTTTTAAGAAAATTGATTTTGAGTCCAGACAGGATCTCAAAGGCTAATAACAAAAGCTTAATCGATGCGATACTATGATCGTCGGGCTTAAACAAAAGCAAGGTATCGTCTGCGTATTGTAGATGGGTCACACCACCCGGGATGAGGTGTGGAACGAGTCCCTTAACATGACCAGCCTCGCTGGCCTTGGACAGCATAGCTGCCAAAGCGTCTGCCACAAAATTAAAGACAAGTGGGGAGATGGGATCGCCCAGTCTTAACCCTTTCCTATTACGGAAGAACTTCCCCATTTCGCCATTGACAATAACCGAGGTGTTGCCACTCGAGATCAGATGCATGATCCGGTGTACGAAACCCGCCTCAAATACCTTTTTGAGGAGGACTTCCCGCACACACTCCCAGTTTACGTGGTCGTATGCTTTTTCAAAATCGAGCTTGAGGATAACGCCCTGTCCACGAGTACGTTTTAACTCGTGGATTATCTCCATGAGCGCAATAGGCCCTTCAAGAGTGTTTCTACCCTTAAGGAAAGCGGTCTGGCTCTTATGGATAACTCGTTGGGCAACCGGCGCTAACCTAGAGGCAAAGGCTTTGGCACATAACTTGAAGGGAACATTTAGGAGCGTGATCGGACGGAACAGCTTGATTGTATCCGCCCCTTTGACCTTGGGAATCAAACAAATCGCCCCATAATTAAGTCTCGAGAGGTCAACCGTACCTAGGGCGAAGCCATTAATAATAGCTTGGAAGAGTTCTCTAAGGAAAGGCCAAAACTTTTTGAAGAACTCTACCGGCCAGCCATCCGGGCCTGGAGCCGTGTCGTTCTTCATGCCCGCAAGCGCTAGGTCAATCTCTTGTGGCGTAAAGGACAGCATGAGTGCGTCGTTTTCCTGTTGAGACACCCTCTCCTCCGGGCCCCATAAGTCTTCCCTAAGACTTAAGCCTTTCTCTTCGGCTGTTCCCAACAACTCGACAAAGAAATCGAAGATATGCTTAACGATTTCAGACTGGGACACCAGAGTCCCATGCTCCGACTGAAGTCTTAGGATGGTACTCTTGCGTTTACGGCCGTTGGCGTACGCGTGGAAGTAGCCGGTGTTGGCGTCACCTTTCACGACCCACTTGACGCCGCCCCTACGTCGCCAGTACTCCTCCTCTGCTCTAAGGATAGACAAGACCTGGTTTTCCAGAGAGTATCGGTGCTCCCATTCGTCGCCAGAGAAAGGTCTGGCATCCGCCTGCGCGTCTAAACTCAGGATTTCTTCCACGATGCGTTCCCTTTCCCTTTTGGACTCGCTGCCGTGGTTGGCCCCCCATCCCCTGAGGAAAGCCCGCAAAGCCGCAGCCGCCGTGGACCAGAACTCTACTGGTCCTCTTTGACACCCCACCTGGTCTCCAATCAAGGCCCAACGAGTCGTGACCAACTGACAGAAGCCCTCGTGTTCGAACCACGCCGTCTCGAAGAAAAATCTACGGCTGCGACGCCTACTATCCTCCCCTGACGACAGAATTAAAGGGACATGATCTGAACCAATGCGCGTCTCGGCCATTAAGGTACAGAGGGGGAACAGGGCCTCCCAATCGCTTGAACAAAAAACACGGTCGAGAACACATCGCACTGGAACCCGCTGTTTGTTAGTCCAAGTGTACCTTGCACCTGTCCGCGCAATTTCCCTAAGAGCCGCGGCCGCAATAGCATTGTTGAAAAGGGTCACCCTAGCCCAGTCAATGTTGCTATTGCTCTTGTCCGCCCCCGAGCGGATCAAGTTAAAGTCCCCGCCCACCACGATGGGCAAGTTGGCCGCTCGCTTGGCCCCGACCAAGGTTGTGATTTCCCCCAAGAAATTTGCAGACCTCGCGTGGTCCACCGGCCCGTAGACACTGACAATCACCCAAGTAGCCATGGATACCCGGTGACGAAAACAGTAACTGCAATATAGAATAAACCCGGCTCCCACGCAATAACATCACAGATATCTCTATTACAACCCATCAGCTGACCTCCAGAGTGCCCCATGGAAGGGGTCCAAAACCAATCAAAACGCTGTAAAGGATCATACGCCACTAAATCTCTAAACGAGAAATCAGCCTTAATAGTCTCTTGGAGCGCAACAAAATCTATGTGTTCTTTAGACATATACTCTCTGAGCTGCGTACGCCGCCCCCCATGGCCGCATCCGCGAATGTTCCAGAAGATGTATCTCATCAGATAACCCTATTACGCAGGCGAACTCCACGGGAGCTCACCGCCTTGGCCACACGCTTCCTTGCCGGTGCTCGGCTGGAAGAAGGCAAGTCCGAGGCCACCCCGGCCTCGTCTTCCTCGTTGGGAAAATCTACTGCACCAGCCCCTACTGGTAGCACGGCCTGACCGTCCGCGGGCTGCACAACCGCACAACGGGCGGCAGCAGCCGCAAGAGCGGCCTGAGCATCTTCACGCGCGCGAACTAAGGGAATGATATCCAAAGGCGAGGAATCTAGTGCAACGCCACTATCGTGAAGTATCTCAGCTAGATGGACGTCAGAAAAGGCATTTAAGATCTTGTAAAAGGGGGAAGGGTTACCTGTCACGTCCATGTTCTTGTCAGCCGCACGGAGCTTGGCGCTTTCCAACGAGGACAAGTCCCCGAGCTTGGCCTTGGCGCGCACGCTAGGAGCCCGGGTCGCCACCGGAGTCGCTCTCGAACGCTTGGCCTTGGTCGCCGGCCCTGGCGCCTCCAGAGCCGCTCCTAGCTCTCCTCCCAGCGCATCGATCGCACCCGCCGCCTCCTTGGCCACTGTCTTGTTCCCTGGTTTCCTCCCTGCTGTCTTCTTGCCCTGCTGCCCGGAGCCGCTCGACATCCGCTTGCCCGAGGCCGGGGTAAGGTCAGTTGCCTCGCATCCTGACCCCGAGCCCCCTGCGCGCGCTGGAGAGGCAGTTAAAGGGTCTGACTCCTTCGACACCAGCGGCAAGGGCACAGGCTTGATTTGAGGCAAGTTGGAGCCGTACTGGTCGAAAGACTGATCCAGGGAGCGGGCGAGGGGGGGGGGGAAACTAACAGCAGTGTCTTGAGTAGCTATCACACCCAACTTTTCCCAAGTCTCCGTGTCAATGGAAGTATCTGGAATGCTCTCTTCGGGTTCCTCATGCATCTCGCCCATCTCCACATCTTGGCCAGCCGGGGCCGCCCCCGCGCCCGGCGCCACCTGCTGGTGCCCCCCAGCCGCAGAGTTGCCCGTTGCCGCACCCTTAACAACTTGCTTGGAGTGAATCACCGCGGCTGCCCCGGGCTTGAGTTTGAGCTGCCCGCCCGCACCATGCTGGCTTTCTGAAAGGGGGGCAGATGGGCCCGCCCCAGACGCACCACTTCCGTCCCCCAGCCTCCGCGGCATCCGCTCCACCTCCACCTTGATCTGGTACCCTTCTTGGTTAAACCACACCTCTACCGTGCCGTTAAGTTTAGCCGGCGACTTACAAGCCAGTTTCATCCTCACAGGCCCCAACTTTATGAGGGAAAGCTCATCGACCACGATCGGCCGTCCCAGCATCTTAAACACCTCCTTGATACGCTCAAGTAGTAGAATCGCTTGGCGTTGCGTAGGGGCGCTACTGTGGGCTATTTGGACGACGCGCAATAAAATTACGATTGAGAAAAAATTTCCTAACCACCCTGCGGATGTGATCTTCAAATGTCACCTTTTCTTACAGACTTGGACTCCGCTGGGGAAGGAGCGCGATGCTGAGCGCATGTCGGAGGCCATGGCGCGCATCAAGACTATCCAGGTGATGGCTAGACAAGACACGGCGACTCGATGATGCTTTTGGTGCCTCCGGTGGATGTTTCATGTTAGATAGGCCTTCTGCGTTGGATGATTTGTATGGTGTAATGTTGCCTTCGCGTGGAACCTCTGTGCTCGTTTCCGTCGTCCTCTTGGACTGAACCTGTTTTCTGCTTTTCTGGGTTGTACCCTGCTGAACTGGTGCCTGAGGGCTTTATTAATTTAAAGCCGGACGCGTCTAGCGTCTTCGTTCCAAAAATATTCACGTCCGCCATGAGCGCCGCCACGGTGCACTGTAACCAATAGGAATAAGTATACTTTTTGTCCTCAAACTCTTTCGAGAGTTTAGAAATCATCCCTCAACTCAAAATCGGATAGTTTTCATCTCTCAACTATTAAAAATGGATAGTTTTCGTCCCTCAAGTATCAAAACCGGGTAGTTTTCGTCCCTTATGCCGCTTTGGGCGGTTTTCGTCCGTCATGAACAGTAAACCGACGAACAGTAAATTCAAAAAAAAATAGCACAAAAATCTGAAAATTTGTGGGATCAAAATTCCTCGGGTGTGCAAGGTGCGTACAAATTTTCATATTGTTTGGACATTCCAGGTGCTCATGACAAAGAAAAAATTATAAATATGTATGTCGGTCAACAGTAAATTAAAAAAAATAGCAAAAAAATATGAATTTTTTTGGCATCAAAGATGCTTGAGTGTGCAAGGTGCATGCATATTTTCGTGCTCAAATGACATAGGAGGAGCTCTAGCCAAAAAAACAAAATAGTGCACTTTTTCAAAGTTTCTTTCCCAGCCAATTTTTGATTTTTTTTGCCACGAGCGCCCACAATGTTCAAACACCATGAAATTTTGCAGGCACATTGAGCACCCGAGCATCTTGTATGTCAACATTTCTCATATTTTTTAATTTGTTTTCTAATTTTTTTCGAATTTACTGTTCACCGACGTACATATTTATGGTTTTTCCTTTGTCACGAGCTCCTGGAATGTCTAAATAGCACAAAAAATTTCACGCACCTCACGCACCCAAGGAACTTTGATCCCATAAATTTTCAGATTTTTTTGTCTTTTTTGCTATTTTTTGGATTTACTGTTCATGCGGACGGAAACCGCCCGAAGCGGCGTGAGGGACGAAAACTATCCGGTTTTGATAGTTGAGGGATGAAAGCTATCCGGTTTTGAGTTGAGGGACGATTTCTAAACTCTCGGAAGAGTTCGAGGACAAAAAATATACTTATCCCTAACTAATATATCATGCAAGTATTAGCTTTAGCTGGAGGAACCCTCTTGCCCAGGACAACTAATGGGTGTGAGTGCCGACAGAGACGATGAATGCAGTGGAAACGACCTTGCGTACGACGACGACGACATCCCTTGCCACACGTTTTCTTAGTACTACAACGCTCGAGCTAATTACAATTTGAAGTGTACTTAATGAGGCAACATGTATAGCTAAAGACTACAGAGAGTGTGGACAAACGAGAGTACTCACATTAGTTACTTGACGAAACTAGCCAGTGTTGCTGGAAATTTGAACATACGAGCAAGTGATCTATGACAAAGACGAGTGGGATAACACTGGCCACGTAGCCGAACACATGTTGCAATGCAGTGTTGATGCCCAAATGAAGCAATCTACCATGCAGTTGATGTTTAAACCATCAGTATTTTCTGTGGCTAAACTATCGAGAGGCTCTAGTATTTTGCATGATCCATAGACTAGGCAGGTGTTTGTTAGGATGTCCATGAGATTAACCACCCACAAGTCTGATCGGTGACAAAGAAAAGCTGGATGAAATTAGCCATACAATCGAGGAAGCAATGTACTAGCAAAAGTCCTATGCTTAAACTACCTCCAATTGTTGGTGACTAAAATAACAGGGTACCATCTGTTCCCTGTTGGAAAGCGTATTGCATTTAGCTCGGGATCTCATCCAAGTAGAACTACCGGAAAGGCGAGCAATGAAAGAGAAGAGCAGAGTGAAGATAGCCACATGTAATCTTTGAATCGTCTGGATCATTCACCAAACCTGCGAAGAATATACATGGCTCTCAATGTTCCCTGCCTTCTATTTTTAAAGACACCAATTTAGCTATTTGCAAATCAGCAAAGTTACCATACTATGGCCCGGGTGAAAGACAAAAGAAAAGACAGAAAATCAACCGTGAAAATCCTATGCTTACAAGTATTGACAATTTTGTATTAACTTGTGAAATTACCACCCCGTTAATTAATAGGCTCAAGACATTCCAAAAGGCGGCACCATCAAAGCGTAAAGTAAAATTAGCTATTTTACCTTTAAGAGCATCTTCAACAGCCGCGCTTCGCGCCACACGCTAAAAACTAGTTTGTCGCGCGCCGTTCGCCTGGTTTTGCGCGGCCGCCATCGTTGGCTCCAACAGCCGCGCTAAAATGCAGCACGCGCGCCGCTCCAGCAGCGCGCAAAAAATGCAGCGCGCGTGACTCGCACAAACAACATATACATTTCAAATAGAAGCAAAAATGATCAAACTAACAAAATAAATCAACAATAAATAGTTCAATTTCGTTATTACAACTCAAACAAATAGTTTATCATTCAGTACAACAAATAGTGCAATAAACACAACAAATAGTTCATGAACAATACAATGTCGAACGCAGAAATCATGCTCTTTGTCGTCCATGCCATGCACACCACTCCTCAATGAGATTCTTCTGAAGATCATTGTGCGCTGCGGGACGCCGAATGGCATGATAGGAGGCAACAAAACGGGCCACTCTTTCAGCCCTCCGTCGCACTCGCACGGAATGTCCCAAGAGCTCATACTATGAGTAGTCAAAATCTCGGCCATGCTCATTCTCGATGATCATGTTGTGCATGATCACACAAGCGTGCATGATGTACCAAAGCATGTTTTGATCCCAAAATCTAGCCGGTTCTCTCACAATAGCAAATTGGGCTTGCAAAATCCCAAAAGCTCTCTCCACATCTTTTCTAGCCGCCGTCTGAGCATTGTGGAAATCAAGATTTTTCTTACCTTCGGCTTTTTCAACGCCTTCACGAAGGTTTGCCACTTTGGATAGATGCCATCCGCTAGATAATAGCCATAGTTGTATGTACGACCATTTGCTATAAACTGCACCGGTGGCAACTCACCATTTGCAATCTTATTCATCAGTGGTGACCGGTTGACAACATTGATGTCATTCAAAGATCCAGGCATTCCAAAGAATGCATGCCAAATCCAAGTCTTTTGATCGGCCACCGCTTCAAGGATTATAGTGGAACCCTTTTTTGGCCGTGGAATTGCCCATGCCATGCCTTTGGACAATTCTTCCAACTCCAATGCATGCTGGAACAGTCGCCGGGTGGCGCGGGCGGCGGCGGCGGCGCGGCTGGATGGGTGGTGGGAGTTGCGAGCGAGCGCGCGAGAGTCCAGCGCGCGGGACCGGGCGCAGCAAATAAGCGGCGCGCGATTGAGTTTCGGCCCGCGCGCTAACTACATATGCCGCGCGCGCTGTTTTTGCGCGCCCGCTGGAGCAACTATACCAGTTGCGCGCGCGCTAAAACGGGCAATTTTGCGGCGCGGCATTAGTTTGGCGCGGCTGTTGGAGATGCTCTAAGTACTTAGTAGGCTCGCGATGACAGTCCAATAATAGAATAGATGTTTAGCCACCGTGTCATATTTTTGCCGGTTGTGGCATTTTGTTTTAGGTTTTGCTTTTCCTTACGTACCTCAGATGAGATTCTTATTTAATAAAATGGTTGCGTGGATAGCTTGATACAGAAGCCGAAATAATAGGCTCAGAAAATTTACCATGTAAAAATATGCTGAGTCCGCCCGAGGGGTCGGGCTTCCCCCGCGCCTAGGGTTCCCCCCGCGCCTCCGCCGCCGACGGCCGCCCTCCCCTCCCCTCCCGCGCCTCCTCCCGCCGGTCGCGCGCGCCGCACCGCGCCCCCCTTCCAGCCCCACCCTCGCGTCGCCTCCCCGAGCGAGGCGACCGGGGGCCCATCTTCCCGCCCCCAGCGCCTCCCCCTCCCCCCCCCTCCTCCCGCCGCTGCCGGCCTGCGCCACCGGGCCCTGCCCGCGTGGTGTTGGCCGCGGCGGCGGCCTTCCCTTCCCCGCGCGCGGAGCCATGGCTCGGGTTGTGGCGTCCCGTGACGGTGCTCCTCGGTCGATGGTGGTTCCGGCAGCGGCGGCTGCTCCAGGCGGCGCAGCTCCGGGTGGCCTAGAGGCCGCGGCGCGGCCACTTGGCGGCGGGCCGGCGCCCTCCCGGCCCAGATGGGCCCTATCTGGGTCTGGGCGGGCCTGACTTGGTCTCGCCTGCGGCGGCTCCGGCGAGGGCGGTGGTGGAGCGGCTCGTGCGGGGGGTTGTCGAGACAGCGACACGTCTACTGCAGCTCGGCGACGGGTGCTTCACGAGCCTCTTTTGGGCTCGGCCGGGCCTCGAGGGCCTGGTACGCTCCCCTTGCCGCGTCCGGTCGGTGACCGCCAATGGCAGTGGAGATTGTCTCCTCCGGCGTGGCTGTTGTCGCTGCCGCTCCTCGTTCCCGGCTGCTCCCTCTCGTCCTCGTCGGTCTCGCTTCGATGACCATGGTGAGGCGGCGGTGATGATGGCAAGACCGTGGTAGCGCACATTCATGGGTGGCTTGTCTGGTGGAGCGCGTCAGACCGTTCGGGGTTGTGGGTGTTTGGCGGATGGGAGAAATCCGTGTTGGCTTGCCGGCACCGATGCGGTGACGCCCGTGGGCGCCATCGTTCCTTCCTGAAGGGCGTCGGGTCTTCCCCTTCCCCACGCCCCTCCGCGTACCGGGGGAAACCCTAGGACCTGTCCGGGCAGCAGCGTCGTCATCGTCGTGTTTCTTCCTGAAGGTGTTGCTTGGTATGCGGAGGTTCGAGGTGCCTGGAGCGAGGTGATACATCTCCGGTGGGCGCAACAGTTTCGGGTTATCATCGTTTTCGTCGATCCGACGCTGTTTACATTATTTTCTCTCTTCTTTCTCTTTTGTTTCTTTTGGGCATGCTTGTGTTGTTTGCTCCAGCATTGGATTCTTTGTTGTATCGGGCGGTTGCTATATCTATATAGCAGGGCGAAAGCCTTTTTCTTAGCAAAATATGCCGAGTCTACATTTGACCATCAACGCTATTTTATCAATATAAACACCAGATTATCCTGACAAGGAGGAGCAGGAGAAAAGCAGCCACGAAATTCCAGGATCAATGCACCATGTATCCCCAGCTCAAACCACTAACACTTTCGGTTCACTAAAATACCAAAGGCATGAGAGCCATTACATTTTAATAAGATCCAGATGAAGCTTTCAAGCAGCTACCGCTAAAGCCCATATCCCACCAAACGATCTAAGGACGCAGCACCTCAAACTCTTCCACGCCTTACCTGACTCATGAAACTCTTGATTTGACCAAGTTCATGTATGTCCTGAGCCCTGACTCGCTGATCTCTTGAAGAAAAAATATATTCAGTTGATAAGTTCACCAGAAAGAAAGGGACTTTTCTCCAGTCCCCTGTAGTCTGTTGAGCAAACTAATTAAAACCAGCCAACTAAAAACAGAAAGGACAAGATATGTTTTATTCTTTTGACTAAACGAAAGACAAAAGTTAGATCTGCAAACTGATCACTTGGCTGAAATCCACCATGCAGATGAGGCATATGTCCACACGGGTGCCCCTACACCCTTTATGAACAGTAGATTCAAAATAAATTGAAAACAAAATAAAAAAATCTGAAATTTTGGGACATCAAACATGATCAAACTTTGGATGTTCTTGCAAAGTTTCAGCTACAAATAACATTCGAGGAGCTCTCACCTTTTTTTTGAAAAGGAGGAATGCCCCCGGCCTCTGCATTAGAATGATGCATGCAACCATTTCATTTAATGAAAGTACGTAAACAAAGTCTGAGATCCAGCGATGGCTCACAAAAGGAGCCAAAATGAAGCAAAAAGTAAAAGCCTAAGATGCCACGTTCGGTGAAAAACAGGCTACGATGATTATACATCTAGCCTAGTATTACCTCGTCATTCAAATTGGTTGAAGATAGCCTGTGCTACCAAGGATAACTTACTAAATTGAAAATGGATGGCGAGCCGTGGCAATGGAGGGTGCCCGCCATTGATCTCTAACCACTAGTAATGTTAGTGAGTGATGGGCTCTTATAGTCGCTCGCCACTGTTAGCGTAACCCAGGCCAAAAAAAATAACGCTGCAATGACATCATTTTTCGCTGCCACCACAGCAAAAATTAACCAAAAATACTGTCATGGCAGCATTTTTCAGTTTAATAGTAATATTAATATCATATAGGGTAGCATTATATAACACAATTTAACAATAACAATAACAGTAACATTTAAGTTTAACAACACTCTTAATTTTAATACTTCAACATAAACGTAATACAGTATAACATGTCCAACGAAGTACTAATACCATATAGCTAGCATGCCTACGAACTCGGGATCAGCACCGAGAACTATGGTGAGCCGGGGGAGTTGTAGACCACCATGATGATGTCATCAGGTTCGTGAAGAAACATCAAGACCGTCTTTCCAGCTTCCATCTTGTAGGCTGCTGCAAGGTCTCTACGACGAGGGCAACCGAAAAAGGTCCGGTCTGCATCATCGGTGACAAGAACGCTGAAGTATGTGTCATTTTTTAACATGCAACTTGAGCTCAAATGTGAGCTCCTCATTGATGGCCACATTCACCTTCTCCAGGAACTATATATATGCGAGCAACTCATCAGCTACAACATTTTGAATTAAAACATACCGTCCTCGATTGAAAGTTCTCGGAAAGTTTTACATGGATGTCCTTTGATTTTATAACCACCTTGTTGCACACACCTACCCTGTTGTCGCCACACGTGGCGCACACGCGGTCCATTTGCTACATTCAGGTTGACAAATTAAACATAAATCATAATGAAAATGATGAAAAGAAAATGCTTACGAAACATGAAGAAAACACATTTTCAAAGAAACATGAAGAAAACGCATAGTTCATGGCATAAGTTAAACAGTAGCATGATTAGTAAAACAATAAAATAAGCCTTAGAACTGTAAATGGACGAAAAAAATTGAGTGCTAAAAATTGGAAATATTGAACACCGGAAATTTGGTGAAACAAAAATTAATCAACATTTCGCCAGAACGTTGGCATACATTTTGAATCCCTACAAATATTAAGTACCACTAAAGTGAAGGTAATACAATATACAAACAATTGTTCTTGAAAATTCATGAGTAAAACTGTTCAAATAGTATGAGTAAGACTGTTCAAATAGTAAGACTGTAATGGATTGTGATGGAGGCGATGACAAGGCCTCCCTCTCTCACCGTGCCAACTCAAGAGAGTGTACTTCCAATCGCTCGAGGGCAAGATTGTGACAAAGCTCCCAGCCTGACAGGGGAGGAACATTACTACAATTGGTCGAAGTACTTTGATCAAGTCCGTCCCCACCTTGCAGGCAATATATCACATCACCCCTCTCGCCTTCCCAGTGGGAGTTCTCAATAGCATTAAGATGGTGGAGCGGGATTTCCTTTGGTTGGCGGCGGATAAGACCTCATGAGCGAAGTGCAAGGTTAATAGGGAAACTGTCCGCCACCCCACCCATCTAGGGGGACTCGTTGTGATCCATCTCAAAGAATTCGCGAGGGCGTTGCGGTTGCGATGGCCATGGCTTTAGTGAACTGACCCGAGAAAGTTGTGGATTAGCATGGGCAACCCTTGTGATGCCGTGGATATGGAGCTATTCTACTCCATCACCATTGACAATGGGGCCAAGGCGCCATTCTTGGCCTCGAGGCCAAAAGACATTGCCCCCTTGTATATGAAACCTCCGGAAGGAAGAGGTGAATGTTCGCTAGGCCCTTACTGAGAATGTGTGGATTATGCGGATCAAGTTAACCGAAGATTTTACCAGCTTACATTCGAGTATCTCGAGCTTTGGACCACCTTTTATTTATCTAGCTTGCAAGCCTACTTTTTATCGTGAGGCTAGCCGAGATTACAGTTCTATCTAACATTTGATTATGGTACTCCTTTACCTGTTAACTCACCCATTGGTTTAAAATGAATGAACGGTCCATATTCAATTTAGGGTACCCTAAAAGAGGTGAAACTCAATCGTGATATCTTTTGGCATAGTGATAAAATTGTAATCGAATGGGAGCCTGTCAGGATTCAAGCGTCGGATCTACCTTGAAAATACGGGGAGTAACTGTTTTTCTCTTCCTCGAAAGTTGAGGGATGTTTAATACTTTATTTACTTGATGAAACTAGCCAATGTTATTGGAAATTTGTACATATGGGCGAGTGATCTATGACAAAGACGAGTGTGATAACATTGGCCATGGAGCCGAACACATGCTGCAGATGCAAAGTTGATATCCAAATGAAGCAAATCTATCAGGTAGTTGATGTTTAAACCATCAGTATTTTCTAGTGGCTAAACTATCAAGAGGCTCTAGTTTTGCATGATCCATAAACTAGGCAAGTGTTTTTTTTATGATGTCCATGAAATTAACCACCTAAAAGTATGATCGATGACAAAGAAAAGTAGGATGATAACAGCCATACGAAGTTGGAAGAATGTAGCAAATGTCCTATGCTTGAACTACCTCCTATTCTTGGTGACTAAAATAACAGGGTACAATCTGTTGGAAAGAGTATTGCAGTTAGCTCAGGATCTCTCATCCAAAGTAGAACTACGGGAAAGGTGAGCAATGAAAGAGAAAAGCAGAGTGAAGATAGCCGCATGTAATCTTTGAATCGTCTGGATCGTTCACCAAACCTGGGAAGAATATACATGACTCTCAATGTTTCCTGCCTTCTATTTTTCAACAAAAATTTAGCTATTTGCTAATCAGCGAAGTTATCATACTACGGCCCAGGTGAAAGCCAAAAAAGACAAAAAACAACAACCGTGGATTCAAAGAGCAAGAAGGGAAACATATACTACTCTGATAAATCCTATGATTCCAAGCACTGACAATTTTGTATTAACCTGTGAAATTACCTCCCAGTTAATAATTTTGAGACATTCCAAAAGGCAGCAGCATCAAAGTGTAAAGTGAAATTAGCAATTTTACTTGTAAGTAGTTAGTAGACTTGGGAAATATTCATGTAAAACACTACAGATTGTCCTGTGGTGAGTTATCCAAAAGGCTATCAATGACTAGGAGGCGTAGGAGAAAACCAGCCAAGAAATTCCAGGACGAATGCACCATGTATCCCCGAGCTCAAACCACTATCACTTTCGATTCACTAAAATACCAAAGGCATGAGAGCCATTACATTTTAATAAGATCCAGATGAAGCTTTCATGCAGCTACCACTGAAGCACATATCGCACCAAACGTTCTAAGGACGCAGCACCTCAAACTATTCGACGCCTCAGCTGCAGCCACCACGGCAGGCATCTCTTCCTCATAATAGACCCCCCACCACCGACGCACACACATTTCAAAACGCATCTTGCCTACAGAAAAAGAAACATTAGCTTTGCATCTAGCCAGCACTCTCCCAATGTTGAGCTCTGCCAGGAAGAACGGCAGCATAGACAGGAAGCTGCAGCTGCAAGCGATCACCAACGCGAGCAAGCATCTGCAGACGATACTTATGTGTACACACTGTCGGTTACAACTTAATAACAGCGAAAATAATTTCCTTTTACACACTGTCGGTTTCTATACAGGGGAAGAAGAGGATATCAGAAAAGTGAAAATCAAATCAAATCAACAAGGTTGGCAGAAAAATCAAATAAAGAAGAAAAGAAGTTTGGATACTAAATGGGGTCAGTCTTTTCCTTTAAGGGATGGCGAAGTCCACATCACCTACTCATCAAACTCTTTCATTTGACCTAGTTAATATATGTCCTGAGTCCTGACTTGCTAAGTTCACCAGAAAGGGAACCCTCTCCAGTCCTCTGTAGTCTGTTGAGCAAACTAAAACCAATCAGCTAAAAATAAAAGGACAATATATGTTTTATTATTTTGACTAAATAAATGAAGGAAAAAAGTTTTTTGCGAAAATAAACCAAATGTATTATAAATGTTCATTAGAAGTACAAAACACACCAAACATAATAAAAATGACATCAAGATCCCTGGATCACCGAATGACCCGTACCATCGTCGCAACGAAGCCGACGCGCTACTGTGGCTGCTCCCATACCAGAGCCGATCTAGCCTTGTCGATGACAGCCGAAAAGTCACGTAGGACAAAAGTTAGATTGTGTCATGAAAGAAGTAAGAGTTTGGAGATCTCGAAGATTTGCTCGTTTCTTTTAGACTTTATTTTGTAATCGTTGTAGTCAACTCATGTATCTCTACCATGTACAATTTGCTAGTACTATAATATATCATGGTATTGGTTGTAAAAAAAAAGGGTTGCTGGCCTTGGGATGCTCATAGACCACAACTGGACAGAGATAGGACATGTACATGTAGGTGCTGCGTCTCTCCGGACATTTGGCTTCCTTAGTACATATGCAGCAGTTGCCACTTTCCCCATGAATCATTAATGAATTAACAGATTTGTGGCAAATTGTCATTTTCAGGGAAGCATTTGAGGATTTTGATCCCAACGTGCTGGCGAAGATGAACGCCAACGACATTGCCGCGATCAGCGGTAGTTAGGAACTCAAGCTAGTGGAGTGCAGAGTGCGGTGCATCGTGGAGAACGCTAAGTGCATAAGAAAGGCAAGCGCATCAGGATTTTTGTTTATTTCTAGTGAAATTCTTCTACAAAGATATTACAATGGCGAAAAAAGTTGGCTAAATAATTAAGGGAACAATGACAGAGTAGGGCGTTTCGGTGCCCAGGCTCATCTGCACCCGGCTAGAAAAAAACAAAAAAATTCAAAAAATTCTAATTTTTTTGTGCGGTAGACAATTTGATGCGTGAGGCCCGCTCCAAATTTCAAGTCATTTGGACATCTGAGAAGATCTCAGCAAAAAAGACAAATCGGGCCAAAACAGTACATGAACGGTAAACATTTTTACAGACCCCCAATTTGCCTTTTTTTTCTGAGAGCTCCTCATATGTCTAAATGACTTCAAAATTGGAGCGGACCTCACGCATCAAATTGTCTACCGCACAAAAAAATTGGAAGTTTTTGAATTTTTCTTGTATTTGTTTTGATTTTTTTCGTCAGTACGGGTGCAGATGAGCTCTGGTGCAGATATGGATTTTCGACAATGGCGTGGCTGTATAAACCGACCAACTTTAGCTGTGAAGCATCACATAAAAACTTATGACTATTCTATGCATGTGCAGGTGCCGAAGGAGTTTGGGTCTTTCGGTGGGTACATCTAGGGGCACATCTAGAGGTGCGCACTAAGGAGCTTTGTTACAGCCCAGGCCCGATGCCGCAGCAGCTGAGGTGGCGCTCGTGTCTGGAGCGATATGTTAGAGGCCCGACGGTGTTTGAGATTCACGTCGATCTCGCTAGGTAGATTTAGAGTAGTTTAGTTAAGTTTTGTACAAATTTGAAGTAAAATTTGATGTAATATGTTGGAATTATGCTTTGAATAATTTGAAAGTCCAGACACCAGGGAAAGATTTAGGGGCTAGCGTTAGGCGCGGGCCTTGGGCCCTTGGCGTGCGTCCGCGGACATATCCAAACGTTTCAGCAGACAAACGGGGTTGTCTGTTTGAGTGAGGGCTACCGTTGGAGATGCCCTTAGTTACTTGATGAAAGTAGCCAATGTTACTGGAAATTTGAAAATATGGGCGGGTGATCTATGACAAAGACGAGTGGGATAATATTGGCCACGGAGCCGAACGCATGCTGCAGATGTAATGTTGATGTCCAAATGAAGCAAATCTATGATGCAGTTGATGTTTAAACCATCAGTATTTTCTAGTGGCTAAACTATCAAGAGGCTCTAGTATTTTGCATGATCCATAAACTAGGCAGGTGTTTGTTACGATGTCTATGAAATTAATAACCACCTAAAAGGCTGTTCGGTGACAAAGAAAAGCAGGATGATATTAGCCTTGCAATTCAGGAAGAACTGTAGCAAATGTACTATGCTTAAACTACCTCCAATTGTTGGTGACTAAAATAACAGGGAACTGTCTGTTGGAAAGAGTATTGCAGTTGGCGATGGATCTCTCGTCCAAGTAGAACTACGGGAAAGGTGAGCAATGAAAAAGAGAAGCAAAGGGAAGAGAGCCACATGTAATCTTTGAATCGTCTGGATGTTTCACCAAACCCGGAAAGAAGATACATGGCTCTCAACGTTCCCTGCCTTCTACTGTATTTTTCAAGACACCAATTTGGCTATTTGCAAATCAGCAAAGTGTGAAGGGTATACCACAATCACTGTGACGAAGAGTCCCTCCCGAGTCGCCCCCGCAGGCGACGGGAGGGAACCCTAACCACCTCCCAACGCCCCTACTCCCGCTCCTCCCCTCCCCTGCCGCCGCCGGAGGGAGTGAGTGGGCGAAGCCTGGCCAGCGCCGGCGGCGGCAGGGCTCTTCCGCCCCTTGGATCCGATGCGGGCCGGATTTGACGGGCAAGGGCGTCGCGATGTAGAGGGTCGCGGCGGTGCGATCCGGCTTCCTAGGGGCTACGTTGGGAGGCGGGTGACGCATATGTGGCCTCCCGTGGTGGGGCCTGCTGGGACTTGGCGGCGGCGGCGATTTGGCTCAGATCCGTGGTCCCATGCACCAGGCGGCGCGGGCTGTGGATGGCGACGACGACCGACCGATGCTGTCTTCTGGGCAATAGTGGCTGACGGCGATGGTGGATCGGGGCTACAATGGCGGTCCTTGGTGTTCTGGCGGCTGCGTACATCTACTCGGTGAGGCACCACGCGGTTCCAATCAGCTACTAGGTCAGGATGGCGCGACTGTCGGTGAAAATCGCATCGACGGTCTTGACTGACGATGGTGGCGTCATTGACGTCGTTTCCTTGTTGATGCATCGTCATTGCAGGCAACATGGCTGCTTTGGGGGAAACCCTAGATCTGGGTCTTCCCGGATCGGACCATGACGACATCTTCGATGTTGTTCTCTCTTCCGGGAGCATCGTTTTTAGCGGGTGTTGACTAGAAGGAGCCAGAGGCGGAGCGGGGTTTCATCTTCCGCATCGACGACGGCAGATCTCGGTGGTGTGGTCAGTGGAGTCTCGGTGTCCGATGCGGGTTGACGGACGGAGGACGGCGCTGTCTGGCATCATGGTGGCGTCAACGACAGGCCTGGCAAGGTTGATGCGCCTGTTTTGAAGACGGATAGGTGGAAGACGGCGGCGGTCGCCTCTGAGAGTGCGCCGGACCGGTGTGTGCCCCAGACCCAGCACTGTGGCTTGGTTGGGGCCTCCGGCTTTAGATGTTAGGCTTTGGTGCGAAGTCTATTAGGTACTCGGCTCGGATTTTCGGCACCCTTCATCAAATGGATAGGAGTAGCGACAGATGTTGCTGAGATGGTGGCTTCAGACTTACTGATGTATCACTTTGTAAGGTCTTTATGAATAATTAATAAAATAGCTTCCTGCATCGCCCAGATGCAGAGGCCGGGGGTCATCCTAATTTTTCTAAAAATGGCCCGTGTGAAGGACAAAAAGGAAACATAACTGTGAAAATCATATGCTTGCAATATTGACAATTCTGTATTGACATGTGAAATTACCACCCAGTTAATAGTTTTGAGACGTTCCAAAAAGCGGCAACATCAAAGCGTAAAGTGACAGGGATCGTTTTCAGGCGGCCATGTTTGTGTCCATCGGAGATGGTAAAAATGCTCAATTCGGGGAATCTCCATGGTTGTATGGCTCTCAACCCAAAGGTGTAGCATCCAAGATCTTCGAGATATAAAAAAGGATGTCTTGCTTGGCCAGCAAGCTCTTGACAACAATTTTTGGGTCCATCAGATCGATACCCAGCAGGGGCTAACCTTGACTCATATCTAGGAGTTCGCAATTTTTGGGAGATGCATGCTGGTATTACACCCAATCAAGATAGATATGCCACAATAACTTGGAAACTCGCCTCGAGTGCCGAATAAGGCCTCCTTAGCAGACATGGCGCAATTTGCTGGGCTCAACTTAGTCCTACGACTGGCACCATTTGGAAGATGTGGGCTCCGCAGAAATGCAAATTCTTTGTTTGGTTAATCCTTCAAAATCGTGTGTGGGCGGCTAATCGGTTGCATCGGCGGGGATGGCTAAACTGCGGTCTTTGCCCTCTCTGCAAGCAAGTGTAAGAATATGCTCCTCACCTCCTATTTCAGTGTAGGTTCACCACCTGAATTTGGAACGAGATTTTACTTGGCTAGGCATCCACGACTCCTCGCCAATGGCTTGGCAGCATGAAGATTCTGTTAAAGCTTGGTAGCTGAAGGCGGTGAGTCTTAACCTTTGCCTTAATGAATGAAAATGGCAAGTCTTTTGCCTTGTTTCAAAAAAGTGTAAAGTGAAATTAGTTATTTTACTTGCAAGTGGTTAGTAGGCTCGGGAAATATATCATGTACATCAATTTTTTATATCAATAAACACCAGATTAGGCCCTCAAAATAAAAATAAACACCAGATTATCCTCTGATGAATTACCCAAAGGGCTATGAGTGAAGAGGAGGAACAGGAGAAAACCAGCCCACGAAAGTACAGGACCAATGCACCATGCGTCCCCAAGCACAAACCACTAACACTTTCGACTCAATAAAATGCCAAAGCCATGAGCCATTGCATTTGAATAAGATTCAGATGAAGCTTTCATGCAGCTACCATTGAAGCTCATATCCCACCAAACTATCTAAGGACACGGCACCTCAAACACTTCCACGACTTGGCTGCCGGATATTCGCCTTATAATAGACCCCCCACCCCCCACACAAACATTTCAAAACCCATCTTGCCTCCAGACCAAAGAACATTAGCTTCCATCTAGCCGCCATTATTCCTGACCGCAGTTCTCACAATGCTGAGCACCACGGCGCACCACAGCAGCAGGCAGACGCATGCTTTCGAGAAGAGCCCAAGCCGCGGCCGCCACGGCTCGGCCAGGAAGAACGGCAGCATAGACAGGAGGCTGCAGCTGCAGGCGATGAGCCACGCGAGCAAGTACCTGCAGCGGATGCTTGTGTGCCCGCCGGGGCTGGGCGGCGGCGTCCGGCGGAGCGGCTCCGGCCTCTCCCTGTCGTCGCTGTCGCTGTCGCAGAACTCGAGCGACTCGTCGCTGAGCAGCTCCAACTCCAGCAGCTGGGAGCCCAAGGTGCCGCTCATCTACGGCGGCACTTTCAGCCCGTGGGGTGACGTGCTCGTGTCCCTGGAGAGGAGGAAGGGGGACGACTGCGACGACGACGACAAGGTGAGCGGCCGTGATGCGGAGGAGGAGGAGGATTTTGAGTGTAGTGAGCCCGGGGGCTTGCACAGATGCAGCTGGATCACCAAGAACAGTGGTGAGGATTGACAAATGCTTAGTTACTTGCTAAATTTTTTCCCTACAAAGATATTATAATGCTAATAAGTTTATTGTCATGCATATATATTTTCCATTATGGAAGACTCTAAGAAACCGTAGTCAAAAGAATATCCTTTCACGTGCAAGAACAACGGTTTCTTATAAAGGGGGAGCAGATGATATCAGAAAAGTGAATGGTGAAAACGAGTACAATTTAGTTAATTAGCTTTGAACCGACTTATTTGTACAATAACCCTGCTAAAAAGCTTATCAGTACTATAAGGTTAGAGGAAAAATCAAATCAAGAAGAAAAGAAGTTTGGATAGCAAATGGGGTCAGCCTTTTCCTTCAAGGGATGTCGAAGTCCACATCACTTACTGATGAAACTCTTGATTTGACCAAATTAAGATATGTCCTGAGCCCCGGCTCGCTGTTGCCTTGAAAACAAAATTCAGTTGATAAGCTCACCAGAAAGGGACTCCTATCCAGTCTCCTCTAGTCTGTTGAGCAAACTAAATTCAACCAGCTAAAAACCAAAAGGACAAGATATATTTTATTCTTTTGACCAAACGAAGGACAAAATTTGGCTCAGCAAACTGATCACTTGCCTGAAATCCACCGTGCAGATGAGGCATATGTCCAGTTCCACGACGAATCCTGGGGCGTTCCGGTGTACAGCGACGAGTACGACTCTGCCACATTTCTTCTCTTTTTTTTTTTTTTGCTTGTCGCGTGCAAAAGTTCATCTTGAAAAATCGGAAAAAAAGAATCATTCCGTTTACAAATATATTCTATTGTAATTTGCAGCCGCCTGTTTGAGCTGCTCACCCTGTCGGGGATGCTCATAGACCACAATTGGACAGAGATACTCAAGAGGAGGGACATGTACATGTAGGTGCAGCGTCTTTCCGAACATTTGGGTTTCTCAGTATATATGCAGCAGTTGTCACTTTCCCTGTGAATCATGAATGGATTAAAAATTTGTGCCAAAATTGTCGATTCCAGGGAAGCATTTGCGGGCTTTGATCCCAATGTGGTGGCGAAGCTGAACGAGGATGACATCGTCGTGATCAGCGCCAATAAGGAGCTCAAGCTAGCAGAGTGCAGAGTGCGGTGCATCGTGGAGAACGCTAAGTGCATAAGAAAGGCGAGTGCACTAAGATTTCTGCTTATTTCTAGCGAAATTCTTTTTTTTAGAAAATGAGGAGGACCTCCGGCCTCTGCATCTGGATGATGCATGCAGCCACTTTATTAATTATTCACATAAGACCTGACAAAGTCATACAACAGTAAGACTAAAGCCACCGTCTAGGCAACATTTGTCGCTACTCCTATCCAATTAATGAAGGGATGCTGATAATCTGGGCCTAATACCAAACAGACCTCGCAGCAGCGAAATTCTTCGAACAAAGATATTACAAGGACAGGAAAAGTTTGCAATGAAATGAGGGAAGAATGACATGCAGATGCCATGGATGTGTCAATATGAACTGAACAAATTTAGCTGTGAAGCATTGGATAAAAACTTATGACCATTGTATGCATGTGCAGGTGGCAAAGGAGTTTGGGTCTTTTAGTGGGTACATCTGGGGGCACATGAACCACCGGCCTATGGTGGGTAAATACAAGCACCACAAGTACATCCCTCTCCGAACACCCAAATCGGAGGGGATGAGCAAGGACCTAATCCGACGGGGTTTTCGGCTCGTTGGTCCTGTCATTGTCTACTCCTTCATGCAAGCCTCTGGCATGGTCATCGATCACCTCGTCGGCTGCTTTCGGTTCTCTGAGTGCGTCCGCCTTGCCGAGCGGTCTTGGGGTATCACAAATGTCGCCACATAGACGCCCAAGCACTCCAGTCTCTTGCTTGACATTCCAATGTTTGCTTCACAATAACCTTTTCCCCCCAAAATACGCAAGAGCTGCGTATCCTTTATTTATTTATTTTTTGATTAGTGATGTATGGGTTGTAAATTATGTAAAGTAGACTACTAAGTTATGTTTTCCTTCTACTTGTGGTAGTGTGACTGGTATGCAAGTTGCTACAGTTAAGTTTTGTTTTCTGAACAAGTTAAGAATATATCCTTTCGTTTGGGCCTAAGTAAGGCTATGTCTGATTAAGGAGCCCATGAAACGGCTTCGAAACTAGTTGATTGTCCGTGCGTTTTCATGGAATAACGAAAAACATATACATACACACTGATAAAAATTAATATCTAATTTAGAACTGTGTCGACATGACGGTGGTTTTCATTCATATAATGAATCTCTTCCACTTATTTCCTTCTTATCTTTCTAACCACCCTCTTCTAGCAAGAAAATAAGGGACATCTTCCTTCCTACCCCCACCCCCTTCATGTCCATTATTTTTCATTCGCTACTGCTTTGGCGCATTATCGTCGCTCCAAAAGTCCTCCATGCCACCTCACCATCGCTTGACCATTTTTTGCACTTCAGCAAATATCTAAAATGGCCCTCACGCATCGCAAGAGATGATGGTGCATTACATGTCTTATATATACAAATAAACGATTCTTACCTACTGTGAGTGATGATAGTGTATAATGTCTTATTTACAAATAATGAAATAAGCACATAGTGCAATGACAGTGTTTGTCGCTCCTTGTTATTTGGCGATAACAAATATAATGTTTTTTCTAAAATCTTGTTTGAGAACTTTGGTTTGTTTGGTTTGAGAACCAAATGGAATGTAATGGAATATTTTCACCATGGAATGGTTCCGTCATGGTGTTTTGTTCATAGAGAACAATATGCGATGGAATGATTATGTGTTGTGTTTGGTTGGAGGGGTCTTATAGAATGGTTGTTGTTTCATAGTAGTTTGCAGCGCGGGTGGATATGGCATGTAGCGATCCGACCCGAAATCGGTCAAGTCTCTGTGTAGCTGTACCATCCCAAGATCATGCTGGCACACACAATACATTGATGCAAAGATTCAAAGTTCAATCACACCTGAATTTATTACACGATTCTCATATCGAGTCTTTATTACAAGATAATAAATTCGGCCGAATCTATTTTCTACAGAAACTATAGGAAATTTTCAAACTAGATAAAAAAGAATCAACTAAAAATATTAAATAACCTAAAAGATATAGATTTTACAAAATTGGAACTATTCTGTTAAAAACAGAAACGAAAATTAAACAAAAAAAACAACTAAGGCGCTAACGGGCCGAAACAGTGAGCGCTCTAATACTATCTAACGCGCGAGCGATCTTTAACTGAAACGTATACGGGCTCAGCAGAATAAACCGATCGGACCGGTCTGTCTAAACCAGGAACTAAACCGGAAATAAACTGTAATCTAAACCGATCTATTGAAAATAACCTAACCCTTCGTGGATCTAATCTAAGCCGTACACAAGAGATCCAACGGTGGAGGGGGCTCGGGCTTACAGCGGACGGCGGCGACGAACGGAGACGGTGGCGGCGACTCGGGCGTCGGCGGCGGAGGGGCTCCGGTGGTCCGGGGCGACGGCGGTGACGTCCGGGCGATGCGGCGGGGCGATGCGGAGACGGTGGTGGAGTCGCTGGAGCTCGGAGGTGACTGAGACGACGAGGGCGAGGCGAAGTAGAGCCCGGTGCTCTGCAGCTCCGGCGGGCGGCGGTCGAGCTCGGGGCGGTGGCTTCAGGGGTTCCTGAGCAGAAGAAAGATGTCAGGTGGGTGCGGATCGACGAGTGGGTTCGGCTGGCAGAAGTTGGAGGCAGGATAAAGCTCACCGGCGATGGTGGAGGTGATGAACTGCGGCGGCAGAGGCTAGATGCGATCGGCGAGGGCGCGAGTTGTGGTGGGAGTTGGGGCAGGGTTTTTGGGGGGTTCGGAAGAGGAGATGCGTAGGTTTATATAGGGCATCAACTTGGGCAAGGGGGCGTCTCGGGATCACGATCCCGAGAGGATCGAAACCGCGGCGGCGTCTGGCGTGCTCCGGGCGGTGTTTGCGTGCGTGAGAGGAAAGAGAAGGGGTGAGGCTACGATCCACGCTTGGCGATTGCCCTATGGAGTCGGATGGACTCGCTATTCGTCTACGCTTCCGCAGCATTATTTAGTTTATTTCTCATGAGTTGGCCTTCGACCGAATTTATTATGATATAATGAAGACTCGATATGAGAATCGTGTAATAAATTCAGGTGTGATTGAACTTTAAATCTTTGCATCAATGTATTGTGTGTGCCAGCATGATCTTGGGATGGTACAGCTACGCAGAGACTTGACCGATTTCGGGTCGGGTCGCTACAGAGATGGTATTAGAGCACACGCTGACCGTAGGACGTAACCCCTAGGATCGGAAATCCATAGGAAGAGACTATTTTATTTTATATCCTTATAATTCCGTAATTCTCCCATGTTCATTTCTGACTTCTCTCCGATTTTCAACATTCTAGATGGCCGCCGAGTTCACCCCAGTTCTGCTACCGGAGTTTTGCCAGCCAGATGAGACGATGCTTCTCGGCAAGAACCTGGTTCAGATCATGAAGAAGCTGAAGATTGCTCTGCCCTCAATCACCGGGAAGCCTATCAATGCACTTCCGACGGATACCCGCTACAGGATTAAGGTGCACATTCCAGGGAGGACCTTCGGAGGACATTCAGAGCCCATTGACTTTGAGTTTACCGATTTCACTTGGATCCTCGGAAGAGACATGGCGATTTATCGTGCACTTGGACATCTTCGAGAAGAGTACAGGGCCGAGCTCGACCCATCAGACCTCGCCATGATTTCTCGCAGAGCTAGGAATGGAGATATCATCCGTACCGTAGAGGACGACTCCATTCTTTCATATGTCCAAGACTTGGAGAGTCTCATCAGGAACCGGGAAATCCAGACGCGCCGAAACTCGAAGGTACACAGGAGGCTGTTGTTCCGTGAACTGGAACTGGAGGAGAAAGCACGTGCGGACTTCCTTGAACATGAAGAAGAAGTCAAGGATTTTATGGATAGAATCGAGGACCGGGATAAATATATTGCCACTGTGGAGGAGAAGATGGACCTGGGAGAAGACCTTTTTCAGAGTGGAGATGATGGACCCCTCGTGAGCAATGACCAGGATTATGAAGAGAGCTCCACCGAAGGAAACCGCAAGAGGAGACGCCGCACCAGAGGACGACGCACCGGAGGACGCAAGAATAATTGATGAAGACATTTAGTCGACCGCCATGTTATTTTATTTTTTCGTCGATCAGTTAGGCCGTTATTTTCGATTAGCCGTGTCCCTGGTTACGGACAATTTGAGCCTCTGGAACTTGGAGTATTTCGGAAATCTCAACACCGAACTTAATTAATTGAGGGGTTATTTAATAATTGGGAATGAGACATTGGTTGGCGGAACCATCTCAATAACAACGAACATTTTGTAGTAATTGCAAGCAAGTCCTTTTGTTATAGGGAAAAATTGGCTTTTTCGCAAAAACATAAAACTTAGAGCCCCACAGCCAAATTGCATATAGTGTTAGAAATTTTATTGTTGTTCTCTCTTCATGACTTGCCGGCATATTCAAAATGCTGACCTACACGGCTGCAACGTCTTATGTTGCAGAGGAGTTTTCCGATCAGGAGTGAGGCTACGATCCACGCTTGGCGATTGCCCTATGGAGTTGGATGGACTCGCTATTCGTCTACGCTTCCGCAGCTTTATTTAGTTTATTTTTCATGAGTTGGCCTTCGGCCGAATTTATTATGATGTAATAAAGACTCGACATGAGAATCGTGTAACAAATTCAGGTGTGATTGAACTTTGAATCTTTGCATCAATGTACTGTGTGTGCCAGCATGATCTTGGGATGGTACAGCTACACAGAGACTTGACCGATTTCGGGTCGGGTCGCTACATGGCATTGTGGAGCTTTGGATCGTCGGTAATGAAGGGTAGGAAGCACAAATGAAAAATCAAAACAAGGGGACGATCAGGAACACACGTGTGGTCTTGGATCCCTCCAATCAGAACTGTAAGGCGACCTTCACCAGCGGTGGCAGATGAGCTTCTCCCATGGAAATTGCTAGAGGTGGATTAACGAGATGCTCCACTCGTTAAGATCATGCTCATTAAGGTTTGGCAGAAAACCCTGATCGTGCTCATTAAGCTCGTTAACAGCCTACAATGTGATATGACCTAGGGATAAGAGTGTATGCGTGGCTTTTACAAAAAGATGGTGACTACAAGAGGAGATGTGATAGTTTGCTACCTCCTATGGGTTAGGTTGGGTCGATTAAATTGAATAGATGGGCTGAGGAGATACAAAAATATTGTCACATAAGATAAAAATATGTGTTGTGTTTTACTAACAAGCTTAACGAGCTGGTCGTGAAACTCATTACCTTGTTTGTTAAGCTCATTAAGTTTAACAAGCTAAAATCGATGATTGGCTCTGCTCATTAAGAATCCAGCTACAAGCTTAACAAGCCGAGCTATCAAGTGTTCATTTAGCTTGCGAGCTACGAGCTTTTGGTTCAACCCTAGCGATTGTTGTTGCTCCAAAGACCACACTTAATAGCAAATGTCGGGCCTCCAAGTGCCAGAGTTTAAATCAAGTGGTAAGTCTCCCTCGGTTGAGACACCAAGGCTATCAATCCGTCGAATCAACACCTTCTAGTTCAATGAACAGTATTGTAACATATGTTAGGAACTTCACTTGTGTCCCCCAATAACTCTAGTGAGGTTGTCAATCTCACCGCCTTTGCTAGTTTCCTTAAGTTATGAACTTGACGTGTGGTTGGTAGTGTTTTTGTATTTTTGAAATAAGTAATTGCAAAAAATAAAAGTGCATGTATAAGTAAAGTGGTGGTTGTTTATATGAGACAAGTTGTGTCAAAGTTCATAGGTTCACTAGCAGCATCTCTCCAGGTAACAACGATGCACAAATATAATCATATTTATGAATATAAATGATCAAAACAAATATAAAAAACATAACATATAATGTGATGATACTATTATATAGGTGGTACGTCCATGTATCTATGAACCGGCACGCCTCTACAATCACTTATATAGTTTATACTCCACGAAAAGACCTAAGGTGAGGAGACGACCATTGTCCTTTGCGGAGATTTAGTGCGATGTGCCTCCAAGTTATTCTTTTATTCCAAGCAGAAAAGTGGTCGTAGTTGGTTTGATTGAAAATGTGAATTCTTTAGAAAGCTAAATCAACGTAAAAATACTGAAAGGGTGTCACCAAAGAGATTACCGTAGGGGATTCTTGATGGAGGTGTTCTCGAGGCGTCCGGATTCATAGAATAATCTTGTCAAATATGCACATTTACCATTTTCATATGCATAATGTTATAATCTTGTCAATTATGCAAAGTTTATCATTTATTTGGACTAACATATTAATATAAGTGTCAAAGTGCCAATTATTGTTTTTAGTGTTTTTTTTGTTTCAGAGAATACATGTATTTTTGGACCTCCTAAAAAGCTACAAAATCCAAAGAACATTTTTACGTCAGAAGAAAAAAGGCCTTAGTAGGGATCCCCGTTGGTCCCACATTCCCTACGGAAATAGGAGTGTGGAGGGGCGTGGGGCCTACGGAGGGTTTCTCCCCTCAACCCCCCCCCCCCACCCCCCACCCCAAAATCTCCCGAAAGACTTCGTGTATTTTGCACCGATGTAAGTTCACATACTGAGGTGTTTTGATCTGAACCCTATTCCGGTATCCGCCGAGGGGGGGGGGGGGGGGATCATCATATTCGTCATCTCCATCCACCAATCACTACTAGGGAAAACCCAAAGCGACCGCTATATGGGTTGGTAAAAGTGCACAGACATCTTTATTAAATAAGTCAACATCTATTACTTACGTGGAAATTTTGTTAAATGGTTGAAAACTTTTTCAAATTACATTAAATTAAATTTTAAAATGTGTGATGACCTTCTAAATCACAAAAACATTTTGAAAATACACGTAAACCTTTTAATTACATGAATATTCTCATAAATGCAGGAACATTTTTTAATTACATGAGCATTATTTTAAAGTACATGAATAGTTTCTGGAAAAATATGAATATTTCGCAGAAGTGCATAATTTCTATAACATAGTTTTGTCTACTTTATTTCTATGTTAAGTTGATTACAATTTATATTTTTAACAAAACTTCAACAAACACACACACATATATGGATGGGCCACACTGATTATAGCCCATTTAAGGCTCACATTCCGATTGCTTTCTTCTCATCTATATATATCCATACCACTATATAATGTATGAATAACTTGGGAGTAACAACCGTTGGATGAAGCCGATCCGATGGTAGAAACATGGCAAATCCGAGTGTTGCTGACCGTTGGATCTTCTCATTACTTCACTAGATTCGGCGACATGTACTATCTAGAAGATTTTGTGGTTGGACTTGAGCCATATGTGACATTTTGCACAAAACTTAAAGTACACTTCTACTCTTCCATATTCGTACTCTCCTAACTTCTTTTTTCCGCCCAAACTATCATTCGTTTTTACTATGTATTCAATGCTATGTACTTTAATAAATTATACTTATCTTTGCAGATAAAACAATAGCTTTATAATAGCCAGAATAGATACCTAGACAAAACACGCTCGATATATTTCTATGTGCTTTTGCATCTTATATGTCATGTATATGCCTCACAATTCCATTTGCATGTTATAATTAATACAATAACAATTGTCTATCTTTGTTGTAATTTTATTATATGAGCTCAGACGTGCTATGCACGTACAACTTACTAGTATAACCAAAATACATCAGCGGGAGGTCCTATACAATGTTATGCACGTCAAAATGGGCGCTCCCTTTTTTGAACACAGTACAGACGCAAACGCCCATATACACACGCATACACTCACCCCTATGAACGCACACACACATTACCCCTATGAGCACCTCCGAAAGACTGGGCCGGCATATCATTTTGAAATTTACGAAGTCATCGTAGGCATCTCGTCATCGACGGAAATGTCTCTTCCCACTAAATGCGCATAGCCGGAAATCCTGAAATAAATCTAGAAATAAATGCGAGCACCAGGACTTGAACCCTGGTGGGCTGGGGATACCACAGTCCCTCTAACCATCCAACCACAGGTTGGTTCGCAAATGGGCGCTCCTATGTCTCCCTTGTTGCGAGACAGAGGGAAGCACTCGCTCGGGGGAGCTGTAGATAGGCCGGCCCAGCCGCGCGGGAGACTACGGCCTCGTTTCCTTGCTTATTTTTTATGTTTTTGATTTTATTTTTTTACTTCCGTTTATACTTCCAAATTCAAATAAAGATATTGCAAAAAAAATTACATAAAATATTCATTACAAAATATTAACCAAGCATTTGAAAATGTTGAATGTGTATAGAGAGAATATTTCACATGTGTACAAAAAATGTATTACAATATTTAATGCGTGTGAAAAAAGTTGATCGTGTATTATAAAATGTTAATCAAACATCTAAACAAATGTTAAAAAAGTATTTAAATTTTTTAATCAAGCATTAAAAAATGTTGAATGTGTATACAAAAAAGCTTGACCATGTATTCAAAAAATATTAATATTGTATTGTATCGAAAAAATGTTAATTTGTATTTGTAAAATGTTAATCAAACATTTGAAAAATGTAAATGTATATAGAAAAAACAGTGACCATGTATTCAAAAATGTTAATATTGCATTAGAAAACATATTAATCAAGCATTTGAAAAATGTTAAATGCATATAGAAAAAATGTTGACCATGTGTTAAAAAAATGTAAATCTTGTATTTCAAAAATATTAATCTAGTATTTGAAAAATGTTGAAATGTTTATAGAAAAAATGTTGATCATGTATTAAAAAAATGCTAAATGTATATAGAAGAAATTTTGATCATGTATTAAAAAATGTTGAAATTGCATTTGAAAAAATGTTAAACGTGTATAGAAAAAATGTTGACCTTATGTTAAGAAAATAATCTTTTATTTGGAACTATTAATCAAGAATCTGATTTTTTTAAGTGTGTATAGGAAAATGTTGACCATGTATTGAAAAAAAATGTTAATGTTGTATTTGAATATGTTAATGAAGCATTTGAAAAATATTGAAAATGTGTGTAGGAAAAATGTTGACCATGTATTCAATAAATATTAAAATTTTACTTGAAAATGTTAAATATGTATTTAAAGAATGTTATTGATACGAAAAATGTAGAATAAAAACCAAAAGAAAGAAAAACGAAAACCAATGAAAATGAAAAACGCAAAAAGAAAGGAAAACTGTGAAAACCAATAAAGAAGTAAAAAACGAAACTATGTAAATAAATAAAAAAAGACCAAAGAGCAAAGGAAGAGAAAATGAGAAAGAAAGGAAAATGGATAAAAAACTTAAAAGACACAAAGAGAAACCAAAAGAAAAATGAAAGAAAAAACAAAGTATAACGACGAAAAATCCAAAGAAAATCGGAGAAGAAATAAGAAAATCCTATAGCAACGTGCTAGTTCATACGTGACTTGTCTAAAAGATACCGGAAGTTAAGAGATTGCTTTCGCAGGGGTCCTTGTATTTGATTCTGACCCGCGAATTGTGGAAGAAGGCAGTCCAACGCGCGACCCAAAATGATCCGGCCGCGTCTGTTTGAAGGTAAACGGACAGAAGAGGCTGCCCAACATGCGGCCGCAAACGGACCATCATCCATTTTTCGTTCGCTTTGGACCCATTCCTGGTCTAAAGTTGGGCCGCGTTTGTCGCCATCAGACACGCGCGGATGGGCGCGGTGCGGGCCCAAGTCCCCCTGGCCGGCCTGTCGGGGACACATCCATTTTTCTCTTCCCTGTCTCTTCCCTCTGGCCTTCGCCCTCAGCCTCCGCCGTCGCCGCCATCACCCCCCGTTCCCGACCGCGTCGTGTTCCATCAAGGTCGTCCGCCCCACAACCACGCCATGTCATAGCCGCCCCACGCCCGCGTCTCGGTAGAGTTTTTTGCCAGCGTTCGTGGTTCCTTGTTGGCGGTGGGAGAGAGGATACGTCCACCGGCGCCGACCGTCGACCCCAACAACTTCCGGCAGGCGCTCCATTGCCTCAGGCCACCCACCCCACCAACACCAACCTTGCTTCACTGCATCGTCCTGCTCTTTCCAGCCGCGTCTCCAGCACGACCGCAAAGGTGTTCGGCACGTTGCTCACAAGGTATCATGGATAGTGCTACCTCTTGAGCTTGCGTTGGTTTTTCCCTTGAAGAGGAAAGGGTGATGCAGCAAAGGAGCGTAAGTATTTCCCTCAGTTTTGAGAACCAAGGTATCAATCCAGTAGGAGACTACACAACAAGCCACCGAATACCTGCACAAACGAACACCAACTTGCAACCAACGCGAAAAGGGGTTGTCAGTCACTTCATGGTTATTCGCAAAGTGAGATCTGATAGAGATGGATAAACGGTAAAGTAATATTTTTGGTATTTTTGGTTTATGGAACTGAAAGTAAAAGATTGCAAAAGAAAGTAAATAGGAAACTAAAATTGTAGATCGGAAACTTGTGTGATAGAAAATAGACCCGGAGGCCATAGGTTTCACTAGTGGCTTCTCTCAAGATAGAAAATATTACGGTGGGTGAACAAATTACTGCCGAGCAATTGATAGAAAAGCGCAAAGTTATGACGATATCTAAGGCAATGATCATAAATCCACAATCCATCGGATCTCGGCAAACACACCGCAAAAGAGTATTACATCGAATAGATCTCCAAGAACATCGAGGAGAACTTCGTATTGAGAATCAAAGAGAGAGAAGAAGCCATCTAGCTACTAGCTATGGACCCGTAGGTCTGAAGTCAACTACTCACGATTCATCAGAGAGGCAATGGTGTTGATGTAGAAGCCCTCCGTGATCGATCCCCCCTCCGGCAGGATGCCGGAAAAGGCCCCAAGATGGGATCTCACGGGTATAGAAGGTTGCGGCGGTGGAAAAGTGGTTTCGTGCCCCCGGATGTTTTTGGGGTATAAGAGTATATATAGGCGAAAGAATTAGGTCAGGGGAGCTACGAGGGGCCCACAAGGTCGGGGGGCGCGCCCTCCACCCTTGTGGCCACTGTCGGTGTCAAAACCGGCAGATCTCGGGGTAGGGGGTCCCGAGCTGTGGATTCTCGGATCAATGGTAACAGGAACGAAGGAGACGATGTTTTACCCAGGTTCGAGCCCTCTTGATGGAGGTAAAACCCTACGTCCTGCTCTTGTTTATATTGATGAAGTATCAAGTACAGAGTTGATCAAACTCGAGAGCATATGTTGTGGTCTAAACCCTAGGGGTATGATGATTAATGTCATAATGATCTATTGACTAGCTTGGCCTTGGCTTATATAATGCACCAGAGGCCTAGGATAACAAGAGTCCTAGCCGAATACGTTGGTGGAGAGGAGTCCTTAGTACCCCCTAGTCCAGGACACCGTCAGTAGCCCCCTGAACCGGTCTTCAAGTTGGGGACGCTCCTCGATCCTTCCGAACTGTTCTTCATCTTCGGTCGTCGGTCTTGAAAACTGGTTCAACAAATCTTCTCATCTTCGATCTTGAGGATCGCCAAAGTAAATCCGAAGAGTTTACACGTCGGGTATCCGAGGAGCCCCTTTAAGTTATCGGCCTTTATCAATGCCTTGTTATTTTTACGCCCACCTCGGGTTTGAAGTTGTTCCCATGCAGCGGTGTCCTCTTGCATCCGAGCCCCAACGCCGGACAACATTCGAGGTATCTTTTACAGCCAGATCACCTTGGTTCAAAAAGTTTTAGCCGAGCTTAATGCCGGAAATGCCTTCTAAGGAGCCAGTCACTTGCATCCGAGCTATATACCGAACTGCTTCCGAGGTGGCTCAGCACCTCGGTCATGGGCTGATTGTTTGCGAATTTTATTTCTGATGCGTATAAATTTATTTGCTGACAAGATGTATTTCCAGTAGCCCTCAAGGTGTCTGTTGGCCTAAAATCCGAGATGCACCTGAAGGAAAATATGAAATCATTGATCCTAGTATCTTCTGTGACTCAGGTCGTGAAATCGGCCCGAGGATCAACTCCTAGCTCGGCAGCATACATAGGAATAGAAATGCAGTGTAATATATTAGAGGTAATAGTGATCGACGGACAGGCCCCTGAGAGAGGGTCGTGAGAAGTCACCGTGATATATCAGCTTGATGTCGGATAAGTCCCATATGGTACTTATTGTCGTCCGAAGACGCGCTTGTCCATAGTTCGGTTATGCCGAACAGTGAGCACTTTGAATAGGCAATGCAGTAGCCCCCAGGCCACTGGTCGGGTGGCAACACCAGATCAGGGGATCGATGTGCCCCTTTAATATTTATAAATAATGAGCGCAAAACCCAGTAGCCCCTGAGCCTTAATGTGGGCATGGGTGGCCGAATTAAGGATCGATATCCGTTTGACAGAAAAAATTTGTTGTGTTTAACACAAACTTCTCGGAAAGAGAATAAAGGTCTCTTAAAGGAGCTTAGAGCTGGTCGAAATCCGAGCTCGCCAAGGTAGGCCCCAAGGGGTTTAAAAGATGGGTTGCAGTAAATGGATTTTACTCGCAATTTTATGTGTAATGATTCTATGTATTCATGTACTTTACATCATTAATGCTCGGATCCGCATTGTACAAAACTTCGTTGACCGACCATCAGCTTCAACCTCCTCGGCCAGTAGCTGGGGAGTGTTTGTCCTACTTTATAAAGCCTTTATGAGGCCAAAGATTTACGGCAGACAAGGCAATCCGGCCATACGATTTTATAAGCAAAGGTACACGGGGAAATATGCTATATTGCTATTAAATGTAAAAAACATCTTCCAAAGAAAATAGTCCCGCTATCGGTTCCCTTCTTTGGGTTGTCATGTTGATCATGATCATGAAACCTCACCTCCGATCAATGTGGGAGGAAAATATTGAGGAGTTAGTTCGGGGAAAGTTCCCGAACTCTATGGTATTAATGAACCAAATTTTTTACTTCCGTCGTTGCCGACCAATTATATCCTTTAAGATCGCTAGCTTTCGGCTTCACCCAGTCTGAGGTACTAACTCGGATGACCCGGTAGTAACAATCACAGAGGTGCTCCCTTTACTGCCTAGCCGAACAATCGGGAACGTAGGGGTAAGCACAGGAGCCAGGAAACCCAGCTTGGCCAAAATCTTAAGTCAAATTGATGCATATTTATGGCTTTATAACGATGATTGTGGAAGGCAGCCTTCGTATGTTAAATACAAACGCCGATGATATGTTTATTTTGACTCCGTTGCGACCGTTTATCAGTTGAAAGTGGCCCATCGTTGGCTTCCGCCCCCTTGTAGATGCTATGCAGGGTGTTTTCGCAATAACAAGACAACCCTTAGCCGATGTCTCGGTGCCCGAAGGCGGTTGTGTTAGCGGAAACGAGGCAATCAGATATGCGGGCTTTATAACTTTCACTTAGTCATAGGAGCTTAAAGTTGGGAGGCCAGTTACTAGCCCCCAGTTAGTGTTCGGCGACAGTCGAGGTCAAGCCGTAAACACTTCGGCCAATGTTATGAACGGATCGTCATTTAACACGGGGTGACCTCTATCGATCTTATAGTTTAATACAGTCATCGGATCGCCGACCAGTTTACGCTTATTATGACAGTCAGTTTTCGGCTTTCTCCATTGAGGCGCTTAACCATGCTAGCTGGAAGCACAATCGCAGTGGTTCTCCCTTTGCACATCTAGCCGAACAAATTGGAACGTAGGAGGCAAGCACAGGAGCCAGGCAACCCAACTATTGACCGAAGACACAATTAGAGACCGATGCATATATAGCAATATCCGAGAAAGTTTTTGCGGAATCTCTAAAGATGTCCGGCGTTGCACTACCATATTTATGTTGGAAACACACAAATAGTTTAAAAGTGCCATAGGCTCGAAAAGCCAAAAACTTCAGTAAAAACTTTATGCCCGAACTAAATCAAGTCATTTGGTGCTAATCCGAAAATTGGTCTTACTTTTGTGCTTCTGTCCTGCATTAATATGACACATCTGATCTCAAGACTTCAAGCGGGTCAGCCTACGGCTGCAACCTCCTATCCCGAAGGCAGAGTACTGCTCATTAAGCTAGTTTAGCGAACTAAACTCGAGCGGCATTAGAGAGAAAACATGCTATCCGGCTATTGACCACACACTCGAGTCGAGAAAGGAGTGATAGAAAAAGACTGTGCAGCGACTAAGAAGAAAACATCTATTATAAAACGGCTCATACTAATTTAAGAGCCCCCAAGTGACTTGGGTAAAAAAATTATGTATAATGATTGTATGTACTGAAGTACTTATATGATATATGTGTTCACCCGAACTTTAAACGCGTCTTAACCGACCGTCGGCTTCTCCCTCTTCGGTCAAGGACCGAAAAGTGTTATGTACTCCACCTGTCGAGAATATCGACGGTGTTTCCGATAACCAGGCAATCAAGCCATAAGGCTGTAACAGACAAAGCGCGCTTAGGGAGCTTATGCTACATTACTGACGAAGTGTAAGAAACATCTTCGAAGAAAATAGTACCCCCACCGATACCTTTCTTCGGTTGCTCATCGTTACTATGAGACTTGCGCGATAGATTTTTTGTACTCATGAGTTCCGTTGTGTGCCGACCATGATAGAAAATAATAAGAGTGCTAGCTTTCGGCTTCACCCAGTCTGAGGTCCGAGCTCGGATGACCCGATCGTGACAATCGCAGAGATGCTCCCTTTACTCCCTAGCCGAACAATCGGGAACGTAGGGGTAAACACAGGAGCAAGGCAACCCAGCTTGCGGAACACTTAAGTCAACATGGTGCATATTATGGCGTAATACACGAACAAGGAACGAAGCCATACAAGTATAATCATATGCAAGAGGAAAGGCTTCATAAAGGAAGCCCCCAAGTAGACGGGGTATTTGAATTTGTGTGTCACAAACAAAGTTTTGACAAGAAAGTTTTTCATAAACAACTTTTTGGCAAAAAAGTATAATGCTTGGTCGAACCGAACAAAATTTAAAACTGAAAGTTTTTGAGCATGCAAGCAACTTAGCTGGTTAATGTGTTCGGCATTGATGACGCGGTCCGAGCTTGATGTGGGACAAGGTTCCATTCCCCAAGCCGATCCCGAGGTGGCAGAGCGAAGAGCTCGACACTCCGAAGTGGTGACATAGCACGGCCAATGCAGGCCGGCAGAGTGACGCCGAAGTCCCCGGCGTGGGTTAATGATGTGTTGACGAAGCCCCCCGTCCAGCCGAGGTGACAACACTGCCTGACCCGGATCATTTATCTGTGCACAAAAAATAGTGCAAACCGAAGATAATAGTAATAATAATAAATTAAAAAATTGTTGCATAATAAATAATTTATGCAAAGTGAGTAATAAAGGAAATATGGCCTGTGCGCCGAACACACGATGAGGTAGAGCTCTCTCGGCGATGGCAAAGTCCTCGAGGCAACCAAACACGTCGGTATGGCGACACGACCAACAAGGTGATCACGCGAGCCGATTTACGCCGATTGGGACGCGTTGGCTTGCCGAAGAGACCACGTGATGCAGTCGAAGTCCATTACCTGCACATGTAAAATAGTGCAGGCCAACAATAATAATATAAATATATAAAAATCCTCGCGTAATTAATTTACGCAAAATAATTTATTTAAAGATATGTGGCCTGGCGCCGAAGTCAATGTCAATGCAGGGCGTCGGCGTGATGCGGTAAAGGCGTGGCAAAGCCTGAATTCACATGTCGGTCCGAGTTCCGGATGCGGCGTTCGCCGAACTATGTACGAAAATTGACCGAACCACCACGCGGCCGTCGTTAATGCGGCCACCATTTGATAGACCTGTGTACAGATGATGGAACAAACCAGAGTAATAATTCCTTGGGAAAAATAAATCCAAACAAGCAAAAATTGCTAGGATTAATAGCACCTGGTTTATTTGTTGTAGCAATCCGAAGAAAAGTGACACCCCAAAATTGGGACTCGATCCGCACACCCATTGCCTGATGGGCGATGAAGCGACGGCATGGCGATCAAAGGTTGGCTCGCAGAGGCAAAGCCCCCGGTTCAGCTAACGTGACGAAGCCGGTCGGCTGGTGATGCCGAAGTCTCCGGAGTAGGTTGATGAAGAGGTGGCGAAGCCCCCGGTCCGGATGAGGTGACAGAG
This sequence comes from Aegilops tauschii subsp. strangulata, assembly GCF_002575655.3. Lineage (NCBI taxonomy): Eukaryota > Viridiplantae > Streptophyta > Magnoliopsida > Poales > Poaceae > Aegilops > Aegilops tauschii. The sequence goes on along the minus strand of NC_053037.3, from coordinate 467,433,582 downwards.
CAGGTCGGTAAGGAGACGTTGCAGCTGCCATGTCAGCCGAGGTGTTGAAGTAGTTCGGCGTGATGGACATCGGCTTGAAGAGGCGACAGTGCGGCCATCCCGACGCAGGTCGTAACTTGTGACGCGGTCAATGCCGACTTAATGAAGTGACCATGCGGCGATGACGGTGTGCCCGCTCCGTATAATCCGTGGGGTGGCGATGTTGGTGATGATTTATCCTTTGCAATTCCAAACTCTTGTTTGGCTCGCCGAGATGATGATCCGAAGAAGTTGAGCTCAGCTCAACAAAGTGACGACGTGTCTAGCACAGGTCGACAGTCGTGGAGCAAGATTGCCGGACTGGTTTAACACCAGCGTGATGGTGAAGAGTACCTCAGAAAAGGCCTAAATTTTATGGGCACGTGTTAAGAACAACGCACAATACCCTAGAAGAAAATTCCTTTAAAAAGGTTGTCCAATATCACGTTCATAAAGAAACATGAATTCGCGTCGGATCTGTATTCGCGCAGAAAACAGATCAGAAAATTGGTTCACTCATCGGAAGTTTCCCGGAGTTTGAACCGTCGGATCGAGCTGAAATTTTGAGGGATGGTAGATATGTGAATTCCGCAGCAGATAAACGGTTGGATCTTCCAAAGGACCTCCGATCTGGGCTCTGAAGACCACACCCTAAACTTGTCCAGATTCCTGTCCAGATTTGACAGGGCTCCGGTATATCATAGATTGCTGAAGATTCCTCCATCGGAACTCGACGAAATTTTGCATGGTTGTTGTAGACTTAATTCCGCACAATTTCACCGAAGCAATCGTTAAAACAACACTCGAGGAGGCGGTGGCAGTGTATACAAGTTCGCTTTCCAGAAAAACAGCACGGTCGCTCAAGGGTAATGTTGACGTTGAGCTCCCGAGCTCCATGGATGATTCCTCCATGATCATGATAGAGATCGGAGTTGATGTTGATGAAGGCCCTCATCCAAACATGACGATCGGAGGTAGGGCGCAGTCCTCGGTCAAGCTAAGGTGACTAGTCGAGTCGGCGACGAAGATGCCGACGTCGCAGTTGATCTGCAGTCGAGCCATTGATCATTTGCCGATCACACAGCGGAACTCTCAATGAAAGCACCATTGTCGGTGTCAAAACCGGCAGATCTCGGGTTAGGGGGTCCCGAGCTATGAATTCTCGGATCAATGGTAACAAGAACGAAGGAGATGATGTTTTACCCAGGTTCGGGCCCTCTTGATGGAGGTAAAACCCTACGTCCTGCTCTTGTTTATATTGATGGAGTATCAAGTACAAAGTTGATCTACCTCGAGATCATATGTTGTGGTCTAAACCCTAGGGGTATGATGATTAATGTCATAATGATCTATCGACTAGCCTGGCCTTGGCTTATATAATGCACCAGAGGCCTAGGATAACAAGAGTCCTAGCCGAATACGTTGGTGGAGAGGAGTCCTTGTCTTGATCACCAAGTCTTGTGTAATACTCCTTGTATGCGGCATGGGCTGCCCGAAGTGGTCCATGAGTGAACCGCCATGGGGGTCCTCGGCCCGATCCACCTAGTCGGGAGACGATGTGGTGAGTACCCCCTAGTCCAGGACACCATCAGCCACCTCGAGGCTCATTTGACTTACACTCCAAGTCTCCTGGGTGTCTTTTGGTCCTAGAAAAATCATCACGAAAGTTTTATTCCGTTTGGACTCCGTTTGGTATTCCTTTTTTGCGAAACTCTAAAACAAGGAAAAAACATAAAATGGCACTAGGCTCTAGGTTAATAGGTTAGTCCCAAAATTCATATAAAATAGCATATTAATGCATATAAAACATCCAAAACAGATAATATAATAGCATGGAACAATAAAAAATTATACATACGTTCGAGACGTATCAAGCATCCCCAAGCTTAATTCCTGCTCGTCCTTGAGTAGGTAAATGATAAAAACAGAATTTTTGATGTGAAATGCTACCTAACATATTTATCCATGTAATTCTCTTTATTGTGGCATGAATGTTCAAATCCGTAAGGTTCAAAACAAAAGTTCAATATTGACATAAAAACAATAATACTTCAAGCATACTAACAAAATAATTATGTCTTCTCAAAATAACATGGCCAAAGAAAGCTTATCCCTACAAAATCTTATAGTCTGGCTATGCTCCATCTTCATCAAACAAAATATTTAAATCATGCACAACCCCGATGACAAGCCAAGCAATTGTTTCATACTTTTGACGTTCTCAAACTTTTTCAACTTTCACGCAATACATGAGCGTGAGCCATGGATATAGCACTATAGGTGGAATAGACGGTGGTTGTGGAGAAGACAAAAAGAAGGAGATAGTCTCACATCAACTAAGCGTATCAGCGGGCTATGGAGATGCCCATTAATAGATATCAATGTGAGCGAGTAGGGATTGCCATGCAACGGATGCACTAGAGCTATAAGTTTATGAAAGCTCGAAAAGAAACTAAGTGGGTGTGCATCCAACTCGCTTGCTCACGAAGACCTAGGGCAATTTGAGGAAGCCAATCATTGGAATATACAAGCCAAGTTCTATAATAAAAAATTCCCACTAGCATATGAAAGTGATATCATACGAGACTCTCTATCATGAAGATCATGGTGCTACTTTGAAGCACAAGTGTGGCAAAAAGAATAGTAATATTGTCCCTTCTCTCTTTTTCTCTCATTTTTTGGGCCTTCTCTCATTTTTTGGCCTCTTTTATTTTTTTCGGAGTCTCATCCCGACTTGTGGGGGAATCATAGTCTCCATCATCCTTTCCTCACATGGGACAATGCTCTAATAATGAAGATCATCACACTTTTATTTACTTACAACTCAACAATTACAACTCGATACTTAAAAACAAAATATGACTCTATGTGAATGCCTCCGGTGGTGTACCGGGATGTGCAATGAATCAAGAGCGACATGTATAAAAAATGATGAATGGTGGCTTTGCCACAAATACGATGTTAACTACATGATCATGCAAAGCAATATGACAATGACGGAGCGTGTCATAGTAAACGGAATGGTGGAAAGTTGCATGGCAATATATCTCGGAATGGCTATGGAGATACCATAATAGGTAGGTATGGTGGCTGTTTTGAGGAAGAATATGTGGTGGGTTTATGGTACCGGCGAAAGTTGTGTGGTACTAGAGAAGCTAGCAATGGTGGAAAGGTGAGAGTGCGTATAATCCATGGACTCAACATTAGTCATAAAGAACTCACATACTTATTGCAAAAATCTATTAGTCATCGAAACAAAGTACTACGCGCATGCTCCTAGGGGGATAGATTGGTAGGAAAAGACCATCGCTCGTCCCCGACCGCCACTCATAAGGAAGACAATCAATAAATAAATCATGCTCCGACTTCATCACATAAGGGTTCACCATACGTGCATGCTACAGGACTCACAAACTTTGACACAAGTATTTCTCAAATTCACAACTACTTACTAGCATGACTCTAATATCACCATCTTCATCTCTCAAAACAATCATAAAGAATCAAACTTCTCATAGTATTCAATGCACTTTATATGAAAGTTTTTATTATATCCCTCCTGGATGCCTATCATATTAGGACCAATTTTATAACCAAAGCAAATTGCCATGCTGTTTAGAGACTCTCAAAATAATATAAGTGAAGTATGAGAGTTCATCAATTTCTATAAAATAAAACGACCATCGTGCTCTAAAAAGATATAAGTGAAGCACTAGAGCAAATTTTTGCCTAGCTCAAATGATATAAGTGAAGCACATAGAGCATTCTAATAAATCACGATTCATTCGTGTCTCTCTCAAAAGGTGTGTACAACAAGGATGATTGTGGCAAACTAAAAAGCAAAGATTCAAATCATACAAGACGCTCCAAGCAAAACACATATCATGTGGTGAATAAAATATAGCCTCAAGTAAAGTTACCGATAGACGAAGACGAAAGAGGGGATGCCTTCCCGAGGCATCCCCAAGCTTAGGCTTTTTGACATCCTTGAGTATTGCCTTGGGGTGCCTTGGGCATCCCCAAGCTTAGGCTCTTGCCACTCCTTATTCCATAGTCCATCAAATCCTTACCCAAAACTTGAAAACTTCACAACACAAAACTCCAACAGAAAATCTCGTAAGCTCCGTTAGTATAAGAAAATAAATCACCACTTTTGGTACTGTTGTGAACTCATTCTTCTTCATATTGGTGTAATATCTACTGTATTAAAACTTTTTCATGGTTCATACCCCCCGATACTAGCCATAGATGCATCAAAATAAGCAAACAACACACGAAAAACAGAATCTGTCAAAAACAGAACAGTCTGTAGCAATCTGGATATTTCGAATACTTATGTAACTCCAAAATTCTGATAAATTAGGAAGTCCTAGATAATTTGCCTATTAATCCTCTTCAAAGAGAATCAGTATTTTATCGCGCTTTTGTTAAAAACTAAAACTAATCTCCTAGGCGCAAAAGTTTCTGTTTTTCAGCAGGATCAAATCAACTATCATCGTAAGCTATCCCAAAGGTCTTACTTGGCACAAACACTAATTAAAACACAAAACCACATCTAACCAGAGGCTAGATGATTTATTCAAATCAAAACAGGACCTAAAAATCAAGAACAAAAATAAAATTGGGTTGCCTCCCAACAAGCGCTATTGTTTAACGCCCCTAGCTAGGCATAAAAACATGAATTGATCTAAGTATAATCGTAATAATGATAAGGCAAGTCTTGAAAACTCATCTCATACTCTCTTCGTTCAGCAGCAAGTTTTATTTGAGGCAAGCAAAATTAATCAAAAGGGCTAAATTTAATGGGATAGGAATCCCCAAGATCGATCTCGGGAGGACTTGGTGTAGGGGAACGCAGTATTTCAAAAAATTTACCTACGATCACGCAAGATCTATCTAGGAGATGCATAGCAACGAGCGGGGAGAGTGTGTCCACGTACCCTCATAGATCGAAAGCGGAAGCGTTTAGTAACGCGGTTGATGTAGTCGAACGTCTTTGCGATCCAACCGATCCAAGCACCGAACATACGTCACCTCCGCGTTCAGCACACGTTCAGCTTGATGACGTCCCTCGATCTCTTGATCCAGTTGAGGACGAGGGAGAGTTCTGTCAGCATGACGGCGTGGCGACGGTGATGATGAAGTTACCGGCGTAGGGCATCGCCTAAGCACTACGATGATATGACCCAGGTGTGTAACTGTGGAGGGGGGCACCGCACTCGGCTAAGAGAAGGCTTGGTGTGCCTTTGGGGTACCGCCTCCCACGTATATAAAGAGGGGGAGGAGAGGTGGCCGGCCCAAGGGGGCGCGCCAGGTGTGGGGAGTCCTACTAGGACTCCCTAGTCCACGTAGGATTCCCCTCTCCTTTTCCCTTTTTCAGAATAGCAAAGAGGGAAAGAGAGGAGGAGTAGGAGAGGGAAAGGGGGCGCCGCCCCCACCCCTTGTCCAATTCGGATTGGCAAGGGGGGCGCGCCACCTCCCTCGCCGGCCCTCTCTCCTCCACTAACGCCCATGTGTGTCCCATTAACTTCCCGGGGGGGGTCCGATAACCCTTGGTACTCCGAAACTTATCTGATACTTCCCGAAACCATTCCGGTGTCCGGATATAACCTTCCAATATATGAATGTTCACCTATCAACCATTTCGAGACTCCTCGTCATGTCCGTGATCTCATCCGGGACTCCGAACAAACTTCGGTCATCAAATCACATAACTCATAATACAAATCGTCATCGAACATTAACTGTGCAGACCCTACGGGTTCGAGAACTATGTAGACATGACCGAGACACATCTCCGGTCAATAACCAATAGCGGAACCTGGATGCTCACATTGGCTCCTACATATTCTACGAAGATCTTTATCGGTCAAACCGCATAATAACATACGTTGTTCCCTTTGTCATCAGTATGTTACTTGCCCGAGATTCGATCATCGGTATGATCATACCTAGTGCAATCTCGTTACCGGCAAGTCTCTTTACTCGTTCTGTAATGCATCATCCCGCAACTAACTCATTAGTCAGATTGCTTGCAAGGCTTATAGTGACGAGCATTACCGAGAGGGCCCAGAGATACCTCTCCGATACACGGAGTGACAAATCCTAATCTCGATCTATGCCAACTCAACAAACACCATCGGAGACAACTGTAGAGCATCTTTATAATCACCCAGTTATGTTGTGACGTTTGATAGCACACAAGGTGTTCCTCCGATATTTGGGAGTTGCATAATCTCATAGTCAGAGGAACATGTATAAGTCATGATGAAAGCAATAGCAATAAAACTAAATGATCATTTATGCTAAGCTAAAGGATGGGTCTTGTCCATCACATCATTCTCTAATGGTGCGATCCCGTTCATCAAATGACAACACATGTCTATGGTTAGGAAACTTAACCATCTTTGATTAACGAGCTAGTAAAGTGGAGGCATACTAGGGACACTCTGTTTGTCTATGTATTCACACATGTACTATGTTTCCGATTAATACAATTCTAGCATTAATAATAAACATTTATCATGATATAAGGAAATATAAATAACAACTTTATTATTGCCTCTAGGGCATATTTCCTTCAGTCTCCCACTTGCACTAGAGTCAATAATCTAGATTACATAGTAATGATTTTAACACCTATGGAGTCTTGGTGCTGATCATGTTTTGCTCATGGAAGAGGCTTAGTCAACGGGTCTGCAACATTCAGATCTGTGTGTATTTTGCAAACTTATATGTCTCCCTCCTTGACAAGATCGCGGATGGAATTGAAGCGTCTCTTGATGTGCTTGCTTCTCTTGTGAAATCTGGATTCCTTCACCAAGGCTATTGCTCCATTATTGTCACAAAAGATTTTCATTGGACCCGATGCACTAGGTATTACACCTAGATTGGATATGAACTCCTTCATCCGGACTCCTTCATTTGCTGCTTCCGAAGCAGCTATGTACTCCGCCTCACACGTAGACCCGCTGTCGGTGTCAAAACCGGCGGATCTCGGGTAGGGGGTCCCGAACTGTGCGTCTAAGGCGGATGGTAACATGAGGCGGGGGACACAATGTTTACCCAGGTTCGGGCCCTCTCGATGGAGGTAATACCCTACTTCCTGCTTGATTGATCTTGAAGATATGAGTATTATAAGAGTTGATCTACCACGAGATCGTAGAGGCTAAACCCTAGAAGCTAGTCTATGGTTATGATTCTTCTCGTCCTACGGACTAAACCCTCCGGTTTATATAGACACCAGAGGGGGCTAGGGTTACATGGAGTCGGTTACAAGGGAGGAGATCTACAGATCCGAAATTGCCAAGCTTGCCTTCCACGCCAAGGAGAGTCCCACCCGGACACGGGACGAAGTCTTCAATCTTGTATCTTCATAGTCCAATAGTCCGGCCAAAGGATATAGTCCGGCTATCCGAGGACCCCCTAATCTAGGACTCCCACAGTAGCCCCCGAACCAAGCTTCAATGACGATGAGTCCGGCGCACAGATTGTCTTCGGAATTGCAAGGCGGGTTCTTCTCCAAATTCTGAGTACCTGTTAAGTAGTGTCCGGCTTCCCATGAATGTTGCACTCCTTGGCTTCTGCGCCTAATAATGGCTATCCTCCACGTGTCGAGTGAATGCGAGAAGTCGGGGCATTTTTACACTTGCCACCCTAACCATGTAAGTAAATCGTCTATTGAAAGAGGCGGGGATCCTCAGATCCAGATCACACCGTCCTCCCACAGCGAGTATCCATCGGAGTGCTCCCGGAAAAGTCCATCCCATCATGGCCGCCCATCGCCGCTCCTCCTCACTCCCGTAGCCCTAAGCCAGGCAATTAGAAGAAGTGTTCCGTCCCTCACAGCCAATTAGTAGAGTTATAGACCCAGGGATTCCTCCCTCTGGCGTATATGGTCCCCGTTCGAGCCGGTCTCGCCACCTACAACGGCGGGGAGCAAGCGGAGAGCTTTCCCAACCCGTCCATGGGGGAGCGGGTATGCCTTGTCCCTTACTTATTAAGGGGGTTCGGATTTCAAATCCATTCGTTCCTCCGTGGGCTCCTGGAGTTCTACGGCCTCCAGCTGCATAATTTTACCCCCGCCTCCATATTACACATCCCTGGCTATGTCGCCCTTTGCGAGCCATTTTTGGGCTGCGAAGCTCATTTCGAGCTATGGAAGAGGCTATTCTGCCTCGTACCCTGTACACAGGAGGGTCAATATATCAAGTGGGCGGAGCCGAAATATGGCGCATCACCGGGACCGGATACCTGTCTGGTACTCCAAAGAAAACCTCCGAAGACTGGCCTTCGGAGTGGTTTTATATGGAGGACGTCCCCCTTCCGGAACCTATTCGGATGGGCCTCCCTGAGTTCGACAACGCTCCCTTGAAGAAACGCCGCAGCTGGCGCCCTCGGAGCCCCCAGGAGGAAGATAACGGAGAAGTCCTTTACCTGATGGGCCGGATAAAGACGTTGGCCAAATCAGGATTGACAATAACCGAGGTTATGTCAATATGTATAATGCGGGGGGTGCAGCCACTTCAATATCGGGGACAACCCATGTGGCACTTCAATGGAGAAGACGATGCCACCCCCTGCGGTCGTAAGGGACCGGACCCAATCGCTGCTCTAGCGAAAATTCTGTATGATTTGTACAAAGGAGAGGAAGAGGAGTTCATCCGCATTAAGCCACGGGATGGATTCTCCATGTACAACCCCCCCAAGCTGGGTGAGCTGCTACTTTTTACTCCAAACCTTCCCGCATTCCTCGTCATAAGTATTTACCTTGCCATTTCATAGCAGGAACTGCGAAAAGCCATGAGGGAGGTCCACAGCCCGCCTCCACAACCAGAGGACCCTGACCGGGCCCTCAACCCCGGACTCGAAGAAGATCCGGACACATTTGTGGAGCTTATTGACAGGACGTTCTATCAATTAAGCTGCGACGGTGCCATGGTGGCCATCATAGCCGATTATCCTGGACTACTCCCTGCATCGCATGTAAGTGAAACCGGAGTCCCAACTTCCGAGAAGGATCCCTTTTTCTGCACTTCACCTACCGCACACATATGGTGTCTTACAGGGAAGGCCCTCGGGACACCATGCCGAACCCGCAGTGACTCACTAACTAGGGGCACCGAAGCCGGGTAGGCTTAAAAGGAAGGCGGTCAGGACTGAGACGCCGTCGCAGAGGTATGAAAAAGAACCCCGCTCCATGGTTGTCGTCTTTTAAAATATAATAACGCCCATGTTTCCTAGTAGGAAAAACGCTCGCCGGACTATATCCGGAGAGGTTGCCGGCCACGCCTCCACCAATCGGGCTCCAGAGCCAGACTTAGAGGCGGACGCTAACATGGGGGTAACATCGGATGTTCCTCCTACAGAGGATGCGGATAGGCTGTCCGCTACGAATTCCGAAGTGGAGAGCGCCATGAATCACAGGCGTCGTCAGGCCGTACTCCGCGACGCTTGTTTCTCCCAAGAGGCGTTCGATGCCTTCAACTCAGGAGACGCGTACATCCGAGCTGCTCAAAATGGTCTTGCCAGGGCCACGGACCAGTATGTAAAGGATATACGGGTAAGAAAATCTAATAATTATGTATATCAGTAGCCCCTGAGACCTTAAACAGTTGACACAACTGATTTAAGGATCATTATTTGTGTAGGTTCTTACAGAGAAGAATACCTAGTTGTCTCAAGAGCTGGAGGAGTGCAAAGCCCAGCTTCAGGCCGCAGTTGCCGCAGTGAAGGAGTCCGAGAAGGCCCCATCTGGTAACACTTGTTTCAATTGCAAAGAATGACATTTACCAGGTAGTATGCGGCATGCATGCAAATCTAACAATAGATTCCGCAGATGACCCCGGAGTGAATCCGGAGGTCATACGAGGCGATGAGCAACATGCTCAATGACAGCTAAAGGCTGGCGAGCGCATGCTTAAGAAGGTTAGGCAGGAGAAAAACGATCTCCAAGATGCCAATATCCGGCTGAGTGTTGAACTGAAAGATGTTCGGGCCCAGCTTGCTGACTCCGTAAAGGAGAATAAGAGGCTTCGACGCGGCATTTCCAGTAAGTGTTTGAAAGAACTTTTATAGAGTTCGACGAAGAAACCGACTAACAGAGTTATATCTGTAGGTATACTGACGGGTCGTCCCGCAGAAGAGATGCCCGCGTCTGCAGGTGATCTTCTGCCCGAGCTCTCACAACTGCACGGACGAGTTCGACAGGTAATGCAGGGCATTGCCCAGGCCTTGTGGCCATCCGCCTCCCTGCTAGGAGGCATGGGGGAGCTCGCAGAGATGCTCAAGGGAGCGCGGCGGCGCTTTCGATTATGGAAGATATCTGCCTGCCGACAAGGTGCGAGGGAAGCCTGGGCCATGGTGAAGACTTGATATACCAAGGCTGACCCAAACCATATGGCCGAAGTCGGACCTGTGGGGTCTGATGGGAAAGAAATCCCCGTCAGTTTGGTTTATGACCAGGTGAAATTAGCCGCAAAGTATACCCAACAGGATTGTAGGCTAGACAGCCTGTTGGATGGTATAGAAGAAGAATTTAGTCAGTCTAAGTGACTGTGTACTTCGAGTGACATATATTGTCCCTAGTCGGATTGTAAATCATTTGTCATGGCGGACCTTTTCGCTTCGACCTCCGGACCCGACCGTCCGGAGTGTATCCGAATACCCGCTCAGTTATGTAAAAAACTGGGGTACGCGTGGAAACCAGGCATAGGGGTCATAAGTGCTTGAACAGACAAGTACCCAACTAGCTATGTTATATTACATGGATAGTAAGAAACATCTTCCAGGGAGAATAGTTCCGTTAAGGGTTCCTTTCCCTGGGTACGCATGCATTAATGTGCATGTCCGAACTGCGAAAGGAGACGCGGGATATAAACATCTGGGGGCATGTATTACAATAAATAAAAGTCATCTTTTGTTCACCGACCGAATATTCCCTTAAGAACGCTAGCTTTCGGCTTCACCCAGTCTGAGGTACACATCCGGCTGACCCGGCAGTAACAATGGTGCTCCCCTTATGCCCTAGCCGAATTAACGGGAACGTAGGGCATAAACACAAAAGCCAGGCAACCCAGCTTGGCCAAAACTTAAGTCATATCGATGCATATAATGGAGAAGAAAAGGTACATGTGGAAAAGTAACACATGTGCGGGGGGCATAAAGCCCGGAACATAATTATATTAAGCTTCTGTATAAGAAGCCCCCAGGTATAATGAGCACGCCTAGCGCGTCAAGATTGTGTAGTCAAGACACATTTTAACCTTGTAAGGCTGTGAAGGAAAAAGGGAAGAAAGAAAGAAAAGACAGATAGCTGATATATAAAAAATTGACGGAGGTAAGGAGACGAACACATAGTCCAGAACTAGGCGTAGAACCTTCGAAGTCTGGCTGCGTTCCATGGGTTTGGCTCGAGTCGATTGTCCGATGCATCCCACAGACGGTACGCTCCACCGGTCAGAACTTGGTCGATAACGAAGGGACCTTCCTATTTTGGCTCGAGTTTGTTCTTTTTCTTCTCTGGTAGGCGTAGAACTAGTTCGCCAACATTATATGTTTTGGCCCGTACTTCCCTACTTTGATACCGTCAAGCCTGTTGCTGATAGAATGCGGAGCGGGCTTTTGCCACGTCACGCTCCTCCTCCAGGGCGTCCAAACTGTCCTGCCGATCAAGCTCGGCTTCTTTCTATTCGTACATGCGCACTCGAGGTGAGTCATGAATGATGTCGCAGGGCAGTACCGCCTCTGCGCCGTACACCATGAAAAACGGTGTGTATCCGGTAGTGCGATTCGGCGTGGTCCGCAGCCCCCATAGTACGGAATCGAGCTCCTCTACCCAGTATGTATCTGATTCCTTTAAGGATCGCACTAATCTGGGTTTAATGCCGCTCATGATAAGACCATTTGCCCGTTCGACCTGACCGTTTGTTTGGGGGTGATAGACGGAGGCATAATCGAGCTTAATGCCCATGTTGCTGCACCAAGTCTTTACCTCGTCGGCTGTAAAGTTCGAGCCGTTATCGGTGATGATGCTGTGGGGGACGCCGTAACGGTGTACAACCCCGGATATGAAGTCTATCACTAGTCCGGATTCAACCATTTTAACTGGTTTGGCTTCTATCCATTTGGTGAATTTATCCACCATGACCAATAGGTATTTTTTCTTATGGCTTCCCCCTTTAAGGGGTCCGACCATATCAAGCCCCCAGACCGCAAAAGGCCAAGTAATGGGGATTGTTTGGAGAGCGGTAGGTGGCATATGGCTTTGGTTTGCAAAAAGCTGGCAACCGACGCAACGTTGAATGAGGTCCTGTGCGTCTGCTCGGGCCGTCGGCCAGTAAAAACCTGTTCGGAAGGCCTTGCTTACAAGGGCCCGGGCTGCGGCGTGGTGGCCGCCAAGTCCAGCATGAATTTCTGCCAATAGTTGTCGTCCTTCGTCTTCGGAGATGCACCTTTGAAGTACTCCGGTAGCGCTTTTCTTGTAAAGCTCTCCCTCGTGGACCTTGTAGGCTTTAGACCGCCGCACCATGCAACGTGCCTCGTTTGGGTCCTCGGGTAGTTCTTGCCTACTTAGGTAAGCCAAGAAGGGTTCTGTCCACGGGGCGATGACGGCCATAATCACGTGGGCCGAAGGTGTTATTTCAGTGGCTGAGCCTCCACTACAAAAAATACACTTCCGTGATGATACGTGTTTGTCATAGTAGGTCGCGTTTTTGTCATGCATGTACATCCATGACAAATTTATGACAGAATCAAGATAGTCATGCCTGTGCTGTCGTAGAAGTGTTCCATGACATTACCAAAATTATCATCACGGAAGTGTCCACTTCCATGACGATAAATCGCGCGTCACAGAAGTGCTTTCGTCAAGGGTGACCGACACGTGGCATCCACCGTAATGGAACGCAGTTAAGCTATCGGGTCGGGTTTTGGATCCGATAACCCGTTAACAGCCCCGACCAATGGGGATTTTCCACGTGTAAAATCATCATTGGCTGGAGGAAACACGTGTCGGCTCATCGTTGGGACAGATGTCATCCACTCATTGGACATAAGGCGCCTATGATACGTCGACATGTGGCACGGCCCAACAGAGGCCCATTCCTGTGAAAAGGCCGGCCCGTTTGACTTGGTCAAAAGGTGGCGGGTCGGCCCATGGAAAGCTTGTTAACGGCCTGTTCGCATATACCCGATTTACAGCCCGCTAACCCAAGGCCCGTTACGCCCTATCCGAATTAGGCCCAGTAGCGTCATCTGGGCCATCCAATATGATTCCAGCCTGTTTTCACTTCTGGCCCATGTATGGCCCATGACGTCTTTCGGCCCATATGAGGCCCTATGTAACTCTTGGCCTATTAACGGCTCGTGGTGAAACTGGCCCGTAATGAACAGTGTATCACTTTACTCCCATTAACGGCCCGTGGTGAAATTGGCCCGTAATGAACAGTGTATCACTTTATACCCATTAATGGCCTGTTATTCCATTGGGCCGTTTCCAGTCCATGTTATCTTTCGGCCTTCTCAGAGCCCATTTATTCTTGGGCTCATTTCCAGCATTCATTTACTTATGGCCCGTTACTGTCATTTTCTGCTTGTGGGCCAAATTCAGCCCGTGGTTACAATCGGCCCGTTTGTGGTCCGTTAATACGTTGGGCCGTTTTCATAGCGTCATCAAATACGGCCTATTAACGATGGCCCGTTATGGTCGGCCCATGAACGGACAATTCCAACTCTAGCCCGTTTACGGCCATAATGCGGCCTGTTATTGGCCCATGTTTGGCCAATCGATCATACGGCCCGTATAAGGCCCATTGATGATACGGACCGTAGAAGGCCCATTGTTTCTACGGCCCGTAGAAGGCCCATTGTTTCTACGGCCCGTAGAAGGCCTACTGTTTCTACGGCCCGTAGAAGGCCCATTGTTTCTACGGCCCGTAGGAGGCCCAGTATCACTACAGTAAATATTAGCCCATGGTTATTGTGGCCTAGTTTTAAAAAATAGGTTATTGCAGCCACTAGCAAACCGTGGAAAAAGAACTGCACTGACTACAAGCAAACAAATAAACAAGACAACAAGGAAATAAATAAGCAAGAAACTTATGCTAGGCTATCACGGCTATTAAACATATTACATCCACTGGGCATCAAAGTTCGCCACCAGTGATCATAAAGCGCAACGAAGAAGCAGATTACAAAAACTAGGCACCATTGCAGCGTAACAAAATAATACTGAACCGAGACCACTTCCAAGACAGTTCAAGAAAGGTTAGCCTTGCGGGGGAACTGCTGCACAAGCTGTTGAGCAAGGCTGTGAGACCGGCCTAGCATGTCGGTCATAGCTTCCAGGTGTAGCTGTTTAGCGATGAGGTTCTCATTGGTGTTCTCCGCAATCTTTCTTAGAGATAGGACTTCAAGTCGAATTTGAGTTGCAGAATGCCTTTCTGCTAGAACTTGGGACTGAAGAAGTCGAACTGATTCAGGCAACGAATTCTGTGAGCTTGTCTAACTGTTAGTCTCAAGTAACTTGAACACTGCATCAAGATAAGACTTTGGGGTTGTCTCGCTATCTTCAAGATGTTTTGCCTTCTTTGCTGCAATATATGTTGGGTTTGTCTCACAGCCTTCAGCAGACTTGTGCATGCCATCAGGCATATCACCCTGAAACAAAGCAGAGAGATGATGGGTTTTGCACGTGTATAAACAAAGTTGATAACTGTTCTGTCAATTCTATCCAATTTCAAATTAGAAAATAAAGAGTAAGTTCAAAATATCAATAGCATAATTTGGCATTGTTCATAATGCGGGGAGCTTCACCACACTACTGGATTACCATGTCAACATAACAAGCATAGATGAAGGGCAAAGAAAATCATTGTATCTATTTTGGATAATGTGCATGTCATGTTGTTCATATCATCAGCCACATCAGTAAGATAAAACAGGAGATGACAAGGTGCAAACGTGGGCTGCTTCACCACACACTGGATTATAGATCCACAAAAACAAGCATACATATAGGGAGTATTAAGTAATGTGCATGGTATGAATAAGGAATTTGGTTTTACAAGTAAAACTTAGAACTTACGGTTCTTACGAACATGCATTTTGGTAGAAACAGCAAACTAAACAGCAGTAAACGATAGGGAGTATGAGAAAATTAAACAGCAGTTGAGGATAAAGGCTTTAGAAGGACTGATTTACATTAACAGTTAACACCGGCTTTATAATGCCCTTCTCCATGTCAAGGGAAGGATAACTCAAGAATTTCAGCACAAAATCTTCTTCATAAGCATTGCCTGTACTCTACATTTTGTAGAGAGTAATTATAGATATGATAATACTGGAAGGGATAGAAGATAATGAAGATAAGATGCAGATTGATGCTACATAATCAACTACCAATCCCTGGAAGTACAAGCGTTACAGGACAAAATGTACTGACAAGAGCAATGGGCTACACTTCTGCACTGGCATTGTATGTGTATTCTACTTGTTGGTAAGATTAAATATAGATCTGATCTTTTTTAGTAAATGGCGGGCGAGGGAGATAAGATGCGGAATGCTACAAAATGAACCAATCCCTCTTCCCATAATACAAGAGTGTTTTGAACACTGGTGTACTGTACAAAACGTTCTTATATTATGGGACGGAGGGAGTAGCTGTTAATGTAAGTACAGTGATAGACCACGTTCAGTCCTTACAAGAGGACTGCAGAGCTAAACCTCTTCAAAAGCATTGGGTTGATTCTAAATTTATGTAAGAGTCCATACGGATCTTATAATGTCCACCAAATGGACGATTACGAGGCTAACATGTGCAGTGATGCTACATAATCAAACAGCTATGAAAGTAAGTATGATCATACAGGGCAAGAGGTACTCACAAGAGCAATGCAGTGTGCAGTATAGTTGCGAGATTCTGTGGTCCCTTGAGAACGAATGTTCTTCTGCTAACAGTTTTTATACAAGTGAGACATTAAGGCAAATGCAGAAATGTAGTTCAAATTGTGATGTGATATCATAGACAGTACCTTACGCTGCAGCCGAGACCAATGTGTAACAAGATTATTCCAGTCACCGTCGGATAAATGTAGCACCGGAGACTTTATAGAAATTTCTTTCAGAGGGTTGCCATCGAAGTGCGCTTGCCTCAGGTAGGAAGATACTTCATCAACGAGTGCTTGAAAAGCGCAACCAACCCTTGCTCGTCATCACAATCCAGTTTGCTCCTCGCCTATTTAAAAGAATGAAATCTTGTGTCTTCTGTCAGCAGAAACATATGCAGTAATGACCATGAATAACATTAGTACATTACTTACGCGTAAGTTGCGGAGGAAGACTGGAAATTGTTCTGTGTCTGCGGTATAATCTTTCCATGAAGGAAAGATGCGCACAAAGTTCCTGACAACAACATAAGCTTCGTCTTCTAAACTGGGAAGAAATGGAATAGGGGTCCTATTTGCTGCAATTGGGGCTCTCTCTGGTTCGAAAAGGGATTTGGCAACTGGATTTGGTGTACTCTTTGCTGGAATGGGGGTTTTGCGTTGTACAGCTGGTGCTATGTCAACTAGCATAATCATACTGTTTGCTGCAGTTGGGGTCTGCTGAGTTGGGGCATCAGAAATGACCAGTGTAGTAGGGCTAGAGTCTGCTAGAGTTGGGGTATTTTGTGGGTCAGATGATATTGCAACTACACCTAATGGGCTATTTGATTTATCAGGTGCCACTACCTTTTCCAAATACTTTGCTTGTGCTCCTCCACGATCAGCAATTGCCCTCTTCCTTTTGAACGTCTGATACACAAGAACAACATTTGAATGGATAAATATGGTATGATGACAGATGGAATATGTACTGAAAATGGATAGGCAGGGCGTATTCACATACACGATGTGTAAACTAAGCTAATGGCAGTTCAACAAAGTAGAAGCAATGCAAAGCATCAGTTGCAAGATATGTGCGAGCAATGTAACCTTGGAAAGAGCAAGTACCTTGATGGGTGAATAAGATAGGGCATCTTCCTCTGACTCCTCCACTAGGGAGCTACATTGACTTAGGTCTCCCTCTAGCTCAGAATCACTGTTAGGATCATATTCTGAGCATGAATCTATAGGTGGAGAGCGTTTGCATTGCATTGCATCCAAACTTGATTTCAGTCCCTTAATGCCAAGTTTGACAGCCATGGCATTGTTCTGCTTTATTCTTTTCATGCGCGCAAGCTCATAATCATTATGATGCTGTTCAGAATATGAGATTCATGAAAACATAAAAAGTAGTCAGATTATCTATGGAATGCATCGCGGATTCAACTCGGAGAGTGTCTCCCTATAAACCCTTGCATATGCAAAGTTCACCTCCCCAACCGTGCTGACCAGACCACACACAGAAATACAAACCCCTTATGTCTCTATAACAGGCAGGCACACATTTCAAAACTGAAGTAGGAACATTAGAATCATATGAAATTTGTATTTGAACAAATAAACTAAGCAATTATGAGTGGCGTAATGTTTAGCTTCAAGGGTGGAGTGTTGGTAGTGCGACACAAAGCAAGTAGGCAAATTGTATTCCATTTAAAAGATCGAAACCTATGTAAAAGCTGGAAATGACACTTTCTTTCTATACAATGCAGTGTTCGTTACCCACACATGATGGAAGAGATCACATAGAGAAATACTATTCACTCATGTCTACGGTTCCAGTATTTAGAAACAGGGTGCTCCACCCTAAAAGAATATTGACAACAAATATGAGAAGGCAAGCATAGATGTAGTGAATCAATCATTTACTTGTGAGCTTACTAGGACAAGTATGCAGAATTGTAACTGCAGTAAGAGACCGTCCAAAATCTGAATGAAGAAGTTTGTCTAGCACTTATTGTTTGCAACTAATCGACGTGAATAATTGGATATTATATCGAATGAGTAAGAAAGACAAGTAAAATTGTCAAAAAACCTGGCTTGCAGTAGTAATCTGGGTCAATGTCACTACGACCAACAATCCAAAATGACTAGTTTCTGTTCCGAGGGCCGGAATTTTGAAAACCCTGTGAACTTTAGAGGTACTAAAGATTAACGAAATACATCTGAACCATTATGTGTAGGTAGCACTGAGCACACAACAAACCCTAATGACAGTCCTGCCTAATGAGTAATGAATCAATTAGAAAATGGGTGATGAGGAGTGGCTGCTGAGTGTTGAGGACGTATCTCAGGATAAATCGGGTTGGCTTGGTGGGTGCTGCACGCCTGAGCCCTGAACAGACTAGGAAGGTAGGCATGGCGGCGCGCCCGGGCAGCGGTGACGCTGTTGGGCGAGCGGCTCCTGGCCTCCTGTTAGTCCGGCGTCTCCTCCTAGAGTCATGCCGTCCGGGGACGGCAAGTCACCGGCGAGGCAGGCGGCTGGGGGCGAGTAGAGATCGGAAGCGCGCAACAGAACAGAGGGGAATCGGGGCCTGGGACGACCCAAAATCCCAGGGTGGGCCGGCCCACCGTGGGCACCCTATAGAGATACACACCCGAGCGGCGAACATGCATTTTTGAAACTAATTTAGGAACATTTAGCTGACCAATTAAACAACTCTGTTTTAATAATATCAGATTCGTATTTGAACAACGAAGCTTGTTTAGCTTGATGGGTGGAGCAGTGTTATTATGACACGAAGCATGTATTCTGATCGTATAGTGATCATAAAAGGGGGAAACTCTAAGCATATTTTTTTAGCAAAAGAGGGTTTCCCCTCCGATTTCTATTAAAGAAACCACCACGGAACCAACATGATCAATTAAACCCTAAGCATGATCAATTAAACCGTATTATGGCTGTGCCATGGCAGATTTGAAGCTGCAAACCGGAGAAATGATATTTAGCATCCATTGTTTGCTTCAAACTAAGAACTAAATTCTAAGAGCTGAAAAGAAAGTAGAGTAACCAAGTTAAGTTCTATTTTCTGGTTGAGATCAAAAAGTTGAGGAGATATGAAGTACCACCTCTCTTGCGGCGCTGTGTAGGCATCGGGTGTGCGATGGCTATCGGTGGCGTTGAAGCAGATCTGCGACGGTAGACGGGTGCATCGGGGGATAAGTCCCGTTGCGGTGGAAGAGAAGGCCGTGTGAGCGGCCCCGGCAAAGAGGACGACGGCGCCGATGAAGCGAGAGGACGCGATGCAAGGCTAATGGTCCGTCGTCGTGGATGAGAAACGTCCATCTCTAGCAGTGGACGACGCGGTCTTGGTAGTCGCTCCGGCATGGTGGAGGACGGTGGCGATGGATGTGGTGGAGGACGGCGGCGATGGATGGGGTGGCGGACGGAGGCTGGTGTGGGGATGGGGTGTTCTAGCGCGGACGGTGTATGAATGGGAAAATGGAGGGAGAGGTACGGGGAACCATGTTTTTGGGACGCGCCTGTCTGAAATATGGGAAAGTTACGAACTTAGCCCCCGTTTAAAATTTGGACGTCTCGTCGGTTGGGGATAGGACGGTAATCTCGCATCTCGCCAATATTTGCCCAGAGCGATTTCGGGCGAGGAGAGGGTGGTTGGCGCCCATGGTTGGCGCCCACGGTGTATGAACGGGGCTGACAGGTAGGGCGGTTGTGTCACGTCTGAGTGAAGTTACAAACCTGCCCCTATTGAAAATATTTGCCTACATCGATTTCAGCCGAGTCGAGTTTGTTTTGCCGCCCACCGTGTATGAATGGGGAATGGAGGGGGAAACAGAGGTCTTTCGGACGAGCTTGAATCAAATGCGTTTTGCCGCCCATGTTTGACGCCCACCGTGTCAGAATGGGCTCAGAGGCGGTCGTGTCACGTCTAATTGAAGTTACTAACCTACCCCTATTTAGAGCAGTGGAAATCGGGCCGATGGATTGTCCATGTAATGGGTAGACAGTAATTTCCATCTCCCAAACACTTGGCTTCGGGCAGCCGACGTGGGAGTGGACATTTTGCTGCTTCTTTCGAATTTTGGGACAATAAGCATCCACGTTTACCCTGGCAACTAAATTCGAATCCATTTTGTATTCCTATATGAATCTTTATAAATCATTCTATGTGTTTTTATATATCTTCAAAAGGACGACAAAGATGTATTCCACTGTCATATATGAATATGGTTTACAAATGCCGATACTCAAATTCAGAAACTAGAATCCAGTTTAAGGTGAATTCGAATATTTGGAACACTTCATGTCCAACTCAAATGTCACACGCAGCATAATGTGTACTCCCATTTAGATATGTACACAAGCGATGATCAAGTTTCAAATACCGAGTCAATCAACCAAGAATGTACAGAACTAACAGACATATAAACACTTATAGAGTATATGGATCAATAATATCAATTAACATACATAAGCCAGGCCGCTGTACTTTTTTTTGGCTACAACAGCATCCTTTTTTAGCCAGCATCTTGGCCCTTTCCAATGCGTGCCACTTATGGTCCATCTATACTACTACTATTGCTGAATGCACATTCAGCCCGATTGGCATATTTGTAGGTCTGGCACAGCAATCCAAATGAAATGTCTCCGAGTCTTATCAATTGATACAGACTTGTGCTCAAATAAAATTACAAACCAAAAAACAAAAAAAAAACAATTATTACATGATCGCTAAAACAAATGGTTTGATTGATTACATGAACAGACAACACAAAGGTTATTCAACTATGGAAGAACATTTCACCTATGATTTACCAAGTAGGAATTTAATTTCCTTTTTTTCCTTCAGGACCTTAACAATCTGGTCAGTCTCAGCTTGCTTCGTTTTGAAATCCACCAAATATTTAATGGTTGTCTTGAGTACTGCTTGTGATTGTGCTGTTTGCTTCCTCAACATGTCAACTTCATCTCTAAGTGCAGAAGCAGAATCTCTTTCTACGACTAGTTTAGCCTCTAGAGCATGAGCAGTTGGCAATTCATAATGCACGATTGGGCCGGCGCCACTGTTGTGGGATGATGCAACGTCCATGGGGACCTCGCTCTTTGATCTTGGGCTAACTTGTTTTGCCATGAAAGTTCCGATTGGATTCAAAAAAGTTGAAGTTAGCAAAACATCTCAACTGGGAGCTATAATAGCAAACCAGTTAAACAAACAAGGAATTAAAGAGTTTCAATTGGATGCTGAAAAGTAGTTATTAACATCATTGTAACCCGCTATTGCAGAAGCAAAGCAGTTAAACAAACAAGTAGACATTTAAGTTAAGGAAAATAGGTAATTCTTAACGGTAAGTATCAAACACATAGATAGGCGCAGTCTACAATATGATTAACAGGCTGTGCCATTATGTAATCAGTAGCAAACTAAATTAATCCAAGCAACATAATTGAACAATTTTGCAATAAGTGGCTAACTAAAATTCCGAGAAGCAGGTAACTAAACTTACGCTAGTTCTTTGTACAGGCACACTGCAACTTCTTTTTCGCTTACAAGGTTGTACGAAGGAGTCCATGGCATCAATTGCTTGGATACGCAGTCCCAATACTTCTTTCTTCCCACACTGCATGGGTAAGTCGAATGGTTAATCTGGTAAGATGGTGCGTCCTTGATATGTTATATGAGGACGTGTAGTCAGACTAGTTGTAGCCAAACACATCACACTGGCTTTTACTGTATATTTCATGTGATTACTTTTGGCATATCGAGATCTAAGCAATCTACAATAGGATGAAAAGACTGGCATCCTTCACATTATTGGCGAACTCAGTTCATAGAAACAAGCAATTCAACCATTCTGTGGGTAAATCAAAAGCGCCACTGGAATATTTTTCACTATCCAATCATACACGCAAAAAGGGGCGATGCCACCATAGGGGCTGGTATGGGCAGCCGCCTCAGGTGGCTGGAAAGTGTGCACCTAGTTTGAGTCGTCCAGGTTGGCCCACGCTAGTTTTGTTCGTCCTAATGCACGAGCAGGCAATGTAAAAAATGAAGAAAAATGTTTCAATTTGGATGGGCCAATAACATAAGTGCAAGGCAGACCCTATAGCAGGCTCGCGGCCCAAACGAGCGCCTCCCATATCGATCGACAGCAGGAAAAATCCCAATTCATTCGCTCCAGCCTCCAGTCTGGTTCGCTCCTAATGTAGCTGCCGCTGGACAGACCGACACAACACTTCCTCGCGACCTCGTTGGAGGGCGGTCGCTGGGCTTCAAGCGAATGGAAGGACAAGAAGATGAAGATCCAACCCTGGGTGTAGCCTGCGTGGGAGGCAGCGGCGGCAGCACGGGCATGGCATCGAGCTTGCGCAAACGGACAGTCGCAGCTTGCAAGAGTAGCATGCGCAACGAGCAGGTACATCACATCCCTGATTATATCTAATTCAACTCCTCAATTTCTGGCCAATAGTTAAACCTGACGGTGTTGTAAAACTGCTTGTATGTAGGGAATCTATGAGAAAATGAAACCAATTTCTACGTATTTTATAACTCCCCCAATCAATACTGAACTGACTGAATCTGATGTATCTAATCAAGTTTCCGGTGCAAACATACAAGCTCATGTTGTTCTTGAGCCTGAAGTGTCTAATGAACAGACTGCTAATGAAGGATTTGATGCAAACATTTTACATGCTCCTGGTGATGAACATATAGTGTCTAATGAGGGATTTAATGCAAGCATTTTGCAAGCTCATTGAAGGATTTAGTGTCTAATGATGATCTACTATGTTGAGAGAGACAGAGATTTGCAGGCATTGATGACAAGCAAATTATAGTGCATTTTCATAGCTTGAGGAAACGTCGAGGCCATCTACCAGGAAGTCCCCGTATCATGACAACATAGCATAAATACTTTTCTAACCTGTTGTTTGAAACTATTGCCATACTTGTGCACGATAGATATATTGATGTGCAGTTTGCGCACTGGTTATACGTGCAATTACACTTCGATATTTTCAGCCAGAGAACGAATAATTCAAGCAGGTACAGACCATGTTTGTAGTCCTTGTACACCATGTTGCATTTTGTGTTTTTTGGTGCTTGCATCATTTAGTGTTTATAATTTGAACTACTTTGGATCATTAGCTGGTTTTCAAAGTGCATGTAGCTTCACATTTCTCAAGTTATGTTGATTTCCGGAGTGCAAGTGCCTTCGGATTTTTTAAGTTAAATGTTCGCCCCTGGTAACTTGAATTCGTGGATCAGCCATTTCACACAAATCATACACGAATGCCAGTACGAATTAAATGAAATGCAGGGACTTACGCTAGCTCGTTGTACAGGCTCACTGCACCTCTGCTTGCGCTTGGGATGTTCCATGTACAAGTCCATGTTACCACTTGCTTGGATGTGCAGGCCTTGTGCTCCTTGCATCCCCCTCTGCATTTTTGACACGGCGAATGGTTGATCAAATAAGAGGAATCGACATTGATGTTGTACCGGAGGACAGATACTTACAAGGTTATACGGGTGTGCAGGAAGTGTACCAGATCCCGTAGCGCCGTCATGCTTCGCTAAAAAATGGATTTGCTTGTTTCGGATGATATCTCCAGAAGAAATAAGAGTTAAAGTCAGAGTTGCATAGGCGTGTAAGCTAAGAGAGCAGTGAAAGGATATCCAAACATCGTCGGAACAGTGCACAAGGGAGTGATGTGTGGATACCTAGTTCGGGCCGGCGTTTGGGCATGCTCGCCTAGCTAGAGTGCGGGTCACTTCAGAGCCGTTGAGGGTGATGCGCTGGCGTTGGATGGCCGCGCACGGATGCAGATCTTGAGTGGCAGCAGAGCACTATGATGCGGTGGACGAGACCGTTGGTGAAGCCCCAACGGCCTCGAGGGGCGGAGGTGCGACGATGTGCTCGGTGAAGTAGCCCCGGTGAGTTGGGAGACAGCGTCGGTGAAGCGCACCTGATGCGGTGGAACTCGGTGTCTGTGTGGTACGTCGGTTGCGGCGGCCGACGTTGTCGGTGGACCACCCGGTGCGGTGGACGAGGGCGTAGATGAGGTAGCTCCGGTGCGGTGGTGAAGCGCGACCGTCGTCTTCGTCGTCGTCGTTCGGCACAGAGGTGGGGAACGGTGGGGAAAGAGACGAGACGAGGGGCGATTCGAGGGTTGGCGGCGAATTAGGGATTTGAGCAATCTGGGCGCGGAAGGGGACGGTGGAGAAGAGAGATTTTGTAGGGCTGGAATTGGGGCCGCCAGATATTTCAATCCGAAACGTGGAAGCGCGAACTTATATTGTCGTTGTCCTTTTTTTGGGGGGAGGGGGGTGGGTGGCTGGGTGCTACGCGTCCGTCCGACACACGGATCACCCCAACAGGACTATGCTTTGGTGCCTTAAGGCACCTGCCTTTGTGTCCATGACATGTGGGCCCAACAGGTGGCTGGCCCACATGTCAGTGACCCAAAGGCAGTTGCCTTTAAGGCACCGAAGCAGCGTCCACCCCAACACGACCCTGGTCTGCCTGGTGCGCCTACATTTGAGAATGCAAACGATTCTTCTTTCATTTGCAAACGAATCTGTATGTATTACCATGCCCGTGTTTTCCTTGCAATAATTAGTCATTCGAAACGAGATACTCCATCCGTTCACTTTTGTAAGTCGTTTCAGACAACTTAAAATGAACTGTTTTGCACATTGTCTGAAATGTCTTCAAGGTCTTATAAAAGTGAACAGAGGGAGTACTATAAATTAATTAATGAGGAGTTATTTGAAAAAAAATCAAAACGGTACCCACGCTAACGTGGATTAGAGTGTGTGTCACATAATTAGTTATTTGAATTAGAGTGTGTGTCACGTAGTTAGTTATTTGAATTAGAGTGTGTGTCACGTAGCGATCTCCAATTCTAACGTGGATTTCGTATTTCACTGTATCCACACTACTTTTTTAATACAAATTCATATGTATATGATGAACACCATGGTAGTGAGAAAACTTTTGGATGGATTCAAACATATGACCTACAAAATAGCACAACAAACTGAGTCAATGTCAACTTTTCAAAACTTAGTATGGCACGAATTCGAAATAATTACCCGTATGCCTGGTCCTCGGTTCAAATCTTACAATGTACACCGAATTGAAACATCGATATTAAGTCTCGTACTATGTACATTCAAATGTTGTTATTAGCCCCCCCCCCCCCCCCCGCGCACAAACGCTACATACTTCCTGTATCGGTCAATCTTCCTCTCCTAACCACCTTAGGAAGCTATCGGTTTCCAACACACGTTCATTCTTTCTCTCCATGTTTCGATCTCTAAGTCTCTCAACTACACAACCCCTTTTTCCACTCTGTTACCAAATGTATTTACCTCACACACCCGCCATTGCACCCCATGCCGAGCTCTCTCTCCCCCCCCCCTTTCCCTCTCACCCTCTCGCGCTAAATACATGCATTGCCTATCTAGCCCCCTCAACCTCTCGTGCGCACGCACGCACGTTGTATATCTAGGTCACTCCCTCGAGACTGTCTCACTCTTTCTTCCGCACGGCGGGCCACACTCGGTCAATCTCGCTCTCTTTATCTGAGTCTCGTTTAACCTCGTTTTCTTTCACACACAAATGATATATCTCCCTGTTCGGGCCTCGATCGACACACTCTATACTCTCTCACGCAGATTGTCTATCTAGGTCAGTCCATCCAAGCCGCCGCCACTCTTTCGACCTCATGGTGGGCCACGCTCACTCAATCTCTCTCTCTCTCTCTCTCCGTATGTCTTGATTGACCTTGCTCTTTCTCGGACAAAAACGATATATCACCATGTTTGAGCCCAATTCGACCTATTCACATTGTATACTCTCTCACGCACATCGTCTATCTAGGTCACTCTCTCCAACCCATCTCACTCTTTCGATCGCACGGTGACCCTATGTGATCGGTTGACCTGGCTTCCTCCCACGCACAAAATATATCTACACGTCTGTGACTGGATCATCTCTCAAGCTCTATCTTACAGCCCTCACCCTTGCCAAAAAGCTCAATCGGACAATATCTCTCCAAAGCATATATATTTGTTCAATGAATGTCGGACGACACTCACTTTGTCTCTCTATCTATATGTCTCTCGATTGACCTCGCTTTCTCACACCGTATCTTCCACGCGTTGAAGCTACTACCTCTCCATCCCTCGCAAAGCCGGAGCTATTTACATTGCGAGGGGCACTCCAACCTTGGATTAATTTGTGTAGGCATTTATTCCGGTCGGTTTAGATTATATTTTCGTAGCATTCGGCCCACAACTACTCCAAACACCGTTGCAACCCACGCAACTCCCCTAGTTGATTTCCCTCTGGCTCGGTCATCGCTCTCTCGCACATCCTTTCTTGCCTTCAACGTCGCACCATGGTATTATTGAAAAAACTATGTTGTTCTCTTTAATTATTATAAATAAGTTACAAAACTACACACCGATAGTCCACTTGGAATGGAACAAATTTCGACCCACAAATTAAAGTGCTACAAACTACACACCGAGGGGCCCACATGTCATGAAAAAAAATTGGACCCATATACAAATTAAAAAATAAAGGACGAGGATCGAACATGCGACCGGGCCTTCAAGCCGCACGTCAATAGGCAACATACGTAGAATGCAATGTTTGTTGTACCCCCTTTGTTCACATAATGTTTTTATATTACCACAGCCTAATTAATGGATAACATGTAATATTATTTTTAGTACTATTCGCCTTCACTTACTGGTGGGTTCCATGTGTGCTCTCTCTCTCTCTCCTCCCCTTCTGTGTTTAGACGCACGGGCAAACAGGAAGAACTCGTGGGCGATGTTGCCGTTGACCATATCTGGACGCGTTCACAAGTCACGGCACCAGTTTCACGTACTAGCAGCACTAGTCAGTGTGTACGTGCAATGCACGTTAATTTGGAAGTATATTAAGTGCATGCGGATATTAACTACTAGGATATTATTTGCGTGTTGTCATGTGATTAGCACTATTTTTGGCATGAAATTAACTGCACGCTAAACGTGTTGAGCGCTCGACATTGAAGCAGTCTAGGTCGTTGGATGACAAGGAATACATGTGGCTTGATGATGTTTTATATTTAATTTGATACGGCTCTAGCAGAACATTCAATCGATCAAACCATACATTTCGTTCAGTCTGACTCCGACTTTAAATTATATGACGATCGATATAAAATAAACGGAAATGATAAACGTTCAGATTTTAAGCATAGCAATCCGAACGTTTTTCATGGCAAATTTAGATTACGCGGCGGGGGCGTCTCGCGGTGGGAAGCGGATCCTCTGCCGTGCTCTGTGTGTCGTCGGGCCACTGACCGACGGCGACGGCAGCGTCTTGTGCCGTTGTTGGCGTACTCCTGGACGTTGGCCTAGCTTCAAGGAAGGCCAAAATGTTCTGGACTTCGGAGCGAGTCAACTGGCGGGAGGAGGCGACTGGCGTTGGTGCAAGGAAGCGGTCGACGGCGGCCATCCATGCCGCTGAGGGGGGCACTGGCACCCGCGCGGGGACAGGCGCTGTCAACGGCGCGGCGGAGACATTCGTGTGCACGGGCACCGGCATGGGCGCGCACATCAGTGCACACACAGGCGCATGCGCTGGCAGGTGCACGGGCACCGGCACGGGCGTGCGCGTCAGTGCACGCGCAGGCGCATGCGCTGGCAGGTGCACGGGCGCGTGAAAGTCGGCGCAGACCTCGTGGAACCCCGTGGGATCAAGCTCGGCGACAATGTGCGGCTCCCAGCCCATCAATGCCACGGGGATGGGCGCTGGCGCAGTCGGGGCGACGGGAGCCGGAATGGGAGCGGGGAGAGGCGCGGCGTCTTGCCGCAAGGCCAGTTCAAGCTCGTCCCAAAGCGCCTTATGTTCTTGAGACTCCGGCTGGGTGTCTTCCTCGGGAAACTGGAACACTAAGGGCAGACCATCGTGATGCGGCATGGCATATGTTTAGGTCAGGCTAGTTGGAGGTAGACGACAGGAGAATCGGAGAGGAAGAGAGAGGATTGTAGCGATACTGGGTAGTGCGGGGTTGATTTTAAACTGCGGCGCCGGCGACATTAAAAGTGGGAGCAGTTGGGACGATGGTGGGCGGCGGAGCCTGGTCAAAGGGCTCGCCTCCCGGTGAGCCTGCACAGCGGTCTGCTCGCACGCCTCCCTGACAACAGGCGCAGCGGTCTGCTCGCACGCCTCCCGTCGACTCACACGCTTGCTCGGACGGCACCTGCCGATGAGAAGCGGGGACTCGTGGCGGCACGTAAACGCCCACGGTTTCAATAGTGAAAGCGTTCGCCTTAACGTGACAGTTCTTTGTTCCAAAATACCTTGGCTCTTCATTTGTGCAACTTGTCATAAGCAGCTTGTCTCAAATTGAAGAAAAAACTTACGAAGTAATATTTGTGCCATATCACGTGACCATGCTTAGTTTCAAGAATTTATGCTCACTTTTGGATTTTCTGAAATTTAAGATCCAGGATTCAAAACAATATCATAACCTGCATCATGCAATAAATTTTCAAGCCGTACATCTGTCCTGTTGTATTTCTTAAGAAAGGATTTGGTCAAACATTTTGCTTAGTTAGACTTCAGACAAGTTATATATGCAGAGTAAAAGGATAATCCCTCCGTACCACTGCATTGCCTGATATATTAACTCAAGTACTAGGCACGAACAAACGGGCTCAATTCTGTGCTCATCCTGGTGTAGTAGTAGTAGTAGTACTAGGCAATGCAGTTGACGGGTGACCTTGACGAGCGGCGACCGAGGGAATTGAACCGTGCTCGGCACGGTAGGTAACGTTGTCTAGTTATTAAAGCATCCCTCCGTTGTTCATCGGTAGTCATTATGGACCGGGGACATGAGGGGAATTTCCTAGGGCTTATGGCCGCCAGATATTTCGACTTGAAACGCTGAGGCTCGACTGGTTGGGGTTGCCTGTGTACCACGCACGCCACCGAAGGACACGAGCCCGTTTTTTAGGATCAACACGAGCCAAGGTCTGGCTGGTACGCCGTTGGGTCCTACCATTCAAGAATACGAAAGGGACCTTTTAAATTGCCGTACGAATCTATGTGTATTACAATACCCGTATTTTCCTTGCAAATACTAATCTCAACGTGGTAATTGATTTATGACGAGTTGTTGAATTAGAGTGAGTTTGTGATATAGTGATCTCAATGTGGATTTCACATTTCATGGTATCCCTAGTAAGTTTTCCAATGCAAATTCAAATTTAAAAGATGAACAATATGGAGGTGAGAAAACTTTGTATGTATCAAGCATATGACCACACACACACACACACACAGAGACACACACGCACAAACACAACAACAATCGAATAAGTATAGTGCATCTATTTTTCCAAACCATGCATGTATGACACGAATTCAAAAATACTCCTTCTATTCCTAAATATTAGTCTTTTAGAGAGTTCAACAAGTGACTACATACGGAGCAAAATGAGTGAATCTAGACTCTAAAATATGTCTATATACATCCGTATGTGCCAGTCCATTTGAAGCCTCTAAAAAGACTAATATTTAGGAACGAAGGGAGTAAAATGTAAGACATCCATGGTCCTCAGTTCAATATTTAAAATGAACATGAAACTGAAACATGAATATTAAGTCTAGTACTACAGTACATGCAAATGTTGTGTTTAGGCAGAGCTATGATTGTCGGGGGTCAACCCCTCGACCTTAGATAAAATTGTGGAGCTCTGTTTAGGGTTGTTTAGATTATATTTGTCCCCACCCTCCCAACCACCGATTGGTTGTGCACCCCCACCCCTCCTCTTCGGGAGAATATCATGTGCCCCCATACCTTAGATGCTATATGCCGATACGAGTTGCTTGGAGCTTGTAGATCTGAGATATAGCAGCTCACATGATGTGTCTTAATATTTTTGCAGGAAACCTTGATGAGTTTGAGAATTGCACACAATTTGTACAAAAACTACTTAGATGCCCTTTGATCCCATATCCAACGACCTCGAAGCTCGTATCACCGTAGCATCTAAGATGAAGGAGGACATCATATTCTCCTGTATGTAACAATATCATGTGCTACCACACCTTAGATGCTTTGGTGATACAAGCTCTTCGGAGGCGTTGGATTTCTGACCCAACACCTCCTCGGTGGTTTGAATGGTTTTTTGCAGAAAATCCCCAAAATAGATCGGCCACTGCTTACAAGCACAAAGACTGCTCAGATGCCATTGGATCTCAGATCAAACGACCTCCAAGCTCGTATCACCGTAGCATCCAAGCTGCGATAGCACCTTATGTTTTCTCGCACGGGAGAGTATGAGGTGCTCCCGCACCGTAGATTCTATGCTGATATGAGTTCACTGATATCTAACGGCCCACGGTAGGAGGTTTGAATGTTTTTGCAATATACGACTGATAGAGTTTGGGAAATGCGCAGAAAGTACAAGTACTACGCATGTGCCATCTGATCACTGATCATACGACATAGATGCTCATATCACCGTAGCGAGTAATTAAGCTACGGGGAGCACCTAATATGAGCACCGGGGAGCCGTTGGATCGAAGATGCAGCGGCACACACGAGGCCTGAATGTTTTATTTGCAAAAAAAACCTTTGGAGAGTTTGGAAATTGCGCATAATTACAAAGACTACTCCCAAGCCATTGGATCTCACTTCCAACGGTGTAAAAACTCGTATCACCATAGTATCTAAGCTGCGGGGTGGATGTGATATTCTATGCCGCTGTCATTTTTGTTCGTAAACTTGCAAAATACGTGTAACTCGTGCTGTTACTTGTCTAATCGCGCAAAGTGTTTGTTAAAAAAAAACCATCCTACACTGAAATATCGGAACAACACAAAGGGGTCCCACTTGTCATTAATCAAATTTGGACCTAAAACTAACAAATCTGAAAGACGAGATTCGAACTGGCAACCTGGACTACAAAGCGTAAGTCGATAGCCTAAAAAAATGAATGGTTGTTGGCTTTGTCCCATAACTTGATTTTATACAGTACTTGCGTTGAGTAGAGTAGAGGGAGTGCCTCGTCAACACGTGCATGACCGTTGTCTCACTTACTGGTGGGTCCCAGGTCTGCGATCTCAATCTCTCTTCTCTCCATCGTCTAACCTTTGCACGGGCACACACAAAGAGCGGCGCTAGCTTGCCGTGGTGTTATTACAACTAAAAAAAGCTTGAAAAATAGAAGAATCGCCTAGAACAAGAGACGTTGTGGCTGGTCGAGACGGAGCTAACCACATCTATCCTCCGTGCCACGTTTGCATGATGAAGCTGTGTGGCTAGTGGGGTGTTTTCGACCGACTGGCTGGGTCCCGAGGTCGAACCATAGGTACTATGTCTGATACAGTATATTTTTACACGCACATTTTTCCTCCGTGCCGAGACATGGCACACCCTACCGCGCGGTTTCGGGGTCCTCCCGGGTGGTGCACGCATATATTCTTCCTGACGTGGGACGCCCTACCGCGCGTTTTCTGGGTCCTCCTCGGTCGTAGCGCGGAAGCAAGTAAATGAGTCGTCAAATCACGAAAGACCACCTTTCCCGCCGAGTACATCAGTTAAGCACGGTGGCTACCTAGTTGGGCTAGTTCGACCGATTAGCTAGGCCGCCGCCACATTTGTTTTTTCACCCCTTTTTTTATCTACTTGCCGGCAGGTAAATTTAAATATCCACCGCGGTGTTGCTCTGGTGTTTGGGTGCGGCAGGATTTTTAATTTTTTGATTGACGGGAGCAGGCGCGGAAGGATTTTTAATTTTTTGATTGACGGGAGCAGGCGCGGCAGCAATTAGTCACGATGACTCCGCCTGTAAAAACCCACTGCTCCCTGATGTGAGAAGTCGTCGACTGGTGTTTTACCGTGGTGAAAACCAAAAGATTCCCCGCTCCCTCCGCCTTCCCGTAGATTGCATTGCCTTTCAACCATTTCACCCCTTTGCTTCCTCTCCCCATTGCTTCTACCTGGTGCCATGGCGGCGCAGCAGATCACGGAGTCCGAGGTGAGGCGCCTGACACAGGAGCTCCATGTCAAGGATGCGGAGCTCAGGGCCAAGGACGTGGAGCTCCGTGAGCTCAAGGAGGAGAGGAGTGCCATGCTCCTCCGTTATGTGCGGGAGTTCACGAAGCTTCAAAAGCGGCAGGCGTCCACCACAAAGATGCTCGAGGCGTCGGCGGTGTTGCTGCAGAAAGCGGGAGATACGATAGGCCGTCAGGGGAGCCGGCTGGAGCGCGAGCGGGCCGATCGTGACGAGGTCCAGGATCGCCTCAGCCACTTGGTGAACCAAGTTGCCACACACGTGTTGCGGCTGCGCGATGCCCACCGTCGTGCCAGCGCGACGATGCCGGCCGTCGGGCTAAACCCGTTCGACCACCCGGTCGACTTCAACGAGTTGCGGCTTCCTGACCTGGTCTTCTTCTTCACCTATATCTCCGAGGAGCTGAGTCGTCTCCGCGCGATGGTGGGGGCTGAGCTGGACAAGGAGGGGTTGCAGGCTGCCGTCGCTGTTGCCGGGCGAATCCTTTCAGGGCTCCGTCACCGGAATCCATTCGTGCCATTGGACGCCTTCTTTGACGAGCTGGCTCCTGTCGACCGGGAGCGGGCTCTGCGGGCGGTTGCACCCTGCATCACCAATGTCGTGCGCCTCGAGAAGCAGAGGGACTTCGGTGGTGTTTAGGCGCCCTCTGCATGGGCATGTCCATGTCTCGGCGCAACATGACCGTTGGATCAAACTCAGACGGTGCAGATCAGTCACTGTAGCACAAAGCGTGTGGGTGTGTTTGGTTGCATTCTCATCTCAATATAGTTGTTTCCTCTTCGTGTATTTTTGTCAACCTACTAGTGTGGACTCATGCACCCTTCATGCACTCTGCCAAACACCCAAAAGTGGGTCGAGAAGGGAACTTTTGCTCCCATCCCGTGCACCCTTCATACACCCTGCCTAACACTATTCGTGCTTCATATGGTTCATGTTTCATGGAGTACTGTAGCACCGTACTCTCCGTGCGTTGTGGACCTAGTTCTGTTAACATTGATCTCACCGTTCATTCTCGACCGGACAGTCGAAAAAGCGGTACTATGTTACATATAGGAGTAGTTGACATGCGCACAACATCATTTGTTATCCTCATATCTTACTACACTAGCAACAAGATTGTGTAGTACTGACGTATGAATCACTGCACATGCCTAGTAGTAGGAGCACTATGTATGTTCAAGTGGCTGCCGTGTTTCGCACTCCTCCGTCGTAAGAGTGGAAATGCTTGCTGTAATCATTTTTTTCTTCAGAAAAATAGTGGACACGCTCTACCATGCGGATCCTCCTCCAGCCATGCACTAAATTACTCACTTTCGTCGACGTGTGGGACAGCCAGCACCTGGGTCCACCAGCCATGCACTAAATTACTCCATAGTAGAGTGACGGTAGACTACCCCAATCGAACCGCCGCAGTAATGCCCAATGAGCCGTCAAATCACAAAACCCCCTCCTTTCCAGCAGTAAGTTGGACGGACGAAGCAACCATCATTGCACTCTTCTCTCTCAGCTTCCTCTCTTGAAGAAAACCCACACTCGCTTCGCTTCTCCCTCATCTCGTTCCTCCTTTCACTCTTCTCTCTCAGCTTCCTCTCTTGGATGGACGCCGGAGCACCGGCCGACGTGATGTTTATGGTTCTGGCCAAAACCGTCGAGGCTCATGGTACGAAGAAGCGCAAGCACCCTGCCGAGACTACCGCAGACAAGCTCAAAGCCATCGCCCTGTCCAAGCCCCCTCTCCGGGATCCCTCATTAAGCAAGTCCAGGTAATGTCTCTTGTTGACGATCTTTTTCTCGATCTTGATCGTGTTTTTTCATCTAACACGCAGTACTAGTACTGGTAGTACAACTTTCTGGGTGATCTTGCATGTGATTTTAGTGCGCCAAATGACGGTTCTAAATTCCTCTTTTGACCAAAACATGCGAGAGGTTAAAACTTATTTCTTATAGATTACTTTCAACTACTCCCTCTGTCCCAAATTTCTTGTCTTAGATTTGTCTAGATACGGATGTATCTAATACTAAAATGTGACTTGATACATCCGTATCTAGACAAATCTAAGACAAGAATTTTGGGATGGAGGGAGTACTTTATGAACATCAATGCTACCTTTTAAGAGGGTATATTTGCCTCAGTAACTTGTGTTATGGATATTGCATGTAATCCCTCTGCTGTCATGCCTTTGAAGACATGTTCTAGTGTCTTTGTTCACTCATTTCTGTGCGTATATGTAGTCATATATGGAGTATAATATCGAAAATCATCTTATATTTCTGAACGGAGGTAGTAATAAAATATGGTTTCTGTTTGAATTAGAACCAGGTCCGCGGTGGAGATGAAGTTCTCAAAGTCATGCCGTGTGAACTGGAAGACCTGATGATGAGTTCTACTGCTGAACTATCCAGCTGCTGTGTCCTTGTCGCCACGTATCCTGAACTAGTGTTTTCCTGTAGCATTGTTGTCAGGCGTGTTCTCGAGGCTGTACTTGACCACAAAAATTTCCTGGTTGTGCCTTCGATTACGAAGGGTGTGGTTCTTGTAAAGCTTCCCAACAAATCTGATGCGGCCTGTCTTCATCATCATGTTTATGAGTGGAAAGACCACTCTGTTAGGTTCTCCAAGGTTGACAAGATGGTGATGGTGCATGTAGACATCTCACACGAAGTCCATGGCCTAGTCAGTTATGTGGCGTTCATCCCGTAGGTCGGTGGCAAAAAATAGTCTGCAGAGTTTAGTTAGTGCAACTTTGCTTGTCTGTAGTAAGTACTATTGTTCAGTAATTGATTTGTGTTTGTGAACCCTGTATTGTTTATTAGTACTGCCGCTTTTGGTGTGTGAACGGTCTATGTTAATGTCTATGTCAATGTCTGTCCACTCAATTCAGTCTGTATATTTTGAAGTATCCAGATCATATATTTTGTGAGGACGGTTTATCAATTATGGTTACACTCCAATATCTGTATGCATTGCAGGGTTTATCGCACCCACCAGGATTTCCAATCCCATGGATGTTCGGTCCATACGATTTGTCACGACCTTTGGACTGTCCTCCTTGTGGGAGTAGGCGGGGCCCCTGCATGCCACACGTAGTTGGACGATCAATCTTCTATTTAGTACTTCAACATAGTGATTTCCTGGTAAGGATTCACTCGTGTCACATCAAGTAAATCTTATTGATTTACTGTCTAAATCTTATTGATTTAATGTCATGTTTTCTTTCTTTTCCTGCAATTTTATGATGCAGGTTTTGCCATGTGACATTCATCACAGAATAAACCGTTTGGTTTGCTCTACGATGGCTATTTTTGCAGGTTTCACTTCTTATGTCGTGTCAGTAACGAAGGCACTGTCCATCACTTATATTACTGGAAAAAATTGGATCAGTCTGTTGTCTGAGTACAAGATGAATCCCTATGATGAACTGCAGTTTGGTTTAACAAAAACGCCACAATTAGTCCTTCTCGCGTTGAAAAGAAATGAAGAAAAAAACTGGATCACGGTCACGGATCCTAGTCAAGTTAGAAAGCTGATCATAGCAGACCAGACACGATCGCCGCTGTCTCGCACAGATCGAGCACCTGCAGTTGCTCTAGCACTGACAGCGGCAGCAGCTCAGTCTGATCCAGCTGAGGATTGGGCACCGACCGCGTCAGCGGATCACTCTGATCTACCGGAGGATCGAGCATCGACATCGGCACCTGCTCCGACACCGGCACCAGCTCTACAAGGAGCACCATCTCCGGCAGCAGCAGTGGCTTCGGCACCTGCACCAACACTTGCACTTGCATCTGCTCCGGCCCGTGCAGTTGCACCGGCAACAGACTGGGCTGCAGTTCGCACTTCATATACCAAAGTCCTTACAAAAACCGACATGTCCACCTTCTTGGTAAGCATTGGCCACCCAAGTGCTTCATTCTTTTTTCTTTCCATGTTGTTTCACATGATTCACTGTGTTGATCTAACTGTTTGGGTATGTCTTCTTGTTTGCAAACAGAGAATTCCTAGAGCAACGAGGGAGTCGTTCAACAATCCAGGCGACCGCGGCCATGTTTCTCTTACCATGCGCAGCCTTGGTGTGAATGAACCTGCTCAATATACCATAAGTACAAAGGATGGTCGCATGATGATTGATGCTAAAGGATAGTCAAGATTCAAATCTAAATCATATCTTGCGGTAGGGGGTGATGTCAAAATCGAACTTTCTCGGCAAGGAGAGCTGGTCCAAATCAACTTTGAAATTCTTCAGTAGCAGCACGCAATTGCCGAACTGATCTATCCTCCGAGAGATTTTGATGTAATAATCTGGCATGGTGAAACAAGTGTCCTATGTGTATAAGTAGTACGACAGTATTATTTATCACATGGTATATCGTTGATAGAATTGCAACTCTGATTGCTGGTTAGGAACTGTCGCTCGATTTCATTCCAACAGCTGCCCTGCTTTATTCAATTTTGTGTATTCGCCTGGCGACAGCATCTAAAACCAACGCCGTACCGATCGCTTGCAATATGAAAAGCGCTGAGGTAGAACACATGGGCCCCCAAACATGCAGGGTCGGCCTGCGGCCCAAAGTCCAGAACCGTACGCCTATCTGAGTATTATATTCTCAGCTGAACCCCCATAATGCCCGTGCGTTGTAGAGGGAGTATATTTCTCGGCAAGGTGAGCCTGTGATATAAAAGATTTGTATATTTCTTTACAGAGGGAGTATCTCCCTGTCAAAACAAATATTTATGTGTAACTAGTTACTCCTGTCTTTCTACTTCCTTTCGCTGATATGTGGGGCAACCGGCAACGGGGTCCACGTGCCATATGCACAAATTAGAGTGCACAACTTCACGGTAGATACACCCCGGTCGTAGCGCCGCAGTAATGCCCAATGAGCCGTCAAATCACAACCCCCCCTTTCCAGCTTTAGCAGTAAGCTGGACGGACGAAGCGGCAATATTTCACTGGGCCTGAATCCCCTTCTCCCTCATCTGCTTGTTCAGAGAAAACCCCCTCTCGGCGATTGCATAGGGTTTTCTCATGGAGAACCAGGTACGAATTCTTCATCCATCCCCGATAAATCCAAGTCCCTTGGTCGCAGGTAATCCTAGGATGGCAGCCGCTGCCGTTGATGCATTTTTCTTCCTACTGAATCTAGTGTGTTTCATTTGCAGTGCCCAAAGTGCGAGGACCCTACAGGTTTCTGCGCCCTCGGCGAGGCGCCACACTTGTTCCTTCTCATCCTAACACAGCTTTTTGAAACGTGCACAGTATGTTCCTAGAATCCTCTTTTCTATCCGGGAGGGTGGGGTTTTTTTGAACATGCTGTGTTCTCATATTATTTTTCCTGCAGTGTATTATTTGCTCTGCCGGAACACATATACTCAAGATGCTCGGCCTTGCCATAACTGAATACACTAGTTTAATGGTCACAGTGAAGACAAGCCATGGATATAAATTCCGAGTTGGGTTCATGAACCAAGAAGATCGCTGCTTTTTTTATGGCCGAACTTGGATAAACTTTCTCAAGTGTTACGAACTGAAAGTTGGCGCACGAATGTTGATGGAAATAGCAGAACCTGGTCTCATCTTCACTGCGATCTTCCACCCCGACATCGTTCCAATTGTTCATCCATGTTAGTTTTGTATCTGGTTCTTGCTTGTTGCCTCGATTACTTCTTAATCCACCTATTCTGTCTAACTAATCACAATTTAACTTTAGAAGTAGCAACGAATCTCTCACGAAGATGCTACTTCTAACTAATATTTTCTTATAGTTGGTGGCGCGTGTAGGTTTTTTCAGATTTAAGCAGTCTGCTCGTTTGTTACTCTGTAATAACTCGGTTGTTACTAATGGCACTGAAGTTGACTGGATCGACATCCACAAGCTCCTACACTTTATTGATCGTCTTGAGGTCCTTGTGGGGCGTTTCAATGGTGGAAGGCCATGTGGGATATGTGTGCCACTGCTGCACTCGTTGAACAGGTCCAACTGTGTCGAGAAACTTATGGTACGAGCTGTTTTCTGTTATATATGTTGTTCATAAACTATTGCTTATACACAGTTTTATAGCTGTGATCTTCTTGAAACAGGAACTGCCGAGTTCTATTGTTCCTATACAGATGCCTGACCATGGTCACAACATGATGTTTATGTCGACCTACTCAATTCCCCTTGGAGGTGAAAAGATACTTATTCATGGGTGGTCTCAAATAATGAAGGCCCGTCCATCTTGGAGAATAGGACAGAAGATTATGTTCATGCTTTTCCATGGCTCTAAAGTGAATATCCTGTTTATTGACCATGTTGCGAGATGAAGCCGCTTTCAGAAGGTTGTGGATGCGCGGGGTGGCGCCTGGGCCTTGTCCTGGGGCTTGGCGGCCTCACCCTTGGTTAACTGTAGGCAAAGTAGCACTGTTCGAGGCGTGCTTTGTACGGTTGAACCTGTATAAGTACTCATACTACTTTGAGCTTTGGTTGTTAAGTGCCCCTGCTGGTTTCAGTTAAGGTTGTTAACTACTCCTGCTGCTTTTACAGTCTGTCGTGTTTCTTCAGTCCTGTCTTCCTCCAGCCGCCAAAACCAAACCAGCGCCCGCGGGGCCGCCTGCTTCCGCCTCCCACGGCTGGTTGCGCCTCAACGCACGCATCGCCGTCCCACCGTCTCCTAAATTGTTAACGCCGACGTCCTCCGCGCGCTTTGGTGCGCTCGCCGCAGCGCCGCCCTCTCGCGTTGTCAACATGGTCAACAAACAACAGGAATCGGCAGAAGTATGTGGAGAGGATGACAGTAGGGGCCCACCACATCAGCGTATGGAAAAATAAAATGCTTCCTCCTAGTGTTTTCCTGACATCTGGGACCCACGACATTGTGAGCGTATATAGTCAATAGACAAGAGAACAGCACAAGATCGGCTGACACCTGGGACGTAGCTACTCGAGCAGTATTTTTTTGTTTGGTATTGTTGAGATGGAGCAGGGTTTGAACTGGGTTGTGGCCCGTCTAGCCCAGGCTTATATTTTATGTTCACCATGTGACCAGCCCAGCTATTTTTTCTTTGTGAAAATGAGCCCAGTTTATTTTGTCTGAAGAATACCCAATCCAGGCCTAATTATTTTTCTACGCCCTGATGGGCTGCAACTCTTTCAAGACGCGTGCAAATCTTGAAAGTAATATGAAATGGGTTGTAAATATAAAAATAGATGACAAATTGGCAATTACTTTATAATTTCTGAATTTTTTTCACATTTTCAGATTCCTATTTCACTGGGCATTAACCTAATTTAAATATATCTTCAAAGTACTTTAAATCTGGCTCGACATTTCGGTATTAAAAATAGTTTGGAACCCACAGAAATATGCGAAATTGGCCCTGGCCAACCAAAAAAACGACTGCAATAAATTGCATAGGAAGTTGCCATGAGCTATATATAAATTATTAAAAAAAAGAGGGAGTGGTCTGACTTGTCGGCCTGTTTAGTTGACGCGTATGCAAGATTTTTTTAGTTATTATATACGTCAACAAACGATTCTAGCAGACGTAACCGTTGGATGTCAATCCAACGGTCGTCGTGTTTCTTCAATATCTGATCTTCTTGCTCCAGCCGCCAAAGCAGCGCCGGCGGGACCGCTTACTCCCGCCTCCCGTGGCCGGCTGTGCTGTCGCGCAGGCCTCAGTGCCCCCTACTACTCCCACCGCTGGCCAGGGCATCCCTCTACTCACCCACACCCCCTGTTATTCTGCGGCGATGACAGCCTCACACCGCAGCCGAACCGGTGAACCCTCGTACTCCTCTCCGCGCGGGCTTCCACTGCCGCGTCTTCCCCGGCTCCGCGTCGTCCCCTTCCTAGGCCTCGCCGTCGTCCACCACCGTGGTTCTCTCGGCGCGGCATGGTCAATGTGGTCAACGACCGACTTCCATCGGAAGAGTACTGTACGTGGAGAGGCTGAAAGCTGGGTCCACGGCAGCCGCAAGGAAGTGCCTCCGTATTACGCGGAAAATAATTATTCCTCCACCTGACATCAGGGACCCACCGGACGGGCCACCAGTATTTCGCGAAAAAAATGTTTCCCCCTGACTACTGGGACCCACAGGACGGGCCATCGTATTTCACGAAAAAAACATTCCCCCCGCTGTCAGCTCGGACCCACCGGAAGTGCCTCCTTATTACGCACAAAAAATGAATGCCCCCTGCTAGCTGGGACCCACCTTGGTGGGAGGCTGACTTGTGGGCCTACTAAGTTGACTGGGACGGAGGCCTTTGTCAACTTTAGTCAATATATGAACGATTCTAGCTCCACTGACCGTACGATGTCCATCCAACGGCCGTAGTGCTTCTTCAACCTCTGGTCTTCTTGCTCCAGCCGCCCAAAGCAGCGCCAGTCGTGCCGCCTGCTCCTGCCGCCCGTGGCCGGCTGTGATGCCGCGGAGGCCTCACCGCCCCCTACTACTCCCACCGCTGGCCAGGTCATCCCTCTACGCACCCACACCCCCTGTTATTCTGCGGCGACGGCAGCCTCACACCGCAGCCGAACGAGTGAACCCTCATACTCCTCTACGCGTGGGCATCCACTGCCGCGTCTTCCCCGGCTCCGCGTCGTCCCCTTCCTAGGCCTCGCCATTGTCCACCGCCCTGGTGCTCTCGGCGCGGCGTGGTCAACGTGGTCAAGGAATGGCTTCCATCGGACGTGGACTGTACGTGGAGAGGCTGACAGCTGGGTCCACGACCGCAGCAAGGAAGTGCCTCCTTATTACGCGCAAAATAATTATTCCTCCACCTGACAGCAGGGACCCACAGGACGGGCCACCGTATTTCGCGAAAAAAACATTTCCCCTGACTGCTGGGACCCACCAGCTACATCTTCGCACGCAAGGAAGTGCGTCCGAAAAAAAACGATTCGCCCCCTTGACTGCTGGGACCCACCAGCTACATCTTCGCACGCAAGGAAGTGCGTCCGGGCAAAAAAACAAAATGATTCCCCCCTGACTACTGGGACCCAGCAGCTACACCTTCGCACGCAAGGAAGTGCGTCCGGGCAAAAAAAAATGATTCGCCCCCGTGACTGCTGGGACCCACCAGCTACATCTTCGCAGGCAAGGAAGTGCCTGACAGTTGGGACCCACCTGGTCGAAGCGTACGTAGCGTTGTCATTCTGGTCGCGAACGTGTACGTACATATATACTGGTCGATGTAGAGGCGTGCACGTGTCGTAGTAGAGGTGCGTACGTGTCGTAGTAGAGGCGCACA
The DNA here is from genome assembly GCF_002575655.3 of Aegilops tauschii subsp. strangulata. NCBI lineage: Eukaryota > Viridiplantae > Streptophyta > Magnoliopsida > Poales > Poaceae > Aegilops > Aegilops tauschii. The sequence continues at coordinate 467,392,360 of NC_053037.3, read as the reverse complement.
CGTAGCATGTACACGTACGTACAACGGCCAGGGTGCAAGAAAGAAAATATGGCCACGTACGTACATACGGGCAGGGTCTTGAACGCCTACTCGCGCATACATACGGCCAGGGCTCGTGTACATGGCTGGGTCGGAACGGAGAAACAGCGTCGTCGTGTTCATGGGGAGGCAACGGACTGCGTCGTGTTCATGTGGAGGCAACGGAATGCGTCGTGTTCATCGGGAGGCAACAGAACGCGTGGGAGCCAACCGGCTGGGTTGGAACGGAATGCGTGGTCATGTTCATCGGGAGGGCTTGGACGGAATAGGCGATGGAAACGAGGCCTGGCGTACCGCAAAACGGAGGAAACGACCTTGTGTTCGACCGGCCACGTTCGAAACGGGATCTTGTTCACCGGGAGGGGTCTGGCGTACCGCAAAACGGAGGAAACGGACCTCCTACGGTCGAAACGGGGGTCCTGTTGATCGGGAGGGGTGTGGCGTACTGCAAAATGGAGGAAACGGACTTGTGTTGGAGCGCTACGGTCGAAACGGGGGTCCTGTTGATCGGGAGGGGTGTGGCGTACCGCAAAACGGGACTCCACGGGATACTGTTCATCTCCACCGTCGACCTCCTCCAGCCTCCACGGGCTCCTGTTCATCCAGCCTCCATCGCGCGCTACTCCACCGACTACTTTTCAACCACCCCTCCACCGTCTACTGTTCATCCAGCCCTACACACCACGGGGTCCTGTTAAACCACCTCTCCACGGGCACCCCTCCACCGTCTAATGTTCATCCAGCCCTCCACACCACGGGGTCCTGTTCAACCACCCCTCCGCGGGCACCCCTCCACCGTCTACTGTTCATCCAGCCCTCCACACCACGGGGTCCTGTTCATCCAGAGGCAACGCCACCGCTCACTGTTCATCCAACCCCCCCCCCCCGGCAACGCTCACTGTTCATCCAATCGATCGGCTTCAGTTAGCAGCAGTAGCGAAGGAATCACTCGATCGGGTTTTGTTAACAGCCATCGATCGATCGCTCGGGTTCAGTAACGCGTAGGCCGCAGTGCAATCACTCGGGTTCAGTTAGAGCCCAACGCCTCGCACACACGCGCATATGTGTATGAGAGAAACGTGCATCGGTCGGCCCCTGACCTCCCACCGTAACCGGGAACTCCCTGAAATTTTCCTCCCCCTCGCTTCTACCATGGATTTTCCGTCATGGACGGCCCAAAGAATGTCATGGAGCCGCGTCTCCGGCCTGCCCAGGACGAAAAGCCCATTTTCTGTCATGATTTTTGTCATAGAAGTAGGAGCCCACCACATCTATGATGATACCGGGTTTTGTCACAATTATCGTCATAGAAGTGTCATATGTATGACAGAAAAAAAATTCGTTCGGCCCAAAATGTCACGGATGTGTCTTTTTTTGTAGTGCTCCGATTACGTCAGAGTGTTCGGGATCTGGCGTTGTGGCCGGGCCCGGACTATTATTGCCGGTCTCTCCTTCCCATACCACAGATGGCTTAAACAGCCTTTCCAAGAAGATATTAGGTGGGACAGGGTCGCGCTTAGCGCTGATGCGGGCGAGGATATCCGCCGCCTGATTGTTTTCCCGGACCACATGGTGGAATTCAAGCCCCTCGAACCGAGCTGACATCTTGAGGACGGCGTTGCGATAAGCCGCCATTTTCGAATCCTTGGCGTCGAAGTCTCCATTTATTTGAGATATTGTGAGGTTCGAAACCCCACGCACCTCTAGGCGTTGAATGCCCATGGAGACTGCCATCCGGAGACCATGTAACAGGGCCTCATATTCTGCTGCGTTGTTGGAGTCTATGTATAGTATTTGGAGTACGTATTGGATGTATCTCCGGTGGGGGATGTCAGGATGACACCAGCCCCCAGACCACCCAGCATTTTAGAGCCGTCAAAATGCATGATCCAATTGGAGTACGCGTCGTACTCTTTAGGGAGTTCGGCTTCTGTCCATTCGGCGATGAAATCGGCCAGTACTTGTGACTTAATGGCTCGCCGTGGTTTGTATATTATGTCGAATGGGAGGAGCTCAATAGCCCATTTGGCAATCCGGCCAGTGGCATCGCGGTTGTTTATTATGTCATTGAGTGGTACTTCAGAGGCCACCGTAATTGAACACTCTTGAAAGTAGTGTCATAGTTTCCGGGATGCCATGAAGACCGCGTATGCTATCTTTTGATAATGTGGGTACCATGATTTGCATGGAGTGAGGACAGTGGATACATAGAAATACCGTCTTTTGAAGTGGGAACTTATGTCCGTCCGTCTCTCGTTCGACGGCGAGCACTGCGCTTACAACTTGGTGTATTGCCGCTATATATAACAGCATTGGTTCGCCGACATTTGGCGTGGCCAAGATTGGGTTGGTGGCCAACACAACTTTTATTTCTTCCAATCCGGCCGTGGCCGCATCCGTCCACTCGAAGTGTTCGGTGCGTCGAAGAAGGCGATAAAGAGGTAGTGCCTTTTCTCCTAATCGGGAGATAAAGCGGCTTAAGGCAGCCACACATCCCGTTAGTTTCTGGATTTGCTTGAGGTCTGTTGGGATAGCCAACTGTGACAGAGCTCTGATTTTAGCCGGATTTTCTTCAATTCCTCTATTGGAGACGATGAAGCCTAAGAGCTTTCCGGCGGGCACGCCGAAGACGCATTTTTCCGGATTGAGCTTGATGTCGTATGTTCGGAGATTGTCGAACGTGAGCCTCAAGTCGTCTATTAAGGATTCGACGTGTCTAGTTTTAATGACCACATCGTCTACATATGCCTCCACTGTTTTGCCGATCTGTGTTTCCAAGCATGTCTGAATCATGCGTTGATAGGTTGCACCGGCGTTTTTGAGCCTGAAAGGCATGGTATTAAAACAGAAGGGGCCGTATGGGGTGATAAATGCCGTTGCGGCCTGATCGGATTCTGCCATCTTAATTTGATGGTACCCGGAGTATGCGTCGAGGAAACATAATGTATCGTGTCCTGCAGTAGCGTCGATAATTTGGTCGATGCGGGGGAGGAGGAAGGGATCCTTGGGGCAAGCCTTGTTAAGGTCCTTGAAATCGACACATAGGCGCCAGGATTTGTCCTTCTTTGGTACCATCACCAGGTTTGCTAGCCAGTCTGGATGTTTTATTTCTTTGATGAATCCGGCTCAAGTAACTTGGCTAGCTCTTCTCCCATGGCTTGTTGCTTAGGTTCGGAGAAACGCCGGAGAGTCTGCTTGACCGGCTTGAACCCCTTTAGAATGTTGAGGCTGTGTTCGGCCAGCCTGCGTGGGATTCCTGGCATGTCTGAAGGATGCCAGGCGAATGTGTCCCAATTTTCACGCAAGAACTCCCGTAATGCGGCGTCGGTTGTGGGGTCCAGCTGTGCCCCGATGGATGTTGTTTTTGTGGGGTCCGTTGGGTGGACCTGGAATTTGACTATTTCATCCGCTGGTTTAAAAGAGGTGGACTTGGGTCTTTTGTCGACTATCACGTCGTCCCTGTCCACTGTGGAGCGCAGCGCAGTTAGTTCTTCGGCCGCGAGGGCTTCGGATAACGCTTCGAGGGCTAGTGCGGCGGTTTTATTTTTGGCGTGGAGTGCTATGTACGGATCACTAGCTAGAGTGATGATTCCTTTGGGCCCGGCATTTTGAGCTTCATGTACCCGTAATGGGGTATAGCTTGGAAGATCGTGAATGCCTCCCGCCCTAAAAGGGCGTGGTATCCGCTACTGAACGGGGCCACTTGGAATGTGATTTCTTCGGACCTATAATTCTCCGGCGTGTCGAATACCACATCTAGTGTGATTTTTCCTGCACATCGTGCCTCCCGACTAGGGATGATCCCTCTGAAGGTCGTGCTGCTTTGCTCAATGCGGCTCCTGTCTATTTCCAGTTTTTGAAGAGTCTCCTCATAGATGAGGTTTAATCCGCTCTCACCGTCCATGAGCACTTTAGTAAGCCGGAAGCCATCCACAATTGTACTAAGGACCAAGGCGGCTGGTGCTCGGGCTGTTCGGAATTTAGGTTTGTCACTGGCATTGAAGGTTATAGCCGTATTGCTCCATGGATTTATTGCTGCCACGTGGCAGACCTCGGCAAGGCTGCGGAGTGCTCGCTTACGCCTATTATTTGAGGCGAAGGTCTCGAAGACTGTCAATACTGTATTATTATTGTCCATGGGATGGTGCTCTGCAGTATTGTTGATGAGGAGATCCTCACTGCTCTTGGCCACCTGCCGGAGTATCCAACATGCTCTAAGGCTATGAGTTGGCGTGGTATCCGGTGTACTGTGAATTTTGCATAGCCCGTTGAGCCATCCCTCCAATATAGTTCCACGCCCTGCTGTGGGCTTTTGTTTCTTTGTAATTAGATCGGGTGACTTATGAGAGTACTCCCTTTTAGTTCGGATGGGGGGTTTAGTGAGAGCCGGAGGATCCCAGAATTTTGTTTGGGTTTTCCAGGCGCTCTCCATCGCACAGTACTTCTGTACTATGGCCGCCAAGTCAGCGAAGTGTGCTATGTCACGGCGACTTATGGCGTTGAGGATTCCCTTGTCCGTGCAGTTTTTGCAAAAGAACGAAATTGCGTCTTCCTCGCGATAGTCCTTGACCTTGTTCATTACAAGGAGGAATCTGGCCCAATAGTGATGTACTGTCTCTTGGGGCTCTTGTCTAATGTGGGAAAGATCACTTATATCTGGGTGGGTGGGTAGATTTAAGTCCGAACCCTGACCCGATCTGAGACCCAGGGGCGGGGGAGTTTCCGATCTTAGAAGTTCGGGCTCCGGGATGTTGCCCAATAGGTCTGGCCCGCTGTCTGATTCTAGGTTCAAAGCTTGGGCCATGTCCTCCCGTAGATGGGTATCCGGCTCGGAGAGCTCGGGAATCCGGACATAGTTTGTCCTCAAAATAGAGGAAGAATCGCTACATTGCTCCTCCACCACCGCTATCTGATGGGTGACCGACGGAGAGTTAATCTCCCTTTGGTCGGGTTTAAGCCCGATCCGATCATAGTCCGTAGCGACTCCGAAGGCAGCGATGCAATCCAAGAGCTCGTTCAAGGAAGAGAGCTCCATTGGATCCATCTGCTCGGCGAATTCCGAGCCGACGCGGAGGCTGTTTTCGATGACCCAAGAAGTCATTGTCGGCGCAACGGCCGAGCGGGCGGTCATGACGAAGCCGCCTAGTCGGAGAGTTTGGCCTACAGCCAGGGCTCCCCCAGAGGTGATGTTGTCCTTGACAATGAGACGAGCCATCAAGCCTTATGATGACAACACAGTGGAACTCTCAATGAAAGCACCAATGTCGGTGTCAAAACCGGTGGATCTCGGGTAGGGGGTCCCGAACTGTGCGTCTAAGGCGGATGGTAACAGGAGGCGGGGGACACAATGTTTACCCAGGTTCGGGCACTCTCGATGGAGGTAATACCCTACTTCCTGCTTGATTGATCTTGATGATATGAGTATTACAAGAGTTGATCCACCATGAGATCGTAGAGGCTAAACCCTAGAAGCTATCCTATGGTTATGATTGTTCTCGTCCTACGGACTAAACCCTCCGGTTTATATAGACACCGGAGGGGGCTAGGGTTACATGGAGTTGGTTACAAGGGAGGATATCTACAGATCCGAATTGCCAAGCTTTCCTTCCACGCCAAGGAGAGTCCCACCCGGACACGGGACGAAGTCTTCAATCTTGTATCTTCATAGTCCAATAGTCCGGCCAAAGGATATAGTTCGGCTGTCCGAGGACCCCCTAATCCAGGACTCCCTCACCCGCCGTGATGTTCTGCTTGGAACTGCACCAACTGACAGCTCCACCATTCAATATAAACACGTATCCGGTTTATGACTTAGAGTCATCCGGATCAGAGTCAAAGCTTGCATCGACGTAACCATTTAAGACGAGCTCTTTGACACCTCCATAAACGAGAAACATATCCTTAGTCCTTTTCAGGTATTTCAGGATGTTCTTGACCGCTGTCTAATGATCCACTCCTGGATTACTTTGGTACCTCCCAGCTAAACTAATCGCAAGGCACACATCAGGTCTAGTACACGGCATTGCATGCATGATAGAACCTATGGCTGAGGCATAGGGAATGACTTTCATTTTCTCTCTATCTTCTGAAGTGGTCGGGCGTTGAGTCTGACTCAACTTCCCACCTTGTAACACAAGCAAGAACCCTTTCTTTGACTGATCCATTTTGAACTTCTTCAAAACTTTATCAAGGTATGTGCTTTGTGAAAGTCCAATTAAGTGTCTTCATCTATCTCTATAGATCTCGATGCCCAATATATAAGCACCTTCACTGAGGTCTTTCATTGAAAAATTCTTATTCAAGTATCCTTTTATGCTATTTAGAAATTCAGTATCATTTCTGATCAACAATATGTCATCTACATATAATATCAGAAATGCTATAGAGCTCCCACTCAATTTCTTTTAAATACAGGCTTCTCCAAAAGTCTGTATAAAACCATATGCTTTGATCACACTATCAAAGCGTATATTCCAATTCCGAGAGGCTTGCACCAGTCCATAAATGGATCGCTGGAGCTTGCACACTTTGTTAGCACCTTTTGGATCGACAAAACCTTCTGGTTGCATCATATACAACTCTTCTTTGAGGTATCCATTAAGGAATGTTGATTTGGCATCCATTTGCCAAATATCATAATCATAAAATGCGGCAATTGCTAACATGATTCGGACAGACTTAAGCATCGCTACGGGTGAGAAGGTCTCATCATAGTCAACTCCTTGAACTTGTCGAAAACCTTTCGCAACAAGTCGAGCTTTGTAGACAGTAACATTACCGTCAGCGTCAGTCTTCTTCTTGAAGATCCATTTATTCTCTATTGCTTGCTGATCATTGGGCAAGTCAACCAAAGTCCACACTTTGTTCTCATACATGGATCCCATCTCAGATTTCATGGCCTCAAGCCATTTCGCGGAATCTGGGCTCATCATCGCTTCCTCATAGTTCGTAGGTTCGTCATGGTCAAGTAACATGACCTCCAGAACAGGATTACCGTACCACTCTGGTGCGTATCTTACTCTGGTTGACCTACGAGGTTCAGTAGTAACTTGATCTGAAGTTTCATGATCATCATCATTATCTTCCTCGCTGATTGGTGTAGGAATCACTGGAACTGATTTCTGTGATGAACTACTTTCCAATTCGCGAGAAGGTACAATTACATCATCAAGTTCTACTTTCCTCCCACTCACTTCTTTCGAGAGAAACTCCTTCTCTAGAAAGAATCCATTCTTAGTAACGAATATCTTGCCTTCGGCTCTGTGACAGAAGGTGTACCCAACATTCTCCTTTGGGTATCCTATGAAGACACATTTCTCCGATTTGGGTTCGAGCTTATCAGGTTGAAGTTTTTTCACATAAGCATCGCATCCCCATGAAGGAAATATGCCCAAGAGGCAATAATAAAGTTGTTATTTATATTTCCTTATATCATGATAAATGTTTATTATTCATGCTAGAATTGTATTAACCGAAAACTTAGTACATGTGTGAATACATAGACAAACAGAGTGTCGCTAGTATGCCTCTACTTGACTAGCTCATTGAATCAAAGATGGTTAAGTTTCCTAGCCATAGACATGAGTTGTCATTTGATTAACGGGATCACATCATTAGAGAATGATGTGATTGACTTGACCCATTCTGTTAGCTTAGTACTTGATCGTTTAGTATATTGCTATTGCTTTCTTCATGACTTATACATGTTCCTATGACTATGAGATTATGCAACTACCGAATACTGGAGGAACACTTTGTGTGCAACAATCGTCACAACATAACTGGGTGATTATAAAGGTGCTTTATAGGTGTCTCCGAGGGTACTTGTTGAGTTGGCATAGATCAAGATTAGGATTTGTCACTCCGATTGTCGGAGAGGTATCTCTGGGCCCTCTCGGTAATGCACATCACTATAAGCCTTGCAAGCAATGTGACTAATGAGTTAGTTGCGGGATGATGCATTACGGAACGAGTAAAGAGACTTGCCGGTAACGAGATTGAACTAGGTATTGAGATTCCGACGATCGAATCTCGGGCAAGTAACATACCGATGACAAAGGGAACAACGTATGTTGTTATGCGGTTTGACCGATAAAGATCTTCGTAGAATATGTGGGAGCCAATATGAACATCCAGGTTCCGCTATTGGTTATTGACCGGAGATGAGACTCGGTCATGTCTACATAGTTCTCGAACTCGTAGTGTCCGCACGCTTAACGTTTGGTGACGATCGGTATTATGAGGTTATGTGTTTTGATGTACCGAAGATATTTCGGAGTCCCGGATGTGATCACGGACATGACGAGGAGTCTCAAAATGGTCGAGACATAAAGATTGATATATTGGATGACTATATTCGGACACCGGAGGAGTTCCGGGGGTCACCGGATAATTATCGGAGTGCCGGGGGGTTATCGGAAACCCCGGGGGAACTAATGGGCCAACATGGGCCTTGTGAGAGAGAGAGGAGGGGCCTTAGGGCTGGCCGCACGCCCCCCTTGAGGAGTCCGAATTGGACAAGGAGTGGGGCGCCGCCCTCTCTTTCCCTCCCTCTCTCCCTCTCCTTCCTTCCCCCTCCTAGTTGGAGTAGGAAAGGGGGAGTCCTACTCCTACTAGGAGGAGAACTCCTCCCCTCCTTGGCGCGCCCTAGGGTCGGTCGGCCTCCCCCCTTGCTCCTTTATACACGGGGGCAGGGGGCACCCTAGGACACACAAGTTGATCATTGATCTCTTAGCCGTGTGCGGTGCCCCCTCCACCATAATCCACCTCGGTCATATCGTTGCAGTGCTTAGGCGAAGCCCTGCACCGGTAGCTTCATCATCACCGTCATCACGCCGTCGTGCTGACGAAGATCTCCCTCGACACTCAGCTGTATCGAGAGTTCGTGGGACGTCACCGAGCCGAACGTGTGCAGATCGCGGAGGTGCCATACTTTCGGTACTAGGATCGGTCGGATCGTGAAGACGTACGACTACATCAACCGCGTTGTCATAACGCTTCCGCTTACGGTCTATGAGGGTACGTGGACTACACTCTCCCCTCTCGTTGCTATGCATCACCATGATCTTGCTTGTGCGTAGGAATTTTTTTGAAATTACCGTGTTCCCCAACAGTGGCATCTGAGCTAGGTCTGTGCGTAGATGTTATATGCACGAGTAGAACACAAGTGAGTTGTGGGCGATAATAGTCATACTGCTTACCATCATGTCATACTTTGATTCGGCGGTATTGTTGGATGAAGCGTCCCAGACCGACATTACGCGTACGCTTACGTGAGACTTGTTCTACCAACGTGCTTCGCACACAGGTGGCTGGTGGGTGTCAGTTTCTCCAACTTTAGTTGCATCGAGTGTGGCTACGCCCAGTCCTGGTTGAAGGTTAAAATAGCACATACTTGACTAATAATCGTTGTGGTTTTGATGCGTAGGTAAGAACGGTTCTTGCTCAGCCCGTAGCAGCCATGTAAAACTTGCAACAACAAATTAGAGGACGTCTAACTTGTTTTTGCAGGGCATGTTGTGATGTGATATGGTCAAGACATGATGCTAAATTTTATTGTATGAGATGATCATGTTTTGTAACGGAGTTATCGGCAACTGGCAGGAGCCATATGGTTGTCGCTTTATTGTATGAAATGCAATCGCCATGTAATTGCTTTACTTTATCACTAAGCGGTAGCGATAGTCATAGAAGCAATAGTTGGCGAGACGACAACGATGCTTCGATGGAGATCAAGGTGTCAAGCCGGTGACGATGGTGATCATGACGGTGCATTGGAGATGGAAATCAAAGGTACAAGATGATGATGGCCATATCATATCACTTATATTGATTGCATGTGAAGTTTATCCTTTATGCATCTTATTTTGCTTAGTTCGACGGTAGCATTATAAGATGATCTCTCATTAAATTTCAACGTACAAGTGTTCTCCCTGAGTATCCACCGTTGCGAAAGTTCGTCGTGCTGAGAAACCACGTGATGATCGGGTGTGATAAGCTCTACTTTCACATACAACGGGTGCAAGCCAGTTTTGCACACGCAGAACACTCGGGTTAAACTTGACGAGCCTAGTGTCGGTGTCAAAACCGGCGGATCTCGGGTAGGGGGTCCCGAACTGTGCGTCTAAGGTCGATGGTAACAGGAGACGGGGGACACGATGTTTACCCAGGTTCGGGCCCTCTCTATGGAGGTAATACCCTACTTCCTGCTTGATTGATCTTGATGAATATGAGTATTACAATAGTTGATCTACCACGAGATCGTAATGGCTAAACCCTAAAAGCCTAGCCTGTATGACTATGGTAATGAATATCCCCCCTCCGGACTAAGTCCACCGGTTTATATAGACACCGAGAGGATCTAGGGTTACACAGGGTCGGTTACAAAGAAAGGAATCTACATATTTGGTCGCCAAGCATGCCTTCCACGCCAAGGAGAGTCCCATCCGGACACGGCTGCAGTCTTCGGTCTTCGTGTTCTTCACAGCCCATCAGTCCGGCCCATAGCTAACAGGCCGGACGCCCGAGGACCCCTTAGTCCAGGACTCCGTCAGTAGCCCCTGAACCTGGCTTCAATGACAAGGTATCCGACGCGTAGATCTGTCTTCGGCATTGCAAGGCGGGTTCCTCCTTCCGAACTCCAAGATAGTCTTCGGACGTATTGAACTGTGTCCAGACCTATAACACACACACCACACACAACCACAAAGAGAATATAATATTCCACGAGTCCAATCCGCTGACAACTTTTTGTAACATGACGTCACATTTGCCCAGTCATAATTTCGAACCGGTTTTCGTCTGTCGCTCCATGTTTCGAGACGCGGTTGCCATTGGCACGTCTTGTCAAAGTAGAGATCGTGTCCCCTTATTGCGGGATTCTCATCAATACGGGCGTGGGTAACCCAACCGTGCTGTTTACACAACCCTTGGGAATGGGCGAGTTTAAGGCGAGTGGGGAGGCGTTCAATATTCACGGCCTTTATAAGGAGATAAGGATTCCCCTCCTTCACCCACGCCTTCTCTTCCTCTCTATCCTTCCATTCTCGAGCTCCAGCGCCCGAGTTCCCATATTCTCCATCTCAAGGAAGTACTCAATCATGTTCAGATCCAGAGGCCAAGGCAAGTGGATGGTCTCCTCCGTCAAGGAGAAGGACATCACCCAGCTCCGGGCAGCGGGGTACCTAGCGAAAGGAATAGCCCACCGTCTGCCCACCAAGGGGCAAGTCATCCCCACCCCGAAGCCTACTGAGAGGGTAGTTTTCCTCCCTCACTTTGTCCGCGGATTGGAGTTTCCACTTCATCCTTTTTTTTGAATATTCCATGCTGCTGTTAGCATAACTTCAACGAAGAAAGGGTGCGTGAAGCTGGACCTAGCATGCAGGATACATTGCAGAATATCTGAGCCTCCAGACCAATCAATGCCCAAGTAGCTCCAGACTCTACAGCTGAAGGTGCAGTTAAAAACAGATGGATTCCATCCTCATACGCCAGCTCACTGCAAATGAGGCATAGATTGTCATCCTGGTTTGAGCGCCAGTGTCTCCTAACCAGCATATCCTTGGTGTTAAGTCTGTCAAAGAATAATAGCCAGCCAAACACCTTGATCTTCATGGTGCAGTTACTCTGCCATAGCCATTTGCAAGGTTGTATTGTAGGTAGGTCTGAGTGCATGATCATGTAAAAACTTTTGGCAGTGTATCCTCCTGATTGACCAGGCCATATCCAAACATCAGGTATAGTGGGGTCTCTGTCTAACTGCATGATCCAACCTTCCAGCATGTGTAACTCAGCAGCAGCCTCATGAGAAAGAGGCAAATAAAACATAGAGTAAAGATCCTGGGATTGAAGAAATTCCCGCACAGAGATCCTATCATTATTGACAAAAGAAAACAACTTTGGCAATCTCCAACATAGGGGTCTAGCAGAGCCCCCAATGTGCCAAGAGTCTGTCCAGAACAGAGCAGAATCACCCATGTTGATATGAGCTGAGGCAATAGCAGTGTAAGCCTCATGCAGCTTCAGAACATCCCTCCACCAGAAAGATCCAGCATTAGCTGTTGCATGTGGAACCCCATGATCATAGTAGCTGTTCCATATTAGGGTCACCCAAGGAACATCAACCTTGTTATAGAATTTGTGAAGATGCTTGATAAGAAGTCCTTTATTCTGGATGTTCAGATTAATAATACCTAAACCCCCTTTATCTCTTGGCCTGCAAACCAGCTCCCAAGCAGCCAAAGACTGTTTTGGAGCATCAATATTACCCCTCCAAAGGCATTGCCTGAAGATTCTGTCAAGCTGCTTAATGATCCCTGCTGGAATATTGAGGCTGCACAGAAAGTATATTGGCAGAGAGGTCAGGACAGAGGTAAGAAGCTTCAAGCGAGAGCCTTGATTCAGCATAGAAGAGCTTGCAGTTAACCTCCTCTCAAGACTGTCAACTAAGGGCATGAGGTCAATGATCCTTGGCCTTGTAGTTCCCAAAGGCAATCCAAGATAAGTAAATGGTAGCTGGCCAATTTTACAACCAAGAATAGCAGCAAGTCTAGCACCCTCCTCATCAGTCATATTCAATGGAATCATTGAGGATTTAGCAAAGTTGACCTTTAAACCAGTGGATTGTTGGAAGGTAAGCAGCATGTTCTTGACGGCAACAAGCTCATCATCCTTAGCTGCAAGAAATAGGATCGTGTCATCCGCATATTGAATGATGGGAAACTCTCTATCATGGGTTTGAATTGGCAAAGAGAGCGTACCATGCACCAGCATTTGGTTGACCACAGACTGCAACAGATCTGCTGCGATGACAAACAACAGAGGTGATAGTGGATCACCCTGTCTGACCCAACACTTGCACATAAATTGCTTTCCAGGGATGCCATTGAACAGTACAGACGAAGAACCTGTAGACAAGAGTTGTTTAATCCAAAGAATCCATTTGGCATCAAACCCTTTATGCTGCAACATCTTAAGAATAACCTCATGCTCGACAGTGTCAAAGGCCTTAGCAAAGTCCAACTTAAGAATTATGATTGGACGCTTGGACTGTTTACATTGATGAATATACTCAAAACTCCAGGCCAGACAATCCTGAATTGACCTACCCTTAAGGAACCCATACTGATTTTTGTGGATACACTTAAGGATCACCCTCTGCAACCGGTTGGCCAACAATTTTGTTAGAAATTTAAGACAAGTGTTGGTGAGAGATATTGGCCGGAAATCATCGGGCCCTTCTGGTGAAATGATCTTGGGTATGAGCGTAATGAGGGAGGAATTAATGTTTTCCAATGAAAGCTTCCCCTCATAAAAATCCTGAATCATCCTCAAGAAGTGTCACGACCGGTTTTTCAATAAAATATTTATTGAGAGACCAATCCCTTTTATGGACCAGTAAAGAAGAATTCCTTCTCACTGGTAGACAATATCTTGGTCACAGAAGAAAAATACCAGGAGTACTGAATATAATACAAGGTTGAGCGGGGACTTCTCAACAATTTATTACATGCATGCCGATAAAACAAGACGGCGGATAGGGTGGCATAACTACTAACTCTCGATAACAACGGTGGTGGAAATATCACAGCGGAGCGGGTGATATGACTCCTGCAAACTACAGCTCTTCGAGCGTCGGGGTGAAGCTCGAGGAGGTTTATTGTGGGTGGCGGAAGCGTATATAATACAAGTGACCAACATCCAGGATCGCACAGGACTGACTGGGATTCCTCTAGGCGTCGGACTCACTATCAAACTCTTCATCCAAGAGGTCGCCTTCGTCAACATCTGGCCAAATCAACAAGCCAGGTGAGTACTATGAAAGTACTCGCAAGACAGTTCGGACATAAGATATAACAAATGTAAACATGAAGCATATGAACAGATTAACAAGTGCGTTCAGACATAGAGACAAAAATGCATGGGAAAATAACAGAGAAGTCGGGCGGTAGTCCTCCCGAAATCCCAAAATAAATACTGGGTGCCAAACAAGGGTCTGAATGACTCCTCGAGAGGAAACTGCAAGAATAATAATGCCGCAGTCGGGCGTCGGGGCGACACCACATAATGGGCTTATAAAAGAAAATAAAAGACAGTGCGTGCCACAGTCGGACGTCTGAGCGACATCACATAAAGGGCTCATATTGAAAGTAAAAGACAAACATGCCATAGTCGGACGTCTGAGCGACATCACATAAAGGGCTTACATTGAAAGTAAAAGACAAACATGCCACAGTCGGACGTCTGAGCGACATCACATAAAGGGCTTACATTGAAAGTAAAAGACAAACATGCCACAGTCGGATGTCTGAGCGACATCACATAAAGGGCTTATATTCATAACTTAGTAGTTCATGAATTTTAAATCATATCGAGAGAATAGACAGGCATGAGATAAACAACAGGGTTAGTCCATCCACATGAATAACGTTCAGCCAAGTTTACTACTCAAGCTCACTTACCGGAAAGAAGAATATACCACGAGGTTATGACATAGACATGGATACGCTGATCACGTTACTTGACCATGGGTACGATGACTCGGAAGGATTTGCCTCTGCAGAGTTTGTACTTTAACCACAGCCAACGGATTTCAGTAGTCACGGGGACTAGTTCCGTTTACGGTGTTTTGGAAGAAACACATCTAACCAGTACACACCCATTCAACATTCCGAAGCCAGGAATCACCCTCGACAACGTTCAAGAAAAACCTTGAGACGGGGAGGCTACAACCTCGCGTAGCATGGGATCAAATTTCTATACGCGCGCTCTAAGGGGTGCCCCCCTCTCGGTCCCAACCGGAAACACCCATGCCCCCTGACCGGATGACTGGCTTTAATCCAGGGCCATGGAACCATCATCCCGGCCCCTCTGTTTGGTGTGTACACGGAAAGAGGTTACCAACTTACTAAACCGCATTCTGGCAGAAAACAAGTGGTAGCACGGAAGGGGGAAGAACGATAACGTGACTCCGTCCACGTTAACGTCGAAATTTATCGGATGACGCAAGGCTGGCATGCTACAACAGTACCACCTTACTTCCCTTCATGTCACCACATGACTAGGCCATCTCTCATCAGAGATCACAGTAACTTTGGAACACACGGGTAGTTGCCTCACAAGAAACGAGATACTCACCGATACTCATATGCCACGCACAACCTTTCACGCAAACATGCAAAACACCTATCATATCAAAGGTTCAAACATGCTTTCCTGGTTCGGAGAAGTCGGAGTCTAGCTCGGCGAAGTTCGCGGCTCCGTCACCTCTTCCGGAACCTACGGTATAGCGAAGAAGCATACTAACGTGAAAATCAACGCGTGCATAAACATTGTTCCAAAAAATTTCCAAATAAATCCCATAAAAAACTAGACAAAATTATAAGACTGTCAGAAAAAGAATCACTCAAAAATCACTTTTTATTAAAAAGTTATAAGGGTTTCTGTCCAGGGACTCATCTGTAATGAAACAGAAAAGTTCCAGGGTCTAAAGTGAGAAAACCGAAAACGGTTCGACTAGAAACGCGCCAGCCCGCAGAGAAAACGTACTCTGCCCGAAGGCGCCAACAGAAAACGCTTCGGGGGTGAAAGAAGAGAGGCTGACGTGGGGGGTCCACATGTCAGGTTTGAAAAACCTCGCCGGCGCCCGAAGGCTGCGGAGGTCGCCGGCGTCGAACCACGGCGAGTCAGGGAGATCGGAGTGTACCAAGAGTATCAGCGTGTCCTTCCGCGTCGGTGGGTGGTGGACTCGAGCGTCGGGGAGCACCACGTCGACGGCGACACTTTCTCCGGCGGACGGCGGCTCGGGCGATGGTGGGGAACTCCGGTGGTGTGCTGCAAACTTCGAATTGAAGCGAGGGTCAGAAGGAGGGATGCGCTAGGGAGCTACTGGCAAGAGATGGGAGGCAGAGGTGCACGCACGGGAGCGAATCGAGTTGGATCCCGTGGCGGGTCGCGGCGGCCGGAGTCGAGGAAGGAGACTCCCTCGGGGCTCTTCCAGTGGCTAGGCAGGGTCTTGGTGGAGTGCAGAGGTGGTGTGGGTACTAGCTGGAGCTCGGGGCCTCTATTTATAGGCGGCTCGAGGGGGTGGCCGTGAACGGGGTTGCTCCGGCGAGCAATTACGGCGAGGCAGCGGCTTGGCAAGGAGTTTAGGTGGCCAGGCAGCATCAGTGAGGTGTACTGATGCCGTTCCCCCGCTAATCCTGGTCGGTCTTGGCGTAATGGCGCCGGTCCACGGTGGGGTGGCCGCACGGGCACGACGGCGGCAGAGAGCGCGCTCCGTGCCCAGCGGTTCATGATGAGGGTGGCAGCGCGCACTGGGGAGTGGAAGACCACGCGGCGATCTCCGGTGGCTTGGGCGGCGCTGGGTGGCGCCGTCTGCGCTGCGCCTCTCTCTGGCGGCCGCAAAGCCGCCGCTGGCGTCGGTCACGGGGCGGCGCACCTCCTCCAGCTCGTCGCCGACGCCCACAAGCATCCAGGCGCTCGTGCGGTGCAGAGGACAAGGGGGAGGGGACAGGAAACACGGCGACGCCGGGCACTGGCGAGATCGACAACAGACACTGAAGAAAACGACAGTGATTCAGACACTGTTAGCTGAATTTGACTGAACCTTATAGAAACAGTGTCCAGTAGGTGTTCGACGAAATGATTTGGTATGAAGAAAAATTTTCCTAGGGCTAGGACTTGGTGAGGTGACCTCTCAATGCACCCAGAGGCTGCCTGATTTTTCTCAGAATTTTTGGAGAGGGATTTGAATGAATTTCATCAAATTTGGCAAATCTGGTCCAAACTTGCAGCAAGTATAGTTTGAAAATTTTGAACTGAAGACCAGTGGATCTTCATGGATCTTGGTTGAGGGTTCAAAGGACTAGGAAGGGAAATTGGTTTGGGGGCAAAAATCAAAACAGAAATGGTAGCTCCTTTGTAAATCTCCAAGAGCTAGAATAAAAGGCAGAAATTGTTTTGATAAGAAATAAAGGGGAAAAATTTTATGGAGAGGTCCAACTTGCTGGATTTGAAGTAAATCATGATCCAAAGATGAGGAAAGGTTTATGAGAGTGGATTTGCACTAAGCTCGTGGCAAGAGAGATTTGTTGAAAGGGGCAAAGAATCATTCCAAAAGCCATAGGGCATTTTCAAAGGAATTTTCAAAAGGCAGTTTTCCCAAGTGAAAAGCATTTTGGTTTGAGTCCAAATAAAAAAGGAAGAACCTCCAAGACCAAAATCAAGTCTTGGGTGAATCCAAATAAAACCCTTGCCATAAAAAAAATATTTTGAAAGGGAGGGTTCTTTTGAAGAAAAATTTAAAACACCTCCCTCAAGTCAAATAAATTTTTTGAAAAGGCCAAATAAATTTTTGGGTGTCACAGGAAGTCCTTCTCAATTATAGGCCAACAGCGCTTGACGAACATCCCATTAAAACCATCCGGACCAGGTGCCCGATCCACCGGCAATTCCTTCAAAACTTTGTTAATTTCCTCATCAGAAAACGGCAAGGATAGCTCCTCCAGTCCCGGGATGGGCTGAATTAAATGATTCAAATCGAAGCCCATATTGATCCCTTGGGCCTGGCCCATCCTTGATTTGAACGAAGCCCAAAGAATTCCCGCCATCTGAGCGTGATCAGTCACAGGATCAAGCATGGAACTTATCTTCAGACTGGAGATTGAGTTTCTCCTCATACGCTCCGAGGCCATGGCATGAAAAAATTTGGAATTCTCCTCGCCAACCTTTATATACCGAATAGTGCACCTCTGTTTCCAATATATATAGTGAATTTTCAACAGATGTTCATAGTGAAACTTCAAAATTTTCCGGAAATTGAATTCCGGCCGTGTTAAAGGTCGCACTTCCTCCAGCTGATCAAAGTGTAGAATCACCTTTGAGCAATCAACAGTAAGCTTTTTGATGTATGATAACTTTTTGCTCCAAAATTTCAAATCATACCGCAGCCGCTTAAATTTCCTTGTGATAACCGCAGAAGCAGAAAGATCAGAGAAGACTGGTGCATTCCAAGACTTGGTGACACAATCCATGAACCCCGGCATATCCAACCAGAAATTTTCAAACCGAAAAGTCTTGGCCGCAGGAATGGTAGTGTCAATGGACACCACACAAGGCACGTGATCCGAGGCAGTTCTGGCGAGTGGATTAACCACAGTGTACGGATAATGTGAAATCCAATCAGCAGTAGTAAAGAACCAATCAAGTTGCTCGAGCAGGGGGTTTTGCTGCATATTAGACCAGGTGAAGCTACGGCCTTTCAAGGGCAGCTCCAAGAGACCAAGGTGACCAATTATTTCGTTGAAGAGGAAGATATCATTAATATCACCACCCGGGAGGTTTTTGTTATCCAAAGACCTGATGAAATTAAAGTCCCCCAACAATAGCCAATTTTCATCGGGAGGGATGTCTAGATATAGCCAACTAACGAAATCGTCCCTAGGCTGACCCTCACATGGCCTATACACAGAGGCTAGGGTCCATTTTTCGGAGTTCTGCAACGATTGGAAGGAGACGACAACACCAATCCTCTGAATATCAACAAGCTGGCCGTGAAAGATCGAAGAATTCCAAACGACTAGATTCCCACCAGAGGCTCCAACACCAAACCACTTCATCCTTTTGTCCGCAGACTGATGTACTATTACCGGATAGATTTCCATGATCTAGCCCCGAACACCTTCCTCAACATCTCGGCATTCATTGTCGTGTGCGAGGCCTTTCTCCGCATCCATCCCCACTTTGGCCTATGGCTCAAGGTTTTCAACGTGAA
The DNA here is from genome assembly GCF_002575655.3 of Aegilops tauschii subsp. strangulata. Classification (NCBI taxonomy): domain Eukaryota; kingdom Viridiplantae; phylum Streptophyta; class Magnoliopsida; order Poales; family Poaceae; genus Aegilops; species Aegilops tauschii. The sequence continues at coordinate 467,373,549 of NC_053037.3, read as the reverse complement.
GCCGAAGGTGGTGGATGGTCAGCATGTGGAGTGCGGAGGCGCCATGGTGAGCAAGATGCCCAACATCACTTGGGCCACATGCACTTTCGTGGAGACTGTCAAGGAGTGGCAGAAGCAGTGGTTCTACATCATAGAGCCACGCGGCGCCACTTGGGCGGCGGCTCCCGAGTTTAAGGCCGGAGCTCCAATGCGGCTCACATCCTGGACGGAGAAGGGCCCCAACTGGTCTGCGTCAGACGAGCTGATAGCGCTGCAAATGCGCATTCAGAGCATGGTGGATAAAAACATCAAGCTCGTCGACGTGGTCCAGGTGATGCTGGTTCGCCGGATTCTCCCCTGCCAACGTCGAAGCTTCCCTTTATGGGAATTCGATCCGGAGAAGCACCAGACCCTAGGAGGGCTCTTCGGAACTACTCACGAAGATGCCTGGAAGTTGCTCTTCAAGGGCAACGAGAAGCCGCCGGTCCTAGATTCGGACCGTGGGCACGATCACACCCATCCCGCCAATGAGGTAAGTTCTTTTAAAGCGCACCTTCCACTTTTTTGTTCAAGGAGGATGCCCAACTCTTGCTGTATTTTTTCAGGCGTGGACAGAGAGAGCGAAGCGGATCCATAGTTCGGCTCCGCTGCCCGAAGAGCCAGTCATCCCGCTCCTGGCGAAGATGCTGGTTCCGGCGCCCTATAGGCCGCCAGAAAAGAAGGCCAAGGGGGCCAAAGTTGGCTCCCGTCGCAAGGGTGCTTCGGACGTGATGTCCGAAGATGAAGTGACCCTTTCCTCCGCCGCCGAGGATGACGACGACGAGGAGGAGGAGGAGAACATCCCTCCCCCTGATGAGGGAAAGAAGAAGAGGGTGGCCTCCACGAACCTGGAGGCGGAGACGTCCAAGAAGGGGAAGGGCTCCCTCGCGGATAACTCCGCGTGGGACGTCGACAGCAGTCTGGAGCGACACCCCCGTACTAAGCCTCGGGCTGCATCGTAAGAGCTAGGACTCATACATGCCCATATATCTAGCCTCTCCTCTTCGTTGTATTGACATGATTAGTTATGCTATTGCAGTCCAGCCCACGACAGCTCCCAGCGATCCTCGTCATGAGGTTTGTTGGATTCAAAGGCGATGGCCAGCGAGTCACCGCCGCCCGCTCACTCCCCCAAGGCCAAGGACGACGCAGAGGTGCTTTCCCGAAGGACTTTCCCAGGCCGGGGAGAGGCTCAAGAGGCGCCAGGAGGCGAAGCCTCCGTCACCGGACACTAGGGGGAGCAGATCCCCACGGAGACTGGCGATGAGGGCCGTATTCAGTTCTGCCCTCCGCCGGATTCGATTCCAGAGACCGACACGGCTCCGGAATCCGGCACGCAACTTCTTTCGAAAGAAGGGGGTACGCCTATTCCGCCGGTGACCCCTGTCCAACCAGGGGCACCGGATAATCCGCTGGAAGCACTGCGGGGCGCTTCCATTGTGGATGAGCACCGCGTTCTTATGGGCACGGTAATTGAAAGGGTTCAGTCCGCCAATAGCGTACTAACCGAAGCCTGCAGCAGCCTGCTGACAGGTTTTGAGGTAAGTGACGCGAAAAGAGAAAAACCCAATATAGACAGTAGCCCCTGAGACACTGTCCGGTGTTCAGAAAGAAAAAACCGGACAGAGGATCAACCCCTTATCGCAGGGAACTAACTAAATTTGTCTAAAATGAACACGCAGGCGTCGCTGTTGGCCGCATCCTTGCATACTGCCAAAGTCTCCGGACTGAAGCAGAGACTGGAGCAAGCCGAGGAGGCGCTCGGCCAGGTGAGGAGGCAGCTCCAAAAAAACAAGGTATGTAATAACCTGTTATATATTCGAGAAAAGTAAAATGATATGCATTGACCGAAGTGTCATGATATTTATAGAAGTGACGACCGAGGTCGAGGCCCTAAAAAAGGCCCTGGCCGAAGCCGAGGGGAAGGCTGTCAAGGAGCAGGCCGCCCGTAAGAAGCTCAAGGCCCGGGTCAACGAGGTCCAGCAGAAGCTCCAGGACGCGGTGAGGAAGTGTGACACCTTGGAGCGCGATGCGTCGGCTCAAGAGACCGAACTCGCCAAGGCTCGTCAGAGTGCGGAGACGGCCCGGAGTGAGGCCCAGGGCACCATCCGAGAGATCCAGGAGGCCAGGACGATCGCAGTGGGTAAGGCATTTAGTATGCAAAGCAAGTATGTGAAGAGGAAGTATCTTTTACTAACCCGGATTCAGAGTTCTCCAGGGGATTTTGCCGATCTGCCACGTAGTGTGTCCGGCGCCGCGGAGTTCTTCCGAGCCGAAGAAGGGAGTTCTACGGAGAAGCTATTCTGGTCGCAATATCTTGCGCCAGAGCATCTGGTGCCCTTTAGCGATCAGCTAAAACAGATGGTCGAGCTGCACAGGGTGGCCGAACTAGTCATGAAGTTTTTAATAATCCGGCTGTGGCCAGCCGAAGCTATACCCAGAAGTTACTTCGGCCTCGTGACGCGGCTGGTGGATGCATGTCCTCGGCTAGACGCCGTCAAGCGGTCCGTCTACACCGAGGGCGCGCGCCTGGCCTTCTCCTATGTCAAGGTGTGGTGGGTGAAGATGGACGCCGTTAAGCTAGCGATCGAAGGGCCGCCCGAGGGCAAGGAGCACCTCACACGCGAGCGATATTTTGGAGACGTCCTGGAGGGGTCCCGCATTGTTGCGGAGCAGTGTGCGAAAGACGTGATCTTTGAATGAATACATTCATAGTTTGTCTCGCCCTGTATTATGAAAACAAAGACAGTTTATGTAATATAATGCTTTGTGTTAGATTTCTACCTCCTGTGCGGCCGTTTGTATTAAATTTGAGAGTTGTCCAGTCGTCGGCTTCAGCCCCCACGTAGGAAATACGGGGGTGTTCGGGATGGAATCTAAACACTCTTGATCCAATTATTTGGTCCTTGAAGGAGGTGTTTAGCGCAATGAACAAGGCAATCGGACTATAATGCTTTATCACCCTCACTTAGCCATAGGAGTTCAATAATAAAGTTTTAGGCGCAGCCCCTGGTATTCAGAAGTCCGAATTGGGGGATTCTGTAAACACTTGATCAGATAAAAACCGATTCATCGCGTAATGCGGAAAAAACCTCTAGCGATTTGAAACCTCCGAAGAGCTGACCGGCTCTCGCCACATCATGACAGTCAGTTTTCGGCTTTCTCTACTGAGGTGCTCATCTGGATGAACCAGGGCACAATCGCAGTAGTTCTCCCTTTACTACCCTAGCCGATATAGCGGAACGTAAGGTAGTAAGCACAGGAGCCGGGCAACCCAACTATTGACCAAAGACATGATTCGGAGCCAATGCATATAATGCTAAATTCGGGGTGTCGGACTATACTCTAAAAAGTGTTCAGACTTTGTTGTCGTATAGCGGGGCACTATGAAACCCCTGGAAAATGTACACTCTGGTACGGGTGCTATCTGATAAGATTTATTAGCAAAGAATAAAGGAAAACAGAAAAGGAGCAAAAGTAATGAGCTAGGGCCGCAGAATTTGGGCCGCGAACTGTTTTCATTGCAATTTTATTATTACGTCAAAGCGCATTGATACAAATAGTGCGTTAAGCAACAGGCTATTTAACATGCCAAAAAACCAAGGAAGAGCTGCATGTGGGTCCTGAAAACAGGTAGAGTGACTGTTAACGAAACCACCTTGAAATTCCCCAATACGCTTGTGCTTCTTGCCATCTTGGCGTATTTGTCCTTCGAGAGGACCGGTGATCTAGCCATCAAGGAAGGTCTATGGAAAATAAACCTAAAAAAAAGGAAACAATTAAAGTATATGTTTCCGGGAGCGTTCGAGCCGTATTGTGGGTCACCGGCTAGTTATACCTCCGTCTATGCCCATGGTATTTTGAGTGCGTAGTTATGTACGGACGGTACTAGTGTCGCCACCTGATCGGGACTGGGATGGAGGCCGAATTGCTAATCAAGCTCCTGACGAGCCGAGCTGTCATGCTGCAGGATGGTCCGAACTCTCTTGACAGTGTCCGGGAGCTTGGCCGCCGAATTAAGGTTCTGCTTAAGAAGGCCGCTCTGTACTTCTGCTGCTAAGGCAGCGGTGTGCTCTTCTGTATGGAAGGAGCGTTTCGTGTTTCCATTAACTATTATGATGTCGCGTGGCCCGGGCATCTTGAGCTTGAGGTAGGCATAATGAGGCACCGCATTGAATCGAGCAAATGCGGTTCGTCCGAGCAGTGCATGATAGCCGCTGCGAAAAGGGACGATGTCGAAGATTAAATCCTCGCTTCTGAAGTTGTCCGGGGATCCGAAGACAACCTCTAGCGTAATTGAGCCCGTACAGCGAGCCTCTACACCTGGTATGACTCCTTTAAAAGTGGTCTTTGTGGGCTTGATCCGTGATGGGTTAATGCCCATTTTGCGCACTGTATCCTGATAGAGCAGGTTTAGGCTGCTGCCGCCGTCCATAAGGACTCACGTTAGGTGGAATCCGTCAATTATTGGGTCGAGGACCAATGCAGCTGAACCGCCATGATGGATACTGGTCGGATGGTCCATCGATCAAAAGTGATCGGGCAGGACGACCATGGACTAAATTTTGGGGTGAATGGCTCTATCGCATAGACGTCCCTGAGCGCGTGCTTGCGCTCCCTCTTGGGGATGTGTGTAGCATATATCATGTTCACCAATTTGACCTGGGGGGAAACTTCTTTTGTCCCCCTGTGTTCGGTTGCCGGGGCTCCTCGTCATCATCCTTGCTTTGCGAATTCTTTGTTCTCGGCATTTAACTTGCCGACCTGTTTAAAAAGCCAACAATCTCTGTTGGTATGATTGGCTGGTTTATCAGAGGTGCCATGCATTTGGCACGAACGATCGAGTATGCGATCGAAGCTTGATGGTCCCTGATTGTTTCTTTTATATGGCTTCTTCCGCTGACCGGATGTGGAACCACTGAATCCGGCATTGACTGTCGTGTCATCGGTGTTGTCACCATTACTTCGGCGTTTGTGTCTACTGCGTCGGAGCTTGCTGTTGCTATTTTTGGCCTCGGAGGTGCCCGCGTCACTTGCTGTATTTTTGCTACGGGCCAGCCAACTATCCTCTCCCGCACAGAAGCGGGTCATGAGTGCCGTAAGGGCTGCCATGGATTTTGGCTTTTCCTGGCCAAGGTGGCGGGCGAGCCATTCGTCACGGATGCTATGTTTAAAGGCCTCTAGGGCTTCGGCATCCGGACAGTCGATGATCTGGTTCTTTTTAGTTAGGAACCTAGTCCAGAATTTCATGGCTCACTCTCCAGGTTGCTGGATTATGTGACTTAAGTCATCAGCGTCTGGTGGCCGGACATAAGTACCTTGGAAGTTGTCAAGGAAAGCTTCTTCCAAGTCCTCCCAGCTGCCAATGGAATTTTCAGGCAGACTGTTTAGCTAGTGTCGAGCTGGCCCTTTGAGTTTTAGTGGGAGGTATTTGATGGCGTGAAGATCATCCCCGCGGGCCATGTGGATGTGGAGAATGGAATCCTTGATCCATACCGCAGGATCGGTTGTTCCATCGTATGATTCGATGTTTACGGGTTTGAATCCTTCTGGGAATTCATGATCCATTACTTCGTCAGTGAAGCAAAGAGGGTGTGCGGCGCCTCTATAGCGGGCCGCATCGCGACGTAGCTCCGATGGAGTCCGTCTGCGGTTTTCGGCCCGGGCGTGACTAGGTTTGTCACATCCTAATAGATAGCCGTCCTCGCGTGTCAAGGCACGTCCTCGCGATCCGTAGATTGATCTTGTATATCCTACTGTACTTTCCAGGTCTTGACGAAGGTCATATGTATAGCCCCGAACTGTCTTATCCCTGCCTTTACGGCGAGGTGGGGCAATCTGGTTTTCGGCTCGGGTTGCCGTTTTATCCCGACCGCGCGGTGGCCGATCAACCGCATTGCGTGATGCTGGTGCGGGCTCTGGCGCCTCATCATCGAACTGAGGTAGCAATTTGTGCTTCAGGTAACTTTTGGCTGGGTGTTTAAGACCGTATTCCTCGGCTGCCAGGACATCGGTCCATCTGTCATTGAGCAAGTCTTGATCAGCTTGAAGCTGTTGCTGCTTCTTTTTCAGGCTCCTCGCAGTGGCTATTAGCTGAAGCTTAAAGCACTCCTGCTCGAGAGGTTCCTCAGGCACGATGAAGTCTTCATTGCCGAGGCTCACCTCCTCCTCGGAGAGCGGATGGTAACTACCGTCCTTCGAGTCTTCTTCTATGGCCTGTTCATCAGGGCTGACTTGCCCATTTTCCCGATTGTCTCGTTCGGCAGTTTGTTCGTCGGGTTCCTCTGTGTCTTCGGCACCATCTGGAGTGTTGTCGTTTCCTGTGCCGGTGTTGCTGTCTCTACTACGGCACGATTTAGAGCGGCGCCGCTGATGCCGGCGCTTTGGTTGTGTCTTAGGAGGCTCCTCCTTCGCTGGGTTTTCCTTGTCATCGCCGCTATTATTTTTCTGCGTATCTACCATGTATACGTCATATGAGGAAGTGGTCGTCCATCGTCCAGTGAACGGCGGGTTTTGGGCATCTTCATCTCCGGCATCGTCGTCCATACCGTCAATGTCTTCGGAGTCATAGTCAAGCATGTTGGTTAAGTCTTCGACAGTGGCTATGAAGTGGGTGGCGGGTGGGAAGCGAAATTATCCTCCATCATCAGCCACCAGTTCAAACCGGACATAATTCGGCTGTGAGTCCCCCGCCAAGGACAGATTTCTTAATGAACATAGCACATCGCCCAAGGGCGAATGCTGGAAGATGTCTGCGGTGCTGAATTCAAAGATCGGTAATCGATCAAGTTCGGTGTCCGCAGACTCACTTGGTTCGGAACTTATAGCCGGAGACGAGTCCGGAATTCCGGTGACACAGATATCGGGTGATGTGAAGACTACGCGCGGCTCCAAGGTCGCGGAATCTGCGACCTCCGTGGCGGGGTTAAGCCTCCCGTCCTCGGAGGGTGCGGTCTGCTCTGGATCTAAAGCCAGAGCAGTTACGGAACCCATCTCCTGGATGCGGTCCGATGACAGATCTAAGTCATGTTCATCCGGGCAACAAGGGGCGGTCGCCGCTGTCTCAAATCCGTCGAAGATCAAGTCTCCACGGATGTCCGTGACGTAGTTCAAGCTTCCGAATCTGACCTGACATCCAGGGGCGTAGCTATTGATCTGCTCCAGATGGCCAAGCGAGTTGGCCCGCAGTGCGAAGCCGCCGAACATGAAGATCTGTCCGGGGAGGAAGGTTTCTCCTTGGACAACATTGTCATTGACGTTTGTCGAGGCCATCAAACCTTTTGGGGACGGCACAGTGGAACTCTCAATGAAAGCACCAATGTCGGTGTCAAAACCGGCGGATCTCGGGTAGGGGGTCCCAAACTGTGCGTCTAAGGTCGATGGTATAGGAGACAGGGGACACGACGTTTACCCAGGTTCGGGCCCTCTCTATGGAGGTAATACCCTACTTCCTGCTTGATTGATCTTGATGAATATGAGTATTACAAGAGTTGATCTACCACGAGATCGTACTGGCTAAAACCCTAGAAGTCTAACCTGTATGACTATGGTAATGAGTATTCGGTCCTATAGACCTAACCCTCCGGTTTATATAAACACCGGAGGGATCTAGGATTACAAAAAGTCGGTTACAGATAAGGGAATCTTCATATTTGATTGCCAAGCTTGCCTTCCACGCCAAGGAGAGTCCCGTCCGGACACGGGTGCAGTCTTCGGTCTTTGTATCTTCACAGCTCATCAGTCTGGCCCATGGCTAACAGGCCGGATGCCCGAGGACCCCTTAGTCCAGGACTCCCTCAGTAGCCCCTGAACCTGGCTTCAATGACGAGGAGTCCGGCGCGCAAATTTGTATTCGGCATTGCAAGGCGGGTTCCCCTCTTTCCGGATGCTTCACAATGGTCTTCGGATGATCGAGTTCAGCTCGCCAATCCTCTGGCAACTTTTTACAACATGACATCACGTCAGTCCGGTCATTATTTCGAACCGTTTTTTTCCGCCTACTGCCCCGCGTTCCAAGACGCGGTTGTCATTGGCACGTCTTGTCCAAGCAAAGATCGTGTCCTCTTATTAAGGGATTCTTTATCGACACGGACGTGGGTAACCCAACCGTCTTTAGGGTACAACTCCTTGGGAATAGGCAGGCTTTAAGGCCCAGGAGGAGGCGTTCGATATTCACGGCCTTCATAAAGGGGTACAGACCCGTCTTTCTTCCCCACGCTTGCTTCTTCCTCAACCCTTACTACCTCGAGTTCCAACACCCAGGTTTCAAGCGCCGCAAGCCTCAGTCATGTCCGGATCCAGCCGTCGAGGCTGGTGGGTGGCTTCTTCTGTCACAGAGGAGGATATCGCGAAGCTTCGGGCGACTTCCCACGGTGAGAGGGTTGTGTTTGTTTCCCACTTCCTCCAAGGACTAGGGTTTGCCCTTAATCCCTTCGTCCGGGGGCTCATGTTCTATATGGACTAGATTTTCACGATCTCGCCCCGAACTCTATTCTTCTCATCTCGTCGTTTACCGTCACGTGCGAAGCCTTCCTCAGAACTCCTCCACACTTCAGCTTGTGGCTCAAGACCTTCAATGTGAAGCCGCGAGTGATGGAGGGGAGCAGGCGGAGTGCGGTGGAGCCTTAGTGAGCAAACTTACCAGCACTGTTTGGCTAAGAGGATCCTCCACAGAATCTTCTGACTTATGGCACCATGAGTGGTTCTATATCACCGAGCCCCGTGGTTCCAAGTGGGCGACTGCAACTGCGTTCCGATCCAGCCCCCAATTCAGCTTGCATCATGGATTAACAAGGGGTTGGACTGGGGACCAGTTGACGAAGTGCGGACTCTGCAGAGCCGCATCCGAAGCTATTGAGAAGGATATTGATCTTGTCAACATTATTCAGGTAATGCTAGTCCGCCGGACCCTACCGTGCCAGCAACGGCCTCTCCGCATGTGGGAGTTTAATCCAGAAGGGTCGCGGACTCTTCAGCACTTCCTCGGCACCACGCACGAGGGAATGTGGAAATTATTTTTTGGGAAACGAAAGCGGTGGCCGGACACCACCGAAGATATTGGTCTTGACTGCAACCATCCGGACACCTTGGTAAGCACTCAATTCCCGAACACCTTTTAGTCGAACGTACCGTAATAGGGTACTGAGCAAACAATATTTTTCCATGGCTGGATAAAGAAAGTGGAACGAATCAGGTGTCCGGCTCCCCTTCCAGAAGACTCAGCGGACGCCGTGCTAACGAGGATGCTGGCCCCGACTCCATACCTGGTGCTGATGAAGGAGGGCAAGAACATGGAGACTAGAGGTGACCCTTGTTCTGGAGACGGGTTAGATATTGTGTCCGGGGAAATCAAAGTTTCTTCGCCCAAAGACAAAGGCGCAGGAGGAGCGAACATCCCCTCACCCCTTGGCAAGAAAGGGCTGCCTCCGAAGACCGGGAGGGGAGGTCTCCCAAGAGAGGAAAAATGCCATCGTCGGGCGGCTCGGGCTTGGCAAGCGAGATTGTCGCGCGGTTCCATTATGAGGACAAGCCTCCAACTAAATCATAAGTGGAGCAGGGTGCTTTAAACATATCCTGCTTCTTTCTTGTTACCGAAGTAGCATCTAATATATATATATCTTCGCAGCTCGGTGCACAGTTGTCCTCAGTAATCTTCTTCCTCGGGAGACCTTCTCCCAGAGATGATGGAAAGTGATACGCCTCCCCTGACCTCCTCACCCAACAGGGCGGACGACTTCGAGGTGTCGTCGCGGAGGGTTTCTCCCGACCGACAAGCAGTGCGGGGGGCGAAGAGAACCTTACCCGAAGGTGGTCCATCTGTTGCTCGGGGTTCGGGGGCCAACAATGAAGGTCCCAGGCTATCCGGTTTACAGCAAGAGATGATTCTGGAAATGAGTGAACGGGTTCCTTCAAAGGAAGGCCGTACTCCTGCGGCGGCTTCCGAAGATCTAGAAGCACCGGATATGTTGACGAGCCTGCTGCGACAAGCGTCTGTCTCAGAGGAACACCGTGCCCTGATGGGTACGATGGTCGAGAGGGTACTGTCCGTGAGGAGCGGATTGAATGAAGCCTTTTCGGGCCTGCTAAGAGGCTTTGAGGTTTGTGATATAATTTTTCCAACTATACCTTAAGCGCAAAATGCACCTGTGTATAGGTAGTAGCCCCTGAGACTCGGGTTGCCTTCCCAAGGGAGGCGATCGGAGGATCAAAAAGATATGCTCAGGTAACAATCTTATGTAATTGGAACACAGGTCGTTTCCCCCCCGGCGACTGTCCGGACTACGGAGGTAGCTGAGCTACAGCGGAAGCTTGATGTGGCAGCGGATGACATTGCGTTAATCAATATGCGTCTTGACGAGTCGCAAGGTATGTATTCGGAGCAGCCTGTACACATACATATTTGTAATATAAGCATGACGCTGAAGTTTGCATACTGGGATATGCATGGCTGCAGATGGTGCCGCCGCCGTTGAGATTCTTTGCGCGGAGCTGGCCCGGGCCAAGGAGCAGGCCCGGTTCAGTAATGCGGCTGCCGAAAAGGCATCGGCTGAATTAAAGGCCGAACAAGCTGCTCGGTGCCAAGACGAGGAAAAAATATCCATGATGGCGCTCGAACTAAAAAATGCTACTAGCCGCTGTGAATTCCTTGAGAAGGAGAATGAAGCCAAAACGGTTGAACTTGACCAGGCCTTACGAGAGGCGAGAGAAGCGCGGTCTGAATCCAGAGCAGCCCGTGAGGAGATCCGGCAAGCTGCCGAGATTGCGGCCGGTAAGCCCTTTTTGCTGCACACTAAGTTCGGAGATCCGAACTATGCTCAGCTTAACCAAGTGTGGAGTTCTCCGGACGAGTTTTTAGACTTGCCGAAGAGTTCTTCCGATGCGGCGCAGTTTTACCGAGTGCAAGAGGGGTATGCAACGGAGAAGCTTTTCTGGTCACAATTTGGTGCGTCAAAGCGCCCTTTGTTGCTGAATGAACTGATGTCCCAACGGGCCGAGCTTCATAGGATATCCGGCGCTGCCATCAAGAGCGTCATAATCCAGCTGTGGCCGACTGAGCCTATTCCGAATAGCTACTTTGGCTTGGTGCAGCGGCTTGTTGATGCGGTGCCACGTATCGATGCTGTGAGGCGAACGGCGTGCATTGAGGGTGCACGGATGGCCTTTGCCCGTGTCAAGACATACTGGGGGAAGATGAAGGCCATCGATGTTGCAGCGAAGAGTCCACCCAAGGGCAAGGACCATCATGCACCGGAGCATTATTTTGAAGACGTCTTAGAGGCTGCCCGCTTGATAGAGGGTCAATGCTCGAAAAACATAGTATTCGAGTGAGGTGTAAGGGAATTGTAAAAGACAATTTTATATTTAATCTATTTTATGTTTTGCTCGAAAGCTTTTTGTTCCTCCTGTGCGGCCGTTTGTATATAACCTGAAAGTTTTACAGTCGTCGGCTTTAGCCCCCTCGTAGGAAGTACGGGGGTGTTCGGAAAAGCATTTGATCACTCTTGACCCAACGTCTTGGTCCATGAAGGAGGTGACAATGCGGCGAACCAGGCAATCAGACTATAGGGCGTTAACACTTTCACTTAGCCATAGGAGTTTTATGGTGGGTCTACGATATAGCCCCTGGTATGTACGCGGCTTATTTTTAATACGATGCGTTGTACAGATGATCTGAAAAATATCCTAGGTATAACACGGAGAGAATCGCTAAAGATTCTGATAAGTCATCGAGTGGTTGACCAGCTCTCGCCGCATCATGACAGTCAGTTTTCGGCTTTCTCTACTGAGGTGCTTGACCAGATGAACCGGAAGCACAATCGCAGTAGTTCTCCCTTTACTACCCTAGCCGATAGAGCGGAACGTAGGGTAGCAAGCACAGGAGCCGGGCAACCCAACTATTGACCCAAGACATGATTCAGAGCTGATGCATATAAGGCCAAACTCGTGACGCCGAAGTACGCTATAAAGCTGTTCGGACTTGCCGGCAACTCATTTGTTCCCATACCGAGCCCCTGGCGAGTTACGCCAAGGTGTGTGTGTAAAACAACCACAGGAGAAAAAAATCGGGTCGATTAGGAAAAAGTCAACATTGGACGTTGGTTACGTGTACTGGGAGCTGAGTGATATGCCGATAATTATATAGATAACAAAGCCGCAACCCTGGCTATTTGACATGCCAGGGGTCGAAGGCGGAGGAAAAAGGCACTTTACAGGCTCGGAATAGAGAGCTCGGTCTACAAAAAGTTATTTTGGACCTCCTGTCGCACGTCTGCGCCGCCTGTCCTCGATTAAGGGATTCCTTGATAGGAATAACCCTTGGATGATTGTACGAACCTGAACTCTGGTAGAGTCCTCGGGGTGACCGGCCCTTGAGCTACCTGTGGAGGGGATAATAAAAAGGAAAAAAGGGCAGTTAGAAAAGTAGGGGGATTTGCAGGCACACCCGCATTGTGCTTCCGCGAGTGCCCGGGGTATTTCAAGTGCATAATTATGTATGCGCGGTACCCCTTCGAAGGCATATTAGGCGAACGGCGGAAGCCGAATTGCTAATCCAATATGGACATTGATCGGTCATGTTGAATGGAGACCGGCAGCGTGATGGCCGACGTGGTATGCGGCGTGATAAGGCTGCTGTGTAGTTCGGCTGAGGTAGCCGTAGTATGATCTCCTGTATGGAGGGAGTGTTCCGTGCGCTCACCTCTAGGGGTGTGTGTCACGTATACCATGTTTACTGTTTTTGCTTCGGGGGGAAATTGCTTCTGACCCCCGGTATTTGGTTGGTCGATCTCTTCGTCGTCCCTATCGCCGGGAGGCCTCTTCCCCTTGTGTTCGGCATTGAGCTTGCCGGCCTGCATGAAGACCCAACAGCTTGTGTTGGTATGATTAGCTGGTTTATCGGGGTGGCCATGAATCTGGCAGGGTCGATCCAATATCCTATCTAGATTGGATGGTCCATCTCTGTTTGCCTTGAATGGCTTTTTCGGTTGACCGGATTTGGGACTGCTGAACCCGGCGTTGACCGCTGTGTCGCGTGATCTTTCATTATCATTCGACTTTTGTGTTTGCTGCGTCGTGGCTTGCCATTGCCATCTCAGATTTCGGAGGTGCCCGGTTCGCAGGCGCTGTTGCTTCTACGAGCAAGCCAGCTATCTTCTCCCGTGCAAAAGCGGGTCATTAGAGCGGTAAGGGCTGTCATGGATTTAGGTCTTTCTTGGCATCCGGTGGCCGGACATATGTTCCTTGGAAGTTGTCGTGAAAGGCATCTTCCAAATCTTCCCAGCTGCCAATAGACTTTTCCGGCAGACTGTTTAACCAGTACCGAGCTGGTCCTTTGAGTTTAAGTGGTAGGTATTTGATGGCATGAAGGTCATCTCCGCGGGCCATGTGGATATGGAGGAGAAAGTCCTCGATCCATACCACGGGATCCGTTGTTCCGTCATATGATTCGATATTCATGGGTCTAAACCCGTCTGGGAATTCATGCTCCATTACTTCGTCTGTGAAGCAAAGAGGGTGTGCGGCGCCTTTATAGTGGGCCACACTGCAACGTACCTCCGATGGAGTCTGTTTGTAGTTTTCGGCTCGGGCGTGGCTAGGTTTGTCACGTCCGAATAAGTAGCCGTCGTCGCGTGTCCAAGCACGTCCCCGCGATCCATAGATCGATCTTGTGTGTCCTGCTCTACTGTCCAAGTCCTGTCGACGGTTGTATGTACAACCCTGAGCTGTTTTATTCTTGCTTTTACGGCGAGGCGTGGCGGTCTGGTGTTCGGCTTGAGTTGTCGCTTTATCCTGACCGCGTGGCGGTTGGTCGGCCGCGTTTGTGTGATGATGGTACAGGCTCCAGCGCCTCGTCATCGAACTGACGTAACAATTTGCGCTTCGGGTAATTTTTGGCTGGGCCGTTGAGGCCGTATTCTTCGGCAGCCAGGACTTCGGTCCATCTATCATTGAGCAGATCTTGGTCAGCTTCAAGCTGCAGCTGCTTCTTTTTTAGGCTCCTTGCAGTGGCTATTAGCCGGCGTTTAAAGCACTCCTACTCGAGAGGTTTTTCAGGCACGATGAATTCCTCGCTGCCGAGGCTCTCCTCTTCCTTAGAGAGCGGAAGATAATTATCCTCCGAATCTTCATGTATGGCCAGTTCATCAGGGCTACCATGCCCGTCCTCCCGTTCATCCTGTTCAGAGATTGCCCCGACAGGGTCTTCATTGTCTTCGGCTTCGTCTGGAGTATTATTTTCTCCGGTGCCGGTGTTGTTGTCTTTTGTATGATGTGACTTAGACCGGCGTCGCTGGCGCCGGTGCCGAGGCTGTGTCCCGGGAGGTTTGTCCTTAACTGGATCCTCTTTGTCATCGTTGTTAGTTTCCTTAGGTGTATCCACCATGTATACGTCATATGAAGAAGTGGTCGTCCAGCGTCCGGTAAGCGGCGGGTTTTGGCCCTGCTCCTCATTGGCATCGTCGTCCATACCGTCGATGTCGTTGGAGCCGTAATCAAGCACGTCGGTTAAGTCTTCGACAGTGGCTATGAAGTGGGTGGCGGGTGGGAAGCGGAATTCCTCCCCATCATCAGCCTCAAGTTCAAACCGAACATAATTCGGCTGTGAGTCCCCCGCCAGGGACAGATTCTTTAATGAGTTTAGCACATTGCCAAAGGGCGAGTGTTGGAAGATGTCTGCGGTGCTAAACTCAAAGATCGATAAGCGATCAAGTTCGGCGTCCGCGGATGCACATGGCTCTGTATTTATGACCAGAGACGAGTCCCGAGTTCTGGTAACCAAGACACCGTGTGATTTTAGGTCTATGTTCGGCTCCAACGCCATGGAATCTGTGGCCTCCGCAGTGGGGTTGAGCCTCCCGTCCTTGGATGGCGCAATATGCTCCGGATCTACGGCCAGAGCAGTTACAGGAGTAATCTCATGGATGCGATCCAATGACAGATTTAGGTCATGTTCATCGGGGTGATCAGGAGCGATCGCCGCGGTCTCGAATCCAGCGAAGATCAAGTTTCCACGAACGTCTGCAACGTAGTTCAAGTTCCCGAATCTGACCTGATGGCCAGGGGCGTAGCTGTCGATCTGCTCTTGATGGCCAAGCGAGTTGGCCTGCAGTGTGAAGCCGCCGAATACGAAGATCTATCCGGGGAGGAAAGTTTCTCCTTGGACAGCATTGTTGTTGATGATTGAAGGGGCCATCAAACCTTTTGGGGACGACACAGTGGAACTCTCAATGAAAGCACCAATGTCGGTGTCAAAACCGGCGGATCTCGGGTAGGGGGTCCCGAACTGTACGTCTAAGGTCGATGGTAACACGAGACAGGGGACACGATGTTTACCCAGGTTCGGGCCCTCTCTATGGAGGTAATACCCTACTTCCTGCTTGATTGATGTTGATGAATATGATTATTACAAGAGTTGATCTACCACGAGATCGTAGTGGCTAAAACCCTAGAAGTCTAGCCTGTATGACTATGGTAATGAGTATTCGGTCCTATAGACCTAACCCTCCGGTTTATATGAACACCAGAGGGATCTAGGGTTACAAAAGGTCAGTTACAGAGAAGGGAATCTTCATATTTGATTGCCAAGCTTGCCTTCCACGCCAAGGAGAGTCCAGTCCGGACACGGTTGCAGTCTTCGGTCTTCGTATCTTCACAGCCCATCAGTCCGGCCCATGGCTAACATGTCGTACGCCCGAGGACCCCTTGGTCCAGGACTCCCTCAATGTTACTTGACCATGACGAACCTACAAACAACGAGGAAGCGATGATGAGCCCAGATTCCACGAAATGGCTTGAGGCCATGAAATCTAAGATGGGATCCATGTATGAGAACAAAGTGTGGACTTTGGTTGACTTGCCCGATGATCAGCAAGCCATCAAGAATAAATGGATCTTCAAGAAGAAGACTCACGCTGACGGTAATGTTACTATCTACAAAGCTCGACTTGTTGCGAAAGGTTTTCGGCAAGTTCAAGGAGTTGACTACGTTGAGACATTCTCACCCGTAGCGATGCTGTAGTCCGTCCGAATCATGGTAGCAATTGCTGCATTTTATGATTATGAAATTTGGCAAATGGATGCAAAGACTGCATTGCTGAATGGATTTCTGGAAGAAGAGTTATATATGATGCAACCTGAAGGTTTTATCGATCCAAAGGATGCTAATAAAGTGTGCAAGCTCCAGCGATCCATTTATGGACTGGTGCAAGCATCTCGGAGTTGGAATAAACATTTTGATAGTGTGATCAAAGGATATGGTTTTATACAGACTTTTGGAGAAGCCTGTATTTACAAGAAAGTTAGTGGGAGCTCTGTAGCATTTCTAATATTATATGTGGATGACATATTGTTGATTGGAAATGATATAGAATTTCTGGATAGCATAAAAGGATACTTGAACAAGAGTTTTTCAATGAAAGACATCGGTGAAGCTACTTATATATTGGGCATCAAGATCCATAGAGATAGATCGAGACGCTTAATTGGACTTTCACAAAGCACATACCTTGATAAAGTTTTGAAGAAGTTCAAAATGGATCAGGCAAAGAAAGGGTTCTTGCCTGTGTTACAAGGTGTGAAGTTGAATCAGACTCAATGCCCGACCACTGCAGAAGATAGAGAGAAAATGAAAGTTGTTCCCTATGCTTCAGCCATAGGCTCTATCATGTATGCAATGCTGTGTACCAGACCTGATGTGTGCCTTGCTATTAGTTTAGCAGGGAGGTACCAAAGTAATCCAGGAGTGGATCACTGGACAGCGGTCAAGAACATCCTGAAATACCTGAAATGGACTAAGGATATGTTTCTCATTTATGGAGGTGACAAAGAGCTCGTCGTAAATGGTTACGTTGATGCAAGCTTTGACAGTGATCCGGATGACTCTAAGTCACAAACCGGATACATATTTATATTGAACGGTGGAGCTGTCAGTTGGTGCAGTTCTAAACAAAGCGTCGTGGCGGGATCTACGTGTGAAGCGGAGTACATAGCTGCTTCAGAAGCAGCAAATGAAGAAGTCTGGATGAAGGAGTTCATATCCGATCTAGGTGTCATACCTAGTGCATCGGGTCCAATGAAAATCTTTTCTGACAATACTGGTGCAATTGCCTTGGCAAAGGAATCCAGATTTCACAAGAGAACCAAGCACATCAAGAGACGCTTCAATTCCATCCGCGAGGGAGACATAGAGATTTGCAAGATACATACGGATCTGAATGTTGCAGACCCGTCGACTAAGCCTCTCTCACGAGCAAAACATGATCAGCACCAAGACTCCATGGGTGTTAGAATCATTACTGTGTAATCTAGATTATTGACTCTAGTGCAAGTGGGGGACTGAAGGAAATATGCCCTAGAGGCAATAATAAAGTTGTTATTTATATTTCCGTATATCATGATAAATGTTTATTATTCATGCTAGAATTGTATTAACCGGAAACTTAGTACATGTCTGAATACATAGACAAATAGAGTGTCACCAGTATGCCTCTACTTGACTAGCTCGTTGAATCAAAGATGGTTAAGTTTCCTAGCCATGGACATGTGTTGTCATTTGATTAATGGGATCACATCATTAGAGAATGATGTGATTGACTTCACCCATTCCGTTAGCTTAGCACTTGATCGTTTACTATGTTGCTATTCCTTTCTTCATGACTTATACATGTTCCTATGACTATGAGATTATGCAACTCCCGAATACCGGAGGAACATTTTGTGTGCTACCAAACGTCACAACGTAACTGGGTGATTATAAAGGTGCTCTACATGTGTCTCCGATGGTACTTGTTGAGTTGGCATAGATCGAGATTAGGATTTGTCACTCCGATTGTCAGAGAGGTATCTTTGGGCCCTCTCGATAATGCACATCACTATAAGCCTTGCAAGCAATGAGACTAATCAGTTAGTTGCGGGATGGTGCATTACGGAACGAGTAAAGAGACTTGCCGGTAACGAGATTGAACTAGCTATTGAGATACCGATGATCGAATCTCGGGCAAGTAACATACCGATGACAAAGGGAACAACGTATGTTGTTATGCGGTTTGACCGATAAAGATCTTCGTAGAATATGTGGGAGCCAATATGAACATCCAGTTGGTTATTGACCGGAGATGAGTCTCGGTCATGTCTACATAGTTCTCGAACCCGTAGGGCCCGCACGCTTAAAGTTTGGTGACGATCGGTATTATGAGTTTATGTGTTTTGATGTACCGAAGATAGTTCGGAGTCCCAGATGTGATCACGGACATGACGAGGGGTCTTGAAATGGTCGAGACATAAAGATTGATATATTGGATGACTATATTCGGACACCGGATGAGCTCCGGGGGTCACCGGATAATTATCGGAGTGCTGGGGGGTTAACGGAAACCCCGGGGGAACTAATGGGCCAACTGGGGCCTTGTGAGAGAGAGGAGGGGGCCTTAGGGCTGGCCGCGGGCCCTCCTTGAGGAGTCCGAATTGGACAAGAAGGGGGCGGCGCCCCCTCTTTCCCTCCCTCTCTCCCTCTCCTTCCTTCCACCTTTCCCCTCCTAGTTGGACTAGGAAAGGGGGAGTCCTACTCCTACTAGGAGGAGGACTCCTCCCCTCCTTGGCGCGCCCTAGGGCCGGCCGGCCTCCCCCCTTGCTCCTTTATATACAGGGGCAGGGGGGCACCCTAGGACACACAAGTTGATCATTGATCTCTTAGCCGTGTGCGGTGCCCCCCTCCACCATAATCCACCTCGGTCATATCGTTGCAGTGCTTAGGCGAAGCCCTGCGCCGGTAGCTTCATCATCACCGTCATCACGCCGTCGTGCCGACGAAGCTCTCCCTCGACACTCAGCTGGATCGAGAGTTCATGGGACATCACCGAGCTGAACGTGTGCAGGTCGCGGAGGTGTCGTACTTTCGGTACTGTCGTGGTTTTGTCACGGCAGATGTCCTTAGTGTCAGGACTTAGTCGCGAGGCCAATGCATCTATGTGGTAGCTTGAGAGGGGTTGAGCGGAATCGAGAGACGCAACACAAGACAAGGATTTAGACAGCTTCGGGCCCCGGGAAACATCATCCGGTAACAACCCTACATGTTGTTTGAGGCTAGGTCTCATTATGATCACGAGGGAGTCGCCGGTAAACCGGCTCTTTGTGTCTAGCCCTAGAGATTGTTTCTTTTTGCTTGTCCTCTTTGGGGAGCCCTACTCCTCCTTATATATGTTGAAGGGGCGGGTTACATGTGGAGTCCTATTAGGATTAGGACTAGTCTACCTTCTAATACAAACCGGATACAAGTCCGGGTCTTAACTCCTTGTAAGGTAAATATTCCTCATGCCTTTCCTCTTAAACCGGCCCACCATTAACATAAACCGGCCTTCTGGTCCTTGGGCCTTGTCATCCGTCCGCTGCCCGCCGGGTTACCAGTGCATCATAATGTCCAGGCAGGTTGCTTGTAAACCGTCTGGTCAGGGCGGGTCGCCAGTAAATCGCCAAGTGTCAACCGGATCTCAAGTAAACCGCCAAGCCCGACCGGGTTATACTTCCGGCCGGGTTACGCCGCGGGGTATAGATGATCCGTATGAGCCGTGTCAGCAACTCGGCCAATGGTTCCTTCCAACTGGCTATTTAAAATTAACCAAACTGTAATGGCGGCGACTTGCGTGCCTGCCTGTTGATCCATCCAGTGCAGACGGCGGTTGATGATAATTTGCCTCCAATTTGAAAGAAAACTGGGCTACCCAAGCTGTGACTTGCTTTATACTCAATAAACAGCTCATGCAGACAGGTGCGGCCCGGTATGTTGATGTAGACCAGGCCGCGAGAGACGGACAGCAAAGACGACCGCAGCATCAGAGGCAACATAGATGAGTCGGCCACGGTGTTGTATGCCGGCGCGGACAAGCAAATTGTCCTCTTCATTGTAAACCGGTGCGGACGCGTGAACCGGCCGCGAGAGCGGATGGGTGAGTCGTCCGTGGCGTTGTAAGCCGGTGTGGACGCGCGAGTCAATCACAGACGCAGTCCCGGCTAGTTGATGTAGACCGGGCCGTACGGGCGGCGGCTTGTGCGCGTCCATTCATCGGGTAATATGTTACGGACTATCGCCGGGCGGAATATTGTCAGTCCATGCTCCATACCCATGGTATAAACCATATTTGTAGTGAATGATTGTCATGTATATAAAAATACACAGATCAAAGTAATTGTTCTTTGACAAAATAATACGTGCTAATAAAATAAACTTAGATGGATGTCACCTGATTCATCTGGATGATCTGTATATGAAATTTGTGCACGTAGTAATAGTAATGCTCCATACTTTTGTCTGGACGTGAATTAATAATAGCTTTTTAGCTCCACGTAATGTTGATGGAGCTCCACAGCATGTCAGCACCTTTCTTTGACAACATTTTGCAACGTGACCCTGTCCTTCTTTGAATCTCACTGTTCCTTTATTCTTTTAATCCTCACATGAGGTGAATGAGTCTCCTTTGGCAAACCCATATTTTGTGCTCGCACCTCTCTTGTAGTCGGCAGATATATCCTCCGCGTTTCAGCCTCATCTTTTGCTGATCACAAACCATCACATACTCCTCAAGATTTGTCTTGCAAGGCACTAAGATGCACAATCTCCTCTTGACACTTCAATTTCTTCCTCACTGATTAAGGAGGACTGCTTACACAATTCTTCTTTTATTCCTTCAAAATCCTCCATTACTGATCTGAGCTCATCCTTTAAACTGACTAATTTGCTGAAAAAATATTCTCCAGTCTCCTTTGTCTGCAGCAGAGGCGAACCCGGCTCAAAGCGGACCGCGGCGGCTCAGTAAGCGCGGGCGGCGGGTTACGGCAACTTGGAGTGGTGCGACGCGGGAGATGGCGCAGGGCCGGACATGGCCGCGGTTGCTGCTGCTCGAGGGCAGCAAGAAGTGAGGCGCCTGGCCCGAGGCCAAGGAGAAACCCAGTAATGGCAAGGAGAAACCACGACGGGTTAGCGCAACGGCTCAAGCTAGCGACTTAAAGGCCGTGGGCGGGTCTCGGCCGTGGAGGTAGCAGGCTCTGGTGGCTCACGGACGTGAGAGGAGGTTCGGGGCCGGCGCGCTATCTTGCCAGAGGAGAGGGCGATGCAGGTGCGCTGCAGTGGAAAAGGCGGTGCTCAGTACGGAGGTCAGGCCGGTCTGAAACGGCCGTTTGACCCGGCGGCCGCGGCAGACCGAAGGACTTCTGCAGACCATACTAGCTTTGGCAGACGAGGGCAGCGACTCAAGCTCCCCGGCGAGGTCCGACTGCAGGGGCACCCAAGTGAGGGCGGCTCAAAGTAGCAACAAGGGCAGAGGCGCTCGGACGGCGCCGCGACACTGGAGCAGCAGGAGGCGTTCATCGGCACGAGGGACGGCGGCGGCGCAAGTGCGCCGGGCGGATGAGCAGGAGTCACGCCGGCGGCTCACAGCAGAAGCAAGGCTGCGGTAATGGCGGCTCGCTGCAGCGCCGGCGGTTTGGAAGCGCGATCCCGCGATAGCAGAGGCGCAGTGGGTCAATGAGACCGGTGGCAGGAGTGGCCCCAGCTTGTGGACCATCCGTGTCCGGGTCGTTGAGCAAAATCGCTTGACCAACCAGTCAATTGGAAAACTGATTCAACAGTACTCAACAATATTAATCTTCATTGCATACTATTGGGAATATCTTAGCATTGATTTGGCCTCCACGCTTAAAGTAATAGGAGCAACCATTAACCCTTCAGGACTCGTAGCTTGGGACTTCTCTCTTCTGAGTAGCAACAGCCTGGCCGATTGGATCATTGCCTGAATACATAGTAGCAATCGGACACGGCCACCGATCCTGCAATGGAAACCACTAACAGCGTTGGCAGACTGCCACAGTAGTTTGGCTTCGGCGGAAAAAATCCCCCCTCAATCTCGGCGAGTTACCGCGCTGCGCTCAGGCAGCCCTGCTATCTTTTAATCTTCAGATATTGAACACGCCGTTTTGACTGTTTGTCATGGAGACGATGTAGATACTTCCAAACCGGTTCTTCTTCATCTAAAAAATTGCGAACTTCTTCTTCCCTGAGAAAGTTCCCTCCAAGAACTCATCACCACCGTGTGCAGGCCCCACGGTGGGCACCAACTGTCATGGTTTTGTCACGGCAGATGTCCTTAGTGTCAGGACTTAGTCGCGAGGCCAACGCATCTATGTGGTAGCTTGAGAGGGGTTGAGCGGAATTGAGAGACGCAACACAAGACAAGGATTTAGACAGCTTCGGGCCCCGGGAAACATCATCCGGTAACAACCCTACATGTTGTTTGAGGCTAGGTCTCATTATGATCATGAGGGAGTCGCCGGTAAACCGGCTCTTTGTGTCTAGCCCTAGAGATTGTTTCTTTTTGCTTGTCCTCTTTGGGGAGCCCTGCCCATCCTTATATATGTTGAAGGGGCGGGTTACATGTGGAGTCCTATTAGGATTAGGACTAGTCTACCTTCTAATACAAACCGGATACAAGTCTGGGTCTTAACTCCTTGTAAGGTAAATATTCCTCATGCTTTTCCTCTTAAACCGGCCCACCATTAACATAAACCGGCCTTCTGGTCCTTGGGCCTTGTCATCCGTCCGCCGCCCGCCGGGTTACCAGTGCGTCATAATGTTCACGCAGGTTGCTTGTAAACCGTCTGGTCAGGGCGGGTCGCCAGTAAATCGCCAAGTGTCAACCGGATCTCAAGTAAACCGCCAAGCCCGGCCGGGTTATACTTTCGGCTGGGTTACGCCGCGGGGTATATCCCTAGCAGGTACTAGGATCGGCCGGATCGTGAAGACGTACGACTACATCAACCGCGTTGTCATAACGCTTCCGCTTACGGTCTACGAGGATACGTTGAGTACACTCTCCCCTCTCATTGCTATGCATCACCATGATCTTGCGTGTGCGTAGGACTTTTTTTTGAAATTACTGTGTTCCCCAACACCCCAAACTTTAAGAATCGACAACTTGGGTTTCTTGCCAAACCACAGTTCATATGGTGTCGTCTCAACGGATTTAGATGGTGCCCTATTTAACGTGAATGCAGCCGTCTCTAAAGCATAACCCCAAAACGATAGCGGTAAATCAGTAAGAGACATCATAGATCGCACCAATACGGTTACGACGTTCGGACACACCATTACGCTGTGGTGTTCCAGGTGGCGTGAGTTGCGAAACTATTCCACACTATTTCAAATGATGACCAAACTCATAACTCAAATATTGACCTCCACAATCAGATCGTAGAAACTTTATTTTCTTGTTACGATGATTTTCCACTTCACTCTGAAATTCTTTGAACTTTTCAAATGTTTCAGACTTATGCTTCATCAAGTAGATATACCCATATCTGCTCAAATCATCTATGAAGGTCAGAAAATAATGATACCAGCCGCGAGCCTCAACACTCATTGGACCTCATACATCCGTATGTATTATTTCCAACAATTCTGTTGCTCGCTCCCTTGTTCCGGAGAACGGAGTCTTAGTCATCTTGCCCATGAGGCATGGTTCGCAAGAATCAAGTGATTCATAATCAATTGATTCCAAAAGCCCATCAGCATGGAGTTTCTTCATGCGCTTTACACCAATATGACCTAAACGGTAGTGCCACAAATAAGCTGCACTATCATTATTAAACTTATATCTTTTGGCTTCAATACTATGAATATGTGTGTCACTACTATCGAGATTCAATAAAAATAGACCACTCATCAAGGGTGCATGACCATAAAAGATATTACTCATATAAATAGAACATCCATTATTCTCTGATTTAAATGAATAACCGTCTCGCATCAAACAAGATCCAGATATAATGTTCATGCTTAACGTTGGCACCAAATAACAATTATTCAGGTCCAAAACTAATCCCGAAGGTAGATGTAGAGGTAGCGTGCCGACGGCTATCACATCGACTTTGGAACCATTTCCCACTCGCATCGTCACCTCATCCTTAGCCAAATTTCGTTAAATCCGTAGCCCCTGTTTCGAGTTGCAAATATGAGCAACAGAACCAGTATCAAATACCCAGACACTACTACGAGCATTAGTAAGGTACACATCAATAACATGTATATCAAATATACCTTTCACTTTGCCATCCTTCTTATCCACCAAATACTTGGGGCTGTTCCGCTTCCAGTGACCAGTCCCTTTGAAGTAGAAGCACTCAGTCTCAGGCTTAGGTCCAGACTTGGGCTTCTTCACTTGAGCAGCAACTTGCTTGCCGTTCTTCTTGAAGTTCCCCTTCTTCCCTTTGCCCTTTTTTTGAAACTAGTGGTCTTGTTAACCATCAACACTTGATGCTCCTTCTTGATTTCTACCTCCGCAGCCTTTAGCATTGCGAAGAGCTCGGGAATTGTCTTATCCATCCCTTGCATATTATAGTTCATCACGAAGCTTTTGTAGCTTGGTGGCAGTGATTGAAGAACTCTGTCAATGACACTATCAACAGGAAGATTAACTCCCACTTGAGTCAAGTGGTTGTGGTACCCAGACATTCTGAGTATATGTTCACTGACAGAACTATTCTCCTCCATTTTACAGCTGTAGAACTTATTGGAGACTTCATATCTCTCAATCTGGCCATTTGCTTGAAATATTAACTTCAACTCCTGGAACATCTCATATGCTCCATGACGTTCAAAACGTCGTTGAAGTCCCGGTTCTAAGCCATAAAGCATGGCACACTGAACTATCGAGTAGTCATCAGCTTTGCTCTGCCAGACGTTCATAACATCTGGAGTTGCTCCTGCAGTGGGCCTTGCACCTAGCGGTGCTTCCAGGACCTAATTCTTCTGTGCAGCAATGAGGATAATCCTCAAGTTACGGACCCAGTCCGTGTAGTTGCTACCATCATCTTTCAACTTAGCTTTCTCTAGGAACGCATTAAAATTCAAAGGAACGGTAGCACGGGCCATTGATCTACAACAACATAGACATGCAAAATACTATCAAGTACTAAGTTCATGATAAATTAAAGTTAAATTAATCATATTACTTAAGAACTCCCACTTAGATAGATATCCCTCTAGTCATCTAAATGATCACGTGATCCAAATCAACTAAACCATGTCAGATCATCACGTGAGATGGAGTAGTTTTCAATGGTGAACATCACTATGTTGATCATATCTACTATATGATTCACGCTCGACATTTCGGTCTCAGTGTTCCGAGGCCATATCTGCATATGCTAGGCTCGTCAAGTTTAACCCGAGTATTCTGTCTGTGCAAAACTGGCTTGCACCCGTTGTATGTGAACATAGAGCTTATCACACCCGATCATCACGTGATGTCTCGGCACGACGAACTGTAGCAACGATGCATACTCAGGGAGAACACTTATACCTTGAAATTTTAGTGAGAGATCATCTTAATGCTACTGACATACTAAGAAAAATAAGGTGCATAAAAGATAAACATCACATGCAATCAAAATAAGTGATATGATATGGTCATCATCATCTTGTGCCTTTGATCTCCATCTCCAAAGCACCGTTATGATCACCATCGTCACCGGCTTGACACCTTGATCTTCATCGAAGCATCATTGTCGTCTCGCCAACTATTGCTTCTACGACTATCGCTACCGCTTAGTGATAAAGTAAAGCAATTACATGGCGATTGCATTTCATACAATAAAGCGACAACCATATGGCTCGTGCCAGTTGCCGATAACTATTACGAAACATGATCATCTCATACAA
This sequence comes from Aegilops tauschii subsp. strangulata, assembly GCF_002575655.3. NCBI lineage: Eukaryota > Viridiplantae > Streptophyta > Magnoliopsida > Poales > Poaceae > Aegilops > Aegilops tauschii. Next base: position 467,347,829 of record NC_053037.3, on the reverse strand, counting down.
CAATTTATATATCATCACGTCTTAACCATATCACATCACAGCAAGCCCTGCAAAAACAAGTTAGACGTCCTCTACTTTGTTGTTGCAAGTTTTACGTGGCTGCTACGGGCTTCTAGCAAGAACCGTTCTTATCTACACATCAAAACCACAATGATTTTTCGTCAAGTGTGTTGTTTTAACCTTCAACAAGGACCGGGCGTAGTCAAACTCGATTCAACTAAAGTTGGAGAAACAGACACCCGCTAGCCACCTGTGTGCGAAGCACGTCGGTAGAACCAGTCTCATGAACGCGGTCATGTAATGTTGGTCTGGGCCGCTTCATCCAACAATACCGCCGAATCAAAGTAAGGCATTGCTGGTAAGCAGTATGACTATTATCGCCCACAACTCATTGTGTTCTACTCGTGCATATAACATCTACGCATAGACCTGGCTCAGATGCCACTGTAGGGGAACACGGTATTTCAAAAAAATTACCTACGATCACGCAAGATCTATCTAGGAGATGCATAAAAACAAGCGGGGAGAGTGTGTCCACGTACCCTCGTAGACCGAAAGTGGAAGCGTTTAGTAACGCGGTTGATGTAGTCGAACGTCTTCGCGATCCAACCGATCCAAGCACCAAACATACGGCACCTCCGCCTTCAACACACGTTCAGCTCGATGACGTCCCTCGATCTCTTGATCCAGTTGAGGATGAGGGAGAGTTCCGTCAGCACGACGGCGTGGCGACGGTGATGATGAAGTTACCAGCGCAGGGCATTGCCTAAGCACTACGACGATATGACCGAGGTGTGTAACTGTGGAGGGGGGCACCACACACGGCTAAGAGAAGGCTTGGTGTGCCTTTGAGGTGCCCCCCTCCCATGTATATAAAGGGGGAGGAGAGGTTGCCGGCCCAAGGGGGTGCGCCAGGTGTGGGGAGTCCTACTAGGACTCCCTAGTCCAAGTAGGATTCCCCTCTCCTTTTTCCTATTTCAGAATAGCAAAGAGGGAAAGAGAGGAGGAGTAGGAGAGGGAAAGGGGGGCGCCGCCCCCACCCCTTGTCCAATTCGGATTGGCAAGGGGGGCACGCCACCTCCCAGGCCGGCCCTCTCTCCTCCACTAAGGCCCATGTGTGGCCCTTTAACATCCCGGGGGGTTTCGGTAACCCCTGGTACTCCGAAACTTATCCGATACTTCCCGAAACCATTCCGGTGTCCAAATATAACCTTCCAATATATGAATCTTCACATGTCGACCATTTCGAGACTCCTCGTCATGTCCGTGATCTCATCCAGGACTCCGAACAAACTTCGGCCATCAAATCACGTAACTCATAATACAAATCGCCATCGAACATTAAGCGTGCGGACCCTACGGGTTCGAGAACTATGTAGACATGACCGAGACACATCTCCGGTTAATAACCAATAGCAGAACCTAGATGCTCATACTGGCTCCTACATATTCTACGAAGATCTTTATCGGTCAAACCACATAACAACATACGTTGTTCCCTTTTTCATCGGTATGTTACTTGCCCGAGATTCGATCGTCGGTATCATCATACCTAGTTCAATCTCGTTACTGGCAAGTCTCTTTACTTGTTCCGTAATGTATCATCCCGCAACTAACTCATTAGTCACATTGCTTGCAAGGCTTATAGTGACGAGCATTACCGAGAGGGCCCAGAGATACCTCTCCGATACACGGAGTGACAAATCCTAATCTCAATCTATGCCAACTCAACAAACACCATCGGAGACACCTGTAGAGCATCTTTATGATCACCCAGTTATGTTGTGACGTTTGATAGCACACAAGGTGTTCCTCCGATATTCGGGAGTTGCATAATCTCATAGTCAGAGGAACATGTATAAGTCATGATGAAAGCAATAGCAATAAAACTAAACGATCATTTATGCTAAGCTAACGGATGGGTCTTGTCCATCACATCATTCTCTAATGATGTGATCCCGTTCATCAAATGACAACACATGTCTATGGTTAGGAAACTTAACCATCTTTGATTAACGAGCTAGTAAAGTAGAGGCATACTAGGGACACTTTGTTTGTCTATGTATTCACACATGTACTAAGTTTCCGGTTAATACAATTCAATAATAAACATTTATCATGATATAAGGAAATATAAGTAACAACTTTATTATTGCCTCTAGGGTATATTTCCTTCAATTGGTTCCTCGTTCGGCCCTTCATATTGTATGACCAACACGTCATTATAAGCATCCTTTTCGCAAAAAGTCATGAGCTTGTGTCCAAGAGAGAAACCCAATCCATTGTTTTGAATAGCAAAATCATCATTAAGCTCAAAAATCTTATTTACTAAAACATCGGTAGGAACCCTCTTTCTCAAATTTTCGTTATAAGCAACATGGTCCAAAGACCGTAAACGCATTATATCCTCTTGATTAAAGAGAATTCCCTCTATGGGAGGGCGACCACCATCTACTTTATAATGAGCGAAAATTTCACTAGCTTCTTTCATAATAAATCTAAACTCATGAGCTAGGAATATAGTGGCAGCGCACTTAACTGAAGAATGCTCAATATTAGAAAACTCTAGAAAAATCCTTTGTATGGATGGATACATGTGAACAAATTGTCTCTCAAGTTCAACAACAAGCAAAGATATAGCATCCGCAAGGCTACTAGTTTTATGGAGGATAGATCCACCTATAGTGGGGAGTGCACCGACACAAGTAAAGAAATCTTGAATAACCCCCTTTCCAATAATATTTCCACTACCTATGCGGAATTTCTTCATGCGAATCAGAATTAACAAAAGCATCAAAGTTTCCCCATCATTACTACTATCCTTTTCGACAATAACCTCCCCAGTTTTAGACATGGTGGCGACAAACGAGCAAACGGAAAAGACGAACGAAAGAGAGGCGAAGAAAAGGCAATCTTTTCGAAAATCATTTTAGAAGTGGGGGAGAGGAAAATGAGAGGCGACTGGCGAATAATGTAATGCGAGAGATGAGATTTTATGATGGATACTTGGTATGTCTTGGCTTGGTGTAGATCTCCCCGGCAACGGCGCCAAAAATCCTTCTTGCTACCTCTTGAGCTTGCGTTGGTTTTCCCTTGAAGAGGAAAGGGTGATGCAGCAAAGTAACGTAAGTATTTCCCTCAGTTTTGAGAACCAAGGTATCAGTCCAGTAGGAGACTACGCAACAATCCACCGAATACCTGCACAAACAAACACCAACTTGCAACCAACGCGACAAAGGGGTTGTCAATCCCTTCACGGTTATTCGCAAAGTGAGATATATGATAGAGATGGATAAACGGTAAAGTAATATTTTTGGTATTTTTGGTTTATGGAACAGAAAGTAAAAGAGTGCAAAAGAAAGTAAATAGGAAACTAAAATTGTAGATCGGAAACTCATATGATGGAAAATAGACCCGGGGGCCATAGGTTTCACTAGTGGCTTCTCTCCAAATAGAAAATATTACGGTGGGTGAACAAATTACTGCCGAGCAATTGATAGAAAAGCGCAAAGTTATGACGATATCTAAGGCAATGATCATGAATTCACAATTCATCGGATCTCCGGAAACACACCTCAAAAGAGTATTACATCGAATAGATCTCCAAGAACATCGAGGAGAACTTTGTATTGAGAATCAAAGAGAGAGAAGAAGCCATCTAGCTACTAGCTATGGACCCGTAGGTCTGAAGTAAACTACTCACGCTTCATCGGAGAGGCAATGGTGTTGATGTAGAAGCCCTCCGTGATCGATTCCCCCTCCGGCAGGATGCCGGAAAAGGCCCCAATATGGGATCTCACGGGTACAGAAGGTTGCGGTGGAAAAAGTGGTTTCATGGCACATCCCTGATGTTTTGGGGTATAAGAGTATATATAGGCGAAAAAATTAGGTCGGGGGAGCTACGAGGAGCCCAGAAGGTCGGGGGCGCGCCCCACCCCCCTGGGCATGCCTCTCTAGTACCGCGCAACTTTTGCTGGTACCATAAACCCACCATATACCTTCCTCAAAACAGCCACCATACCTACCTACTATGGCATTTCCATAGCCATTCCGAGATATATTGCCATGCAACTTTTCACCGTTCCGTTTATTACGATACGCTTCATCATTGTCATATTGCCTTGCATGATCATGTAGTTGACATCGTATTTGTGGCAAGGACACCATTCACAATTTTTCATCCATGTCACTCTTGATTCATTGCCCATCCCGGTACACCGTCGGAGGCACTCATATAGAGTCATATTTGTTCTAGTATCGAGTTGTAATCCTTGAGTTGTAAATAAATAGAAGTGTGATGATCATCATTATTAGAGCATTGTCCCATGTGAGGAAATAAAAAAAGGAGAGAAAGGCCAAATAAAAAAAGGGAAGGCCCAAAAAAAGAGAAAGGCCAAATAAAAAAAGAGAAGGCCCAAAAAAATGAGAGAAAAAGAGAGAAGGGGCAATGTTACTATCCTTTTTCCACACTTGTGCTTCAAAGTAGCACCATGATCTTCATGATAGAGAGTCTCTTATTTTGTCACTTTCATATACTAGTGGGAATTTACGTTATAGAACTTGGCTTGTATATTCCAACAATGGGCTTCCTCAAATGCCCTAGGTCTTCGTGAGCAAGCACGTTGGATGCACACCCACTTAGTTTTTTTTTGTTGAGCTTTCATACATTTATAGCTCTAGTGCATCCGTTGCATGGCAATCCCTACTCAGTCACATTGATATCTATTGATGGGCATCTCCAGAGCCCATTAATACGCCTAGTTGATGTGAGACCATCTTCCCTTTTTTGGTCTTCTCCACAACCAACATTCTATTCCACCTATAGTGCTATGTCCATGGCTCGCGCTCATGTATTGCATGAAAGTTGAAAAAGTTTGAGAATACTAAAGTATGAAACAATTGCTTGGCATGTCATCGGGGTTGCGCATGATTGGAGCATTTTGCGTGACGAAAATGGAGCATGGCCAAACTATAGATTTTGTAGGGATGAGCTTTCTTTGGCTATGTTATTTTGAGAAGACATAATTGCTTGGTTAGTATGCTTGAAGTATTATTATTTTTATGTCAATATTAAAATTTTGTCTTGAATCTTTCGGATCTAAACATTCATGCCACAATAAAGAAAATTACATTGAAAATTATGTTAGGTAGCATTCCACATCAAAAATTCTGTTTTTATCATTTACCTACTCAAGGACGAGCAGGAATTAGGCTTGGGGATGCTTGATACGTCTCCAACATATCTATAATTTTTGATTGTTCCATGCTATTATATTATCTGTTTTGGATGTTTAATGGGCTTTAATATGCTCTTTCATATTATTTTTGGGACTAACCTATTAACCGAAGGCCCAGTGCCAGTTTCTGTTTTTTGCCTATTTCAGTGTTTTGCACAAAAGGAATACCAAATGGAATCCAAACGGAATGAAACCTTCGTGATGATCTTTCTTGGAACAAACACAATCCAGAAGACTTGGAGTTGAAGTCTGGAACTCCGCGAGGCGGCCACGAGGTAGGAGGGCGTGCCCCCCACCCTCATGGGCCCCACGGAGCTCCAACGACGTACTACTTTCGCCTATATATACTCTTATACCCTAAAAACATCAGGGGGAGCCACAAAACCACTTTTCCGCCGCCTCAACCTTCTGTACCCGTGAGATCCCATCTTCGGGCCTTTTCTGGCGATCTGCCGGAGGGGGAATCGATCACGGAGGGCTTCTACATCAACACCATAGCCTCTCCGATGATGTGTGAGTAGTTTACCACAGACCTTCGGGTCCATAGTTATTAGCTAGATGGCTTATTCTCTCTCTCTTTGGTTCTCAATACAAAGTTCTCCTCGATGTTCTTGGATATCTATTCGATGTAGTACTCTTTTGTGGTGTGTTTGCCGAGATCCGATGAATTGTGGATTTATGATCAAGATTATCTATGAATATTATTTGGTTCTTCTCTGAATTCTTATATGCATGATTTGATATCTTTGCAAGTCTCTACGAATTATCGGTTTAGTTTGGCCTACTAGGTTGATCTTTCTTGCAATGGGAGAAGTGCTTAGCTTTGGGTTCCATCTTGCGGTGTCCTTTCCTAGTGACAGTAGGGGCAGCAAGGCATGTATTGTATTGTTGCCATCGAGGATAAAAAGATGGGGTTTATATCATATTGCTTGAGTTTATCCCTCTACATCATGTCATCTTGCTTAATGCATTACTCTATTCTTATGAACTTAATACTCTAGATGCATGCTGGACAGCGGTCGATGTGTGGAGTAATAGTAGTAGATGCAGAATCGTTTCGGTCTACTTGACACGGACGTGATGCCTATATTCATGATCATGCCTAGATATTCTCATTGTTGGGGAACGTAGTAATTTCAAAAAAATTCCTACGCACACGCAAGATCATGGTGATGCATAGCAACAAGAGGGGAGAGTGTTGTCCACGTACCCTCGTAGACCGACAGTGGAAGCGTTATCACAACGCGGTTGATGTAGTCGTACGTCTTCACGATCCGATCGATCAAGTACCGAACGTACGGCACCTCCGAGTTCTACACACGTTCAGCTCGATGACGTCCCTCGAACTCCGATCCAGCCGAGTGTTGAGGGAGAGTTTCGTCAGCACGACGGCGTGGTGACGATGATGATGTTCCACCGACGCAGGGCTTCGCCTAAGCTCCGCAACGGTATTATCGGGGTGTAATATGGTGGAGGGGGGCACCGCACACAGCTAAGAGATCACAAGGATCAATTGTTGTGTCTCTGGGGTGCCCCCTGCCCCCGTATATAAAGGAGCAAGGGGGAGGCAGCCGGCCAAGGGGAGAGGCGCGCCATAGGGGGGAGTCCTACTCCCACCGGGAGTAGGACTCCTCCTTTCCTTGTGGGAGTAGGAGAAGGGAAGGGGGAAGGAGAAAGAAGGAAGGGTGCGCCCCCCTTCCCTAGTCCAATTCGGACCAGACCATGGGGAGGGGTGCGGCCACCTTTTGAGGCCTTTCTCTCCTTTCCCGTATGGCCCATTAAGGCCCAATACGAATTCCCGTAACTTCCGGTACTCCGAAAAATACCCGAATCACTCGGAACCTTTCCGAAGTCCGAATATAGTCGTCCAATATATCGATTTTTATGTCTCGACCATTTCGAGACTCCTCGTCATATCCCCGATCTCATCCGGGACTCCGAACTCCTTCGGTACATCAAAACTCAATAAAACTGTCATCGTAACGTTAAGCGTGCGGACCCTACGGGTTCGAGAACTATGTAGACATGACCGAGACACGTCTCCGGTCAATAACCAATAGCGGGACCTGGATGCCCATATTGGCTCCCACATATTCTACGAAGATCTTTATCGGTCAGACCGCATAACAACATACGTTGTTCCCTTTGTCACCGGTATGTTACTTGCCCGAGATTTGATCGTCGGTATCTCGATACCTAGTCCAATCTCGTTACCGGCAAGTCTCTTTACTCGTTCCGTAACACATCATCCCGCAACTAACTCATTAGTCACAATGCTTGCAAGGCTTATAGTGATATGCATTACCGAGTGGGCCTAGAGATACCTCTCCGACAATTGGAGTGACAAATCCTAATCTCGAAATACGCCAACCCAACAAGTACCGACACCTGTAGAGCACCTTTATAATCACCCATTACGTTGTGACGTTTGGTAGCACACAAAGTGTTCCTCCGGTAAACGGGAGTTGCATAATCTCATAGTCATAGGAACATGTATAAGTCATGAAGAAAGCAATAGCAACATACTAAACGATCGAGTGCTAAGCTAACGGAATGGGTCAAGTTAATCACATCATTCTCCTAATGAGGTGATCTCGTTAATCAAATGACAACTTATGTCTATGGCTAGGAAACATAACCATCTTTGATTAACGAGCTAGTCAAGTAGAGGCATACTAGTGACACTCTGTTTGTCTATATATTCACACATGTATTATGTTTCCGATTAATACAATTCTAGCATGAATAATAAACATTTATCATGATATAAGGAAATAAATAATACTTTATTATTGCCTCTAGGGCATATTTCCTTCACTCATAACTATGCGTTTTTCTGTCAATTGCTCGGTAGTAATTTGTTCACCCACCGTAATATATGCTATCTTGAGAGAAGCCACTAGTGAAACCTATGGCCCCTGGGTCTCTTTCTTATTATATTGCATCTCTTTTATTTACATCACATCTCGTTTTACTATTTTGCAATCTTTAGTTTCCAATCTATACAACAAAAATACCAAAAATATTTATCTTATTATCTTTGTTAGATCTCACTTTTGTGAGTGATCGTTAAGGGATTGACAACCCCTTTATCGCGTTGGTTGCAAGGTTCTTGATTGTTTGTGCAGGTACTAGGTGACTTGCGTGTTATCTCCTACTGGATTGATACCTTGGTTCTCAAAAACTGAGGGAAATACTTACGCTACTTTGCTGCATCACCCTTTCCTCTTCAAGGGAAAACCAACGCATGCTCAAGAGGTAGCAAGAAGGATTTCTGGCACCGTTGCCGGGGAGATCTACGCTTAAGTCAAGACATACCAAGTACCCATCACAAACTCTTCTCCCTTGCATTACATTATTTGCCATTCGCCTCTCGTTTTCCTCTCCCCCACTTTTAAAACGATTTTCAAAAACCTTTGCCTTTTCTTCGCCTCTATTCCGTTCGCCTCTTTTTCGCTTGCCTCTTGTGTGTCCGTGTGTTAGATAGTTTGTTTCGCCGTCATGGCTAGCCATCTCCCTCTTCCTTTGTCTCCCGATTTTGAAGTTCTTCACTTCAACAAAGACAAGGAGAAAACTTAAAATATGCTTGGTATAGGATGAATGAATCCTATCGTAATTGCACTATAAAGGGAGATTTCAAGATTTTACTTCGTAATTTTTATGTTGGGCTAACCATGTCCCATAGACAACTCTTGGATTTTGCCGCTAAAGGGAGTTTAATTGAAATTGATCCCAGTATTGCGTATGAGATTATAGAGGGAATAGTAGGAGTACTACCCCCACATAAGGGACTTCATCATACTCAAGAAGGAACCCAAGTTTTTGAGAAAATATGCGAAGTAACTAAAATTTTGCAAAAATCTCTTGAACCTCTTAAAAATGTTAGTGGGAACCTCCACCACGTGAATATGTTGATCACTCTTTGCAATAAGCGGTTGGATGCTCTAGATCTAAAGATCTCTAAGTATGAAGGGAAACGTAAGGAACCTCCCGGATCCGAGCATAACCCCATTAAAAGGATAAATACTAAACATGATAATACGTAGATCTATTCTTGCTTTATGCCTAGCTAGGGGCGTTAAACGATAGCGCTTGTTGGGAGGCAACCCAATTTTGTTTGTTTTTTGTTTTGCTTTTTTTCCTGTTTAGTAATAAATAATTCATCTAGCCTATGGTTAGATGTGGTTTTATGTTTTAATTAGTGTTTGTGCCAAGTAGAGCCTTTGGGAAGACATGGGTGAAGTCTTTTGCAATCTTGCTGTAAAAAACAGAAACTTTTCCGCTCACAAGATTTTTGCAATAAGTATGTGAGTTCTTTACAACTAATGTTGAGTCCATGGATTATACGCACTCTCATCCTTCCACCATTGCTAGCCTCTCTAGTACCGTGCAACTTTTGCTGGTACCATAAACCCACCATATACCTTCCTCAAAATAGCCACCATACCTACCTACTACAGCATTTCCATAGCCATTCCGAGATATATTGCCATGCAACTTTCCACCGTTTCGTTTATTATGACACGCTTCATCATTGTCATATTGCCTTGCATGATCATGTAGTTGACATCGTATTTGTGCCAAGGCCACCATTCACAATTTTTCATCCATGTCACTCTTGATTCATTGCCCATCCCGGTACACCGCCGGAGGCACTCATATAGAGTCATATTTTGTTCTAGTATCGAGTTGTAATCCTTGAGTTGTAAATAAATAGAAGTGTGACGATCATCATTATTAGAGCATTGTCCCGTGTGAGGAAATAAAAAAGGAGAGAAAGGCCAAATAAAAAAAGGGAAGGCCCAAAAAAAGAAAGAGAAGGCCAAATAAAAAAGAGAAGGCCCAAAAAATGAGAGAAAAAGAGAGAAGGGGCAATGTTACTATCCTTTTTCCACACTTGTGCTTCAAAGTAGCACCATGATCTTCATGATAGAGAGTCTCTTATTTTGTCACTTTCATATACTAGTGGGAATTTTCATTATAGAACTTGGCTTGTATATTCCAACAATGGGCTTCCTCAAATGCCCTAGGTCTTCGTGAGCAAGCAAGTTGGATGCACACCCACTTAGTTTCTTTTGTTGAGCTTTCATACATTTATTGCTCTAGTGCATCCGTTGCATGGCAATCCCTGCTCACTCACATTGATATCTATTGATGGGCATCTCCATAGCCCATTAATACGCCTAGTTGATGTGAGACCATCTTCCCTTTTTTTGTCTTCTCCACAACCACCATTCTATTCCACCTATAGTGCTATGTCCATGGCTCGCGCTCATGTATTGCGTGTAAGTTGAAAAAGTTTGAGAGTACTAAAGTATGAAACAATTGATTGGCTTGTCATCGGGGTTGTGCATGATTGGAGCATTTTGTGTGACGAAAATGGAGCATGGCCAAACTATATGATTTTGTAGGGATGAGCTTTCGTTGGCTATGTTATTTTGAGAAGACATAATTGCTTGGTTAGTATGCTTGAATTATTATTATTTTTATGTCAATATTAAACTTTTGTCTCGAATCTTTCGGATCTGAACATTCATGCCACAATAAAGAAAATTACATTAAAAATTATGTTAGGTAGCATTCCACATCAAAAATTCTGTTTTTATCATTTACCTACTCAAGGACGAGCAGGAATTAAGCTTGGGGATGCTTGATACGTCTCCAACGTATCTATAATTTTTTATTGTTACATGCTATTATATTATCTGTTTTGGATGTTTAATGGGCTTTAATATGCTCTTTTATATTATTTTTGGGCCTAACCTATTAACCGAAGGCCCACTGCCAGTTTCTGTTTTTTTGCCTATTTTAGTGTTTTGCAGAAAAGGAATACCAAACGGAATCCAAACGGAATGAAACCTTCGCGATGATCTTTCTTGGAACAAACTCAATCCAGAAGACATGGAGCTGAAGTTTGGAACTCCGCGAGGCGGCCACGAGGCAGGAGGGCACGCCACCACCCTCGTGGGCCCCACGGAGCTTCACCGATGTACTTCTTTCGCCTATATATACTCTTATACCCTAAAAACATCAGGGGGAGCCACGAAACCACTTTTCCACCGCCGCAACCTTCTGTACCCGTGAGATCCCATCTTGGGGCCTTTTCCGGCGATCTGCCGGAGGGGGAATCGATCACGGAGGGCTTCTACATCAACACCATAGCCTCTCCGATGATGTGTGAGTAGTTTACCACAGACCTTCGGGTCCATAGTTATTAGCTAGATGGCTTATTCTCTCTCTCTCTCTTTGGTTCTCAATACAAAGTTCTCCTCGATGTTCTTGGATATCTATTCGATGTAGTACTCTTTTGTGGTGTGTTTGCCGAGATCCGATGAATTGTGGATTTATGATCAAGATTATCTATGAATATTATTTGGTTCTTCTCTGAATTCTTATATGCATGATTTGATATCTTTGCAAGTCTCTTCGAATTATCGGTTTAGTTTGGCCTACTAGGTTGATCTTTCTTGCAATGGGAGAAGTGCTTAGCTTTGGGTTCCATCTTGCGGTGTCCTTTCCTAGTGACAGTAGGGGCAGCAAGGTACGTATTGTATTGTTCCCATCGAGGATAAAAAGATGGGGTTTATATCATATTGCTTGAGTTTATCCCTCTACATCATGTCATCTTGCTTAATGCATTACCCTGTTCTTATGAACTTAATACTCTAGATGCATGCTGTATAGCGGTCGATGTGTGGAGTAATAGTAGTAGATGCAGAATCATTTCGGTCTACTTGACACAGACGTGATGCCTATATTCATGATCATGCCTAGATATTCTCATAACTATGCGCTTTTCTATCATTTGCTCGGCAGTAATTTGTTCACCCACCGTAATATATGCTATCTTGAGAGAACTAGTGAAACCTATGGCCCCCGGGTCTCTTTCTTATTATATTGCATCTCTTTTATTTACATCACATCTCGTTTTACTATTTTGCAATCTTTACTTTCCAATCTATACAACAAAAATACCAAAAATATTTATCTTATTATCTTTATTAGATCTCACTTTTGCGAGTGATCGTTAAGGGATTGACAACCCCTTTATCGCGTTGGTTGCAAGGTTCTTGATTGTTTGTGCAGGTACTAGGTGACTTGCGTGTTATCTCCTATTGGATTGATACCTTGGTTCTCAAAAACTGAGGGAAATACTTACGCTACTTTGCTGCATCACCCTTTCCTCTTCAAAGGAAAACCAACGCATGCTCAAGAGGTAGCAAGGCCACAGCCTTCTCTATGCCAATTACTTTGAGAATAGCACACTCTTCAAACCACACAAATTTCGCCGCCGCTTCCGTATGGAGAGACATGTGTTCAATCATATTCGGGAGGGAGTGGTAGCATATGACCCATACTTTGAGTACAAATAGGATGCCCTTGGCGAGCTTAGCTTCTCTTCTTACCAGAAATGCAGTGTGGCTATCCGCATGCTTGCATATGGAATTCCTAGTGATCTCGTGGATGAGTATGTTTGTATGAGTGAGTCCACGTGTCTCCTGTCAATGTATAGTTTCTGCAAGGCCGTAGTGGTAGTGTTCGGCTCTGAGTACCTGAGAGAGCCAACTGCCGCAGATACAGAGAGGTTGTTGGCCATCAATGCCGAGGGGGGCTTTTCGGGCATGCTTGGTAGTATTGATTGTATGCACTGGAAGTGAATAACTATCCATTTGCTTGGCAGGGGCAGTACATGGGGCATGTGAAAGGTGCGTGCTAGTGTCATACTTGAAGTGGTGGCTTCACAAGATCTATGGATATCGCATTCTTTCTTCGGCATGGCTGGTTCTCACAATGATATCAGTGTTCTTCAGCGATCTCCAGTGTTTGCAAGGCTTGCAGAAGGCCACTCCTCAGAGGTCAACTTTGAGGTCAATGGCCACCAGTACAACAAGGGATATTACCTAAGAGGACTAAGGAATGAAGTGTGGACTTTGGTGGACTTGTCCGATGGTCGGCAAGCCATTGAGAATAAATGGATCTTCAAGAGTAAGATAGACGCTGATGATAGTGTTACTATCTACAAAGATCGACTTGTCGCAAAAGGTTTTCGACAAGTTCAAGGTGTTGACTACGATGAGATTTTCTCACTCGTAGCGATGCTTAAGTTTGTCCGAATCATGTTAGCAATTGCCGCATTTTATGAAATCTGGCAAATGGATGTCAAAACTGCATTCCTTAATGGATTTCTTAAAGAAGAGTTGTATATGATGCAACCAAAAGGTTTTGTCGATCCTAAAGGTGCTAACAAAGTGTGCAAGCTCCAGCGATCCATCTATGGACTGGTGCAAGCATCTTGGAGTTGGGATATATGCTTTGATGAGGTGATCAAAGCACATGGTTTTATACAGACTTTCGGGGAAGCCTGTATTTACAAGAAAGTGAGTGGGAGCTCTGTAGCATTTCTAATATTATATATGGATGACATATTATTGATTGGAAATGATATAGAATTTCTAGATAGCATAAAAGGATACTTGAATAAGAATTTTTCAATGAAAGACCTCGGTGAAGCTACTTATATATTGGGCATCAAGATCTATAGGAATAGATTGAGATGCTTAATAGGACTTTCACAAAGCACATACCTTGACAAGATTTTGAAAATGTTCAAAATGGATCAGTCAAAGAAAAGGTTCTTGCCTGTGTTGCAAGGTGTGAAGTTGAGTAAGACTTAAAGCCTGACCACGACAGAAGATAGAGAGAGAATGAAAGTCATTCCCTATGCCTCAGTCTAGGTTATATAAAGTATGGCATGCTGTATACCAGACCTATTGCGTACCTTACCATGAGTTTGGCAAGGGGGTAAAATAGTGATCCAAGAGTAGATCACTGGATAGTGGTCAAAATTATCTTTAGTTACCTAAGAGGACTAAGGAAATGTTTCTCGATTATGGAGGTGATAAAGAGTTCATCATAGAGAGTTACGTTGATGCAAGCTTTGACACTGATCTAGAATGACTCTAAGTCTGAATCTAGATACATATTGAACGTGGGAGCAATTAGCTAGAGTAGCTCCATGCAGAGCATTGTAGACATAGAAATTTGCAAAAATATATACGGATCTGAATGTGGCAGACCCGTTGACTAAACTTCTCTCACAAGCAAAGCATGATCACACCTTAGTACTCTTTGGGTGTTAATCACATAGCAATGTGAACTAGATTATTGACTCTACTAACCCTTTGGGTGTTGGTCACGTGGCGATGTGAACTATGGGTGTTAATCACATAAAGATGTGAACGATTAAATCACATGGTGATGTGAACTAGATTATTGACTCTAGTGCAAGTGGGAGACTAAAGGAAATAAGCCCTAGAGGCAATAATAAAGTTGTTATTTTATATTTCCTTATATCATGATAAATGTTTATTATTCATGCTAGAATTGTATTGACCGGAAACATTGATACAGGTGTGAATACATAGACAAAACATTGTGTCCCTAGTGAAACTCTACTTGACTAGCTCGTTGATCAAAGATGGTTAAGGTTTCCTAACCATGGACATGTGTTGTCATTTGATAACGGGATCAAATCATTAGGAGAATGATATGATGGACATGACCCATCCGTTAGCTTAGCATATTGATCGTTCAGTTTTATTGCTATTGATTTCTTCATGTCAAATACATATTCCTTCGACTATGAGATTATGCAACTCCCGGATACCGGAGGAATGCCTTGTGTGCTATCAAACGTCACACCGTAACTAGGTGATTATAAAGATGCTCTACAGGTATCTCCGAAGGTGTTTGTTGGGTTGGCATAGATCGAGATTAGGATTTGTCACTCCGAGTATCGGAGAGGTATATCTGGGCCCTCTCGGTAATACACATCATAAGAAGCCTTGCAAGCAAAGTGACTAATGAGTTAGTTGCGGGATGATGTATTACGGAACGAGTAAAGAGACTTGCTGGTAACGAGATTGAACTAGGTATGAAGATACCGACGATCGAATCTCGGGCAAGTAACATACCGATGGACAAAGGGAATAACGTATGTTGTCATTACGGTTCGACCGATAAAGATCTTCGCAGAATATGTAGGAGCCAATATGTAGGAGCCAATATGGGAGAGGTGTCTCGGTCATGTCTACATAGTTCTCGAACCCGTAGGGTCCGCACGCTTAACGTTCGTTGACGATATAGTATTATATGAGTTATGTGATTTGGCAACCGAATGTTGTTCGGAGTCCCGGATGAGACCACGGACATGACGAGGAGTCTCGAAATGGTCGAGAGGTAAAGATTGATATATAGTACGATGGTATTCGGACACCAGAAGTGTTTCGGAGGGTACCGGGTACATCGGGTCACCGGAAAGGAGTTTCGGGCACCCGCGGCAAAGATATGGGCCTTATGGGCCAAGTGAGGGAACACACCAGCCCTGGTGCGCCCCTATAGAGGCCAGCCCTATGAGGAGGAGAAGGAAAGAGGGGAGGGCAAGGAAAGTGTGGATTAGGATTCCTACTTCCTTCCCTCTCCCCCTCTCTTTCCTTCCCCCTAAGTTATATATGGCAGGGGGGCACGCGGCTTGGGAGGGAATCCAAGTAGTATTCCTCCTACTTGGGTGCCTCCTATCGCTGCTCCTCCCTCCCTCCCACCTATATATATGAGGAGGGGGGCCTAGCACAGGCGAGACAATTGCCTAGCCGTGTGCGGCGCCGCCCTCCACAGTTTACAACTCCGGTCATATTCTCGTGGTGCTTAGGCGAAGCCCTGCGAGGATCACTTCACCATCACCGTCACCACGCCGTCGTGCTGACCGAACTCATCTACTACCTCGACACCTTGCTGGATCAAGAAGACGAGGGATGTCACCGAGCTGAACGTGTGCAGAACTCGGAGGTGTCATACGTTCAGTACTTGATCGGTCAGAGCTAGAAGAAGTTCGACTACATCAACCGAGTTGTCAAACGCTTCCGCTTTCGGTCTACGAGGGTACGTGGACACACTCTCCCCATCTCGTTGCTATGCATCTCCTAGATAGATCTTGCGTGAGCGTAGGATTTTTTTTTAAATTGCATGCTACGTTTCCCAACAAGTTATTGGGGAGGTGAACGTCGCTCCAGGGGAGCGGCGTCCTCGTCTCCCAATAACAACGGCAAACATCCGCGTGGATGTAGTGTCGGTCGCGTTCGCCGGCGGCCCTAGGGGCGATGGAGAATGCGGGTGGCGCGGGGGCCCTCCGTGGGGCGTGCCGTGGTGGTGAGGTGGGCTCATTTTTACGCCGCGACGGCGGCGGCCCGAGGACGAGCCAGCCTCGTGGTCGTGCGCCCCGTTGCGGCCGGTGTTCCACCACCCCATGGCTGCGTGGTGGCCGACCGGCGAGATCGAGGACGGGGAGAGGGAGAGCTAGGGTTTGGGGAGTGTCGGGTTTTGAGGAGGCAGCGCGGGCTGGAGTGAGGAGTATGGACTGTGACCGGTCCACGGCTTTCCATTTAAGAAGGACGGCAACCGTTCGCCTGGGCGGATGACAGGTGGGGCCGACCGTGCGTGCGCATTTATGTTGGCCGGTGGGAGGTAGGTGGCCGCCTGCCACGCGGCCCGACGGGTACGAGCGGCGCGTCTGTTTGCTGTCCGTCTGGACCCAAACGGGGCGCATGTTTGCGCTCGAAAATGGGTCGGGCCGGACACAAAACGGACAAGATGGGTCCAGGCCGTCGCGCGCTGGGCCGTCTGGTTTGTCCGTTTTGCCCCAAACGGACGGGACTGGACGGGATGGGGTCGCGCGGGAGTTGGCAAATTTGACAAATTCGACCTATAGACGAAATCAAATCACAGAATGAACTGTCCGTGAAACTATTTCACGCGGCTGACCCGTGGCGCCTAGCTCTCAGGCGCTGCACTAGTGCAACGCCTGGGAGCTAGGCGCTGCACTAGTGCAACGCCTAGGAGCTAGGCGCTACACTGTATAGTGTGGCGCCTAGCTCTCAGGCGCTGCACACTGATTTAGTAATTTTCTGATCACACGGGTGCGACGCTGGCCGTGTAGCGCCTATCTGTGAGGCGTTGCACAGTGTAGTGTGGCGCCTTCGTGTCGGGCGTCACATAAAAAGGTCAGCCGCGTGAAATAGTTTCACGGATAGTTCATTCTGTGATTTGATTTCGTCTATAGGTCAAATTTGCCGCGGGAGTTGGCCTTATACTCTAAAAAGCGTTTGCATACATCCCAATGTACTGTTTGTAGTGTAATCTCTAAAAAAGACTTATTTTAAGGAGCTTAGGGAGTAAATCTTTTCATGCGTCAACTTTTAAGTATAGCCGTCACTTCTATGACTGAATGCGCCCAATCATTTCACCTCCCAAGTCTTCTCACAACTCAGGTCAACTTAACATCGGTGGAGACGTGCAGTTCAGCACACAAGAATCAGGCACGCTCGATCAGCTGGACATCAATTTCTCCACCTCTGAACGAGACACCGTATCATCCAGCCGAAAAGCGCAGCACATTTCCGATGCTCCATCAGACGGATGGAACCGCCGGGAGTTGGGCCATCCACAGCCGCAGCTCCGCACGCGCGCGCGAGCGATCGATTGTGATCAGATCAGCCCGCGAAAACGACGCGCCGTTTGTTGCGACCACGAGAGGCTCCCGTGCACCGTCATGTGTTGAGCAGTTGGCACGGCGCTACCAAGGCATGCATGCATGGAGCTAGGAAGGAGAGACCACCACCACTATCCTAGCCTCGCGGAGCACAGGGAGGGTCAGGGGGAGGCTACGGGGGAGGGACGCGAGACCGGGCGATAACGATCGCCCCCGACGTCGACGTACCACGTAATAATACACGCCATGTCCTGGGCTTCGTTCGACGGCCATTATGCTTGCTTTGCCGGTGGTTACCAACAATCGCAACTCGGGCGGGTGCGCGTCTTGAATGCGCGTGCCGTGCCGGCCGGCCGTAGGTGCCTGTCAACCGAGCAGGAGCAGTGGATACAACGGCAAGCTAGTTGGAACAAGTACGTACGATAACCACTGGCCGCTGCTCGAGACACAGTGTAGCCTCGTCCGCCGCTGCCGTGTAGGGGTACGGCGGCACGCACTGTGCGAGCACCCGTCTGGTGTCCGGGCAAGTAGCAGATCACCATCTCTACTTATCCTCTAAAAATCGCATCAAAATTAAGCTGCTTCCCCGATCCAACCAATGCCCTACGCGTCACATCGCCACCACTGCACGGAGCAACCCGACGCCCGCTATCCGGGCTGCCCGGTGCAGTTTCGCCATCAGTCAGCAGCAGATTTTAGCCGAGCCGTAATAAGAACCAAAGTAGATTTCTCTCTGAGAGAGAGACGGCGCGCCGTGGGCGGGCCCGATCGACGCACGCCGGCCAAAGCAAAGGCGTCCGCTGCTCTCCGATTTCCTGAAACCCAGTCCGTGCCGATGGGAGCACGGGACCTTTGTGCGGGCGTGGCGAGACGCCACCGGGTTCACGTGCCTCTCCCGTCGGCCCGGGTGGCGCCTACCAACCCGGCGCTGCTGCTGCGCGCGCGCGCGCATCGCTTGTACTGTAGCCGATGTCCCCGCTCCACGCGCGCGTCCGGGCTCGAGGGCAAGACGGACGGTACGCTTATCGTGTTACCGACGCGAGCTGGACCGGTCAGTCCTCGTCCCCATGTCGCCCGGGCCTGCGACAGTTTGGTACCAACGGGGACTCCTCTGCTCCGCGCGGTGCTACGGTACAAGCGCGTAGATCTGTCTCGTTCCTTTTGGCAGTAAAAAGTCCGGAAGCACGGGTCGTCAGAGCGCGCAATCCAATCCAGTGGTATGTCTGTCTTCTTCGTTTCCACCTGCATGCATCCGCCAATCGCAAATCGCAAGTACACCCCACGCGACACTCTTTCCGGACAAGTTGTTTGTTTTTCACCTTTGATCGTAGTACTACTGTAAATACTGACGCCTCGGCAGGGTTGAGCGTGCACGCGGCGCTCTACGCTTTGGTAAAGCGGCCGGTCTAGCGCGCTCCAGTTTCCCAGCGCGGAAGAACGCCATCCGAGAGAGACCAACAGCCCCGTCGCGCGTCGTTGAGCCCAACCCCAACCCAGCCCCAACGGCGACAGGCACCGAAAGGAGTTGACAACGCGCGGGATACTGCAAAAACAAAGCCCAAGTACTGTACGACGGGTATGAACATCTCATCCATCCCTCCCCATTGATTTGATTTGATTTGATTTGTTGCCACGGGAGACACTGAGCACGGAAAATGGTTGTTCTTCCTCTTTGCTGCTCCGTGCCCCTGCAGCCTTCCGAAATCCTCACGACCTGTCTCCATTCCGTTCCATTCCTCTCGTTTAAAAGGACGCGATGACATCCTACTTCCCCCAGCAGATGCCCCCCTACCCCTCTGTCGCCCCCTCTTCGGCAATGGCGTCCCAGAGCACGGCGTCCCCCTCTTCGGCAATGGCGTCCCAGAGCACGGCGTCCCCCTCTTCGGCAATGGCGTCCCAGAGCACGGCGTGAACACGGCCGAGCGACCCGGGCGACAGCAGAGGAAGAAAAGGCACCGTCCAACCCATTCCGAGCTCCCGTTCCGGACAAGCAGGACAGGCCGGCGACGCGAGGTTCGGTTCGATTCGATGCTCTGCTTCTATCACATTTCCGCCGTGCATTCCCTCAGCATCTCACACATCATCCATGCTAGCTAGCTCGGTTGCATCATGCATTTCAGCATTTGTGCCCCATTGGAATTGGTCCAAAGGGAAGGTGAGAGGAGAGGGACATGCATCCCACGATGGAGTGACCTCCAATTTTGCTCCCCTCTCGTCTCTCGTAGTACATATATGCGCCCATGTCTAGCTACCACCTACCGGCCTAGTTCGGCCGACAAGCTTGCTTATGTATCCAGCAGATACAAGCTGTAAAGCTTCTCGGACCATCCCTCCTTCCCGAGCTAGCTTTGGGGATTTTTGTCTCTCGTCGCCACCAATCACCCCAAGCCCGACCACCCAGCTCATAAATACATGTGGACATCCATCAACTCAGTTAGTTAGTTATCCTGAGGTGGTAATCCTTAAACAAAGCACGCCTTGTTTCTCCTTTCTCCTTTCCTTTTGCTCCTGCGCTCTGGCTAATGGAAAGGAGATTAGGTGCGCACGTATTTAATACCCAAGCTACCAATCGGACGTACATACGCGCACTTGTCATTTCGGCCCAACAACTTTTCCACCATTGTACGACGCCATTGCATGCTTTTGTTTCGCGTGTGGGTAGGCCAAGCGGGAGCTTGAGTAAGGGGGAAGAGATATGAATATGATAGAGAGTGAGCAAAACAAAAGGGCAAGCCTCCCATGGTGATGGTGGTGGATTCTTGCTTGCTTGCTTGGCTAGTTGGCTTGCTTCGGCCGCACCTCTCTCCGGGCTCAAGTCTGGTGGTTGCAGTGGCGCGCGTATAATGCGCGCTATCTTGCACGGGACCATGCGGTCGACGCATGTAGACGGCCGGTGATCATCGCCGCCCGTGCCAAAGCAAAGCTTAAAGAAACGGACTGCATGAGTCTGCCTCTGCCTCCCCGTTTAAGGATGGTGTCTGATTATTAGTAGTATTTAAAAACCACGCGGCCGTCGCTGTTGGGTGCGGTACACTGGTTAGTGCCAGGTTAGACGGGGAAGCAAGCGGCAAGCCTAGCCGGGAATGATGCACTAGTAGTACTACAATGGTTGCTTCCATTATTTAGTTGCTTTTCTCGTGCATGTGGAGGGAAGATAGTGGTACTACAAAGAGCCTTCTCGCCCTCCGTCGCCGTAGCAAAGTGGCGATTAGCGTCTAGCTAGCCTTCTCTTCTCTTGGCCTCTCTCCCCCGCCCTCTTCTTCCCCGGTCCAGAGAGGGAGCTGAGCTGAGCCGAGCTGACCGCCCTTTTCTGCTTGTCCCGTTGCAGCTTTCTTTCCTGTAGGTGGGCATACATACACACCAGTAGTGCTGGGGTGGCTCTCAATCAAATTTTGGAACAGAGAGAGATATAGCCGGCCGGCCATGCAGACAGCCAAGACAAGGTATGTTTCGTTCGCTTGCTCGTTCCATCCTCCCCCCTCTGTCCTCTACTCTGCTGAGTTCCATCCATGTGCGGCTTGGTTTTTTTAGCAGTTTGATTGTTCGTTTTGAGGCGTCATGTGCTACTATACTTATTTGATTCCTTCCTCCATGCTTTGTTTATGCCCATGCATCGGTCTCTGGGATGTTAGATAGATTCTCCGCTCCATGCTCAAATCTTCTGAATACGGATACAGTCAATGTGCGTGCATCCGTTTTGTGAGGTTACTGTTAGTACCTCACAAAGTTTTGAACAGAGTTAACCTGGGTCTGAACCTCCCTTCATCAACGGAGCGAAACTGGAAGCAGCACTGCTCATGCTCTCTGTTCACGGGGATTAAACAGAGGCTCTCGACTGTTTCAGGCTTGCAGCTACAGGAGCACCAATCGCGCGTATTCCTCACAGTATATCTTAAACAAAATCAACCCCGCTAATTTCGCCCGTGACACGTTAACCAGTCGTTTGGGCGGCGATAAACTACACTTTCATCCTTAGTTCCTTACACACCACCACCTGTCTTGCCGGAGCCAGCCAGGAAGCGACCAAAATTTTCAAAATCGGGGGCGCACTGCACGCATGTGACCGTGACTGTTTGCAGATGGCTCCATATTTTTGATAAAATGCAGATGGCGCCATGGGCAACGCCTGTCCGGTTCTTGAGCTCGGCGCCAAGCGGCCAAAGGAGCCGCAGTGCGGCGCTGGTCCACCTGTCTCCCCTCGCTAACCACATCTGTAAAGCCTCGGCCCCGTGCTTGCATATCACGGGGGATCATTAAGTTAATAAGCTAATGCGCCTCCCATTTCCCGGCTGCTGCCTGCCTCTCGCTCGCCTGGTTGCTCCCCATTCACTTCTTGTCGGTCGCCTCTGCCGCTTTCGGCCTCGGATTCTTTGTTTCCCCCCATTGCTTCTCTTCTCTGCATCTGGCTGGTTAACTCGAGCTGAAATCTTTGACCCGTTTAATCCGGAGCGGTTCTCTAGTTTGCTTCCTCGTCAAGAACTTTGGAGTTCTTCTCTCTGGTTTTTCCCCTGCATTTGGGATGAAGGGGGGCAGTGAAACCCTGTGCCTCCTCTAGTCATGCTGTACTTGAGCAAGATGCATTTTCTCAGGTTATATTCGAGCAGTACGGCCGTGAGGCAAGGATCTTCACTTCAGCCTCAGCTAGCTTCCCCTACCTTACCATTTTCTTTTCCTTTTTGAGGTTTCTGACTGACTGTACTTGTGTGTTCTTGGCATGAAGGAATGGCTCCGTGGAGCACCCTGCCCGTGGGTCTCCTCTCGGGGCAAACAAGACGGGCCGGCCGACGAGGCTGGCCGGCCTGGACTCCGGCGTCGACGCGGCGGCCACCAAGTCGCCCACCGGCCGGAGCCCAAAGGTGGAGCGCCGCACCACCATGACCGCCGAAAGAGAGGTACCTAAATGCCGCGAATCTCTACTTTCATTTCATCTCGAAATCGAAATAGGCTTCTCAGGGTTGTCGTGTAGTAGCACACCTGTTCTACTCCTGTTTTTGTGTATGCAAATCTCCCCCAGTTTGTTTTCTCATCTTGAGAAAGAGATTTTTGAGAGACTGTCGAGAGTTCGTTACAAGCATTTAAGAGATGGTGGCTACATGTTCTTGAATGCCACCGGCGTTTTCTCTCATTTTGCCTGGATTTGGCAATACCTGTATCTGTCCATGATGATACTGTCTCGATTGGCTGTAGCTGGCTATTGGTCTGTCTCGCTCTTGATGTAGCAGACTGTCAATTACTCCGAGTACTCTGAAACAGACAGGTAACTCTATCCGGTAGCTAAAATGAAGTGTTCCCATTAAGCGCCATTAATATCACTGGCAGTTGTCCAAGTAATCATGCACTCTGTGGGATCATCCGAGTATGTGCAGGATTGGTTTGTTTACCACAACACGGAGGCCAACTCTAGATAAAAGTTTCAGACAGCGAGGGACACTATACTTGACATCTGTAGTTATTCTCTGTACTGGTCATGTCTTCAGAAAAAACAAGAAGGTTAAGCCAGGCTAATTAAGTACCTTTACAGCTCACAAAGTACTTCGTTCTTAGTTGGTTAAATGATCTTTTTTTTTTGAGCTAATGTTCGCGCCAATTCTCCCAAAGCCGTGCTTCGATCCTTACTGCCAAGAGAAGTCTTACAATGTGATGATGCAAAGTGGTGAAAGTATTTTCTTTCTTTTGAGCCGAAAGTGGTGAAAGTTGGCAGGGATAGCAAGACAATCATCTAAAATTCCAATACCAGAACTTTCCACCACTAATCCCTCGCTAATCATGCCATTGTTGAAAGTGAAACCACCACGAGTTTGTTGATTGGAGTCTGGCACACACCACTAATCTTTTTGCTGAATTTGATAACACCAGAAAAGGAGGTCACCGATGAAGCTGTCGGAGCTGGAGTCCCAGCTCTCGCAGCTGCAGGACGAGCTCAAGAAGGCCAAGGAGCAGCTCCATTCCTCCGAGAATTCCAGGAAGCGGGCCCTGCAAGAGGCCGAGGAGGCCAGGGCGCAGGCCGCGGAGGCGTCGGCCCAGGCCAGCGACTCGCGGGCGCAGCTCGCCGAGCTCTCCTCCGTGGAGGAGACCCGCATCTTCGAGCTCCGCCGGCTGTCCCAGGAGCGCGATCGCTCGTGGCAGTCGGAGCTGGAGGCCATGCAGAAGCAGCACGAGGCGGACTCGGCCGCGCTCGTCGCGGCCATGGGCGAGGTGCACCGCCTCCGCGTGCAGCTCGCCGCGGCGGCCCGCGCCGACCGCAAGCAGGAGGTGGCGGAGGCGCTGGCGACCGTCGACGAGCTCAGGGCCAAGCTCACGGCGAGCGAGGAGGCCGAGGCGCAGGCGCGAGCATTGCACGAGGAATGCAAGCAGCAGCTGGAGGCGAGCCGGGCCACCATCGACTCGCTGCTCACGGACGGCTCCAAGCTGATGGATTCCTTCAGCCTCGTCGTCACGGAGCTCGAGGAGTCGCGCGCGAAGCTTAAGGCCCTCGAGGAGGAGGTGGAGGAGACGACGTCGGCAAAGGCCGCCGCCGCCGGCCAGAGCTGCAACTGCTCTGACTCGGAGGCCGCCGAGCTGAGGTCGGCGCTGGAGGACGTGGAGGCCAGGTTCCAGGAAGAGAAGATCCTGAGCACAGTCGAGACGCAGTGCGCGTACGAGCTCATGGACCAGATAAAGGTGGAGTCCGACCTGCGGCATGGCAAGCTTGCCACGGCGCTCGCGAGCGCCAAGTCCGAGGTCATGTTCCTCAAGGCGAGCCTGTTCGACAGGGAGTCCGAGCTGAGGCGCGCCCAGGACGCGACCAAGAAGGCACAGGACGACGCGAGAACGAACAGCACGGCCGACGAGCTGAAAGCGCAGCTGCAAGGCGCGCTGCAGGAGAACGGGCAGCTGAAGCTCGAGCTGCGGCAGTACGAGTCCGAGAAAGTGCCGGCGAAATCGGAGGCCGACGCCGCGGCGGAGGCGGCGAAGAAGGGGGAGACAGAGGCCGAGCTGAGGCGGCTGAGGGTGCAGGCCGAGCAGTGGCGCAAGGCCGCCGAGACCGCCATGGCGTTGCTCACCGTGGGCAAGGGCGGCAACGGGAAGATCTTGGACCGTGGCGAGTCGCTGGACGGCGGCAAGTACGCGGGCTTGTACGACGAGCTCGACGACGACGCGGCGGCCGCCAGGAAGAACGGCAACGTGCTCCGGAGGATCAGTGGGATGTGGAAGAAATGAGGCTGATCGCCGATCAACTGATGTCAAGTAGTGGCGTGGCTCGATCGTAGGGATCGACTTGTTCAATTTTCTTTTCTCTCGCTTGTAAAATTGTTTTGCCGGTTCTCGTGGTGTAAAAACATAGGAGTGATTCAGTCGCAAAAACAAAAAACAAAAAAAACATAGGAGTGATTGTACTGAAAGTGCTCATAGCTGTATCATACGCGCTATATGATGAATCGAAGAATCAATTCATCCGGGTGTGAACTGTGAAAAGTTGGAACATGCCATTTTAGAAACATGTTGCTAGATGTGAAATAGCTATCTCACATGTAAGTCCCTCACCGTTCGATCTACTGTCGTTTTTATGTGCGAACCCTTGATTCCGTAGTTGTTGCGTTTGTCATGTGCTCGCGTACTTGCCGTGTCTGTTTTATGCTGGGATCGGTTGCCGCGTCCGTTATGTGCTGGGGTCGCTGCTTCATCCTTCGGTCCTTATTAATCGTTTGTTGGTAGACCTGGCCATCCTTGGGGCCGGGCCTGACCAAGCCCGAGCTAGAAAACTCAGCCCCGAGCCGGCCCGGCCGTCGGGCCTAATTTTCAGGCCCAAGCCCGGCCCGTCACAGCAAAAAACACACCGGGCCTCGGGCCGGGCCTCTTTAGTAAATGGTAGAAACAGCGGGTCTAGGCCCGGCTCGACCTAGTCTTCGTGCTCAAAACCTAGGCCCAGGCCCGGCCTGGGTGCAGCGTCGGGCCGGATCGGGTCGGGCTGTTCGGGCCGGGCGGCCCATGGCTAGGACTATTTGTTGGCCTCTTGTGCCCTGCGTCGGTGTTTGGGCATGTTTTTTTTCTTTTTCTTACCCTCTTTTCAAATCACGTCCATCAATTAGCTCTAAAAAAGTGAGAGTTGTTCATTTGCCTTGAAAATATGTGAGTTGTTCATGACTTTCTAAAAAAAAGAAAATTTGTTATAGTTTTTCGAATTTATGATTTGTTTTGGTAAAAATTGGATTGACTTTTTGCTAATTCTCGTCACATTATTAAGTTGTACGGTTCATGCAAATTGTTCTATCTGGCGCGCGTTCTGGCTTTTGTCCTTCGTTTGTCCAGTTGAATATCTTTATACTAAATTGTAAAATCACATCTAGATGATTTTTTATGATGTCTCATCTAAGTTTTTCACCGTTCGATTTAGTTTTTGTAATTTTTATGCAAGCGTTTGATCCCCGCCTCGCTGGTCGATGTTTTGTTTGTCACGCTGTTGGGGATTGTTGCAGAAATTAAAATTTTCTACGCATCACCAAGATCAATCTATGGAGTTTACTAGCAACGAGAGGGGAGGAGTGCATCTACATACCCTTGTAGACCGCGAGCGGAAGCGTTCAAGAGAACGGGGTTGATGGAGTCGTACTCGTCGTGATCCAAATCACCGATGATCCAAGCGCCGAACGGACGGCACCTCCGCGTTCAACACACGTACAGAGCGTTGACGTCTCCCACGCCTTGATCCAGCAAGGAGGAGGGAGAGGTTGAGGAAGAAGGCTCCAACAGCAGCACGACGGCGTGGTGATGGTGGAGTGACAGTTCTCCGGCAGGGCTTCGCCAAGCGCACGTGGAGGAGGAGAGGTGTTGGGGAGGGGAGGGGCTGCGCCTTGGGAAAGGTGTGGCTGCCCTCCCACCCCTCCACTATATATAGGGGCAAGGGAGAGGGGGGCCGGCCCCCTCAGATCCCATCTGGTGGGAGGGACGGCGGCCAGGGGGAGGTGGCTTGCCCCCCAAGCAAGGGGGGCGCCCCCCTTTAGGGTTCCCCCCAAACCCTAGGCGCATGGGCCCTAGGGGGGTTGGCGCCCAGCCCACTTAGGGCTGGTTCCCTTCCACCTACAGCCCATAAGGCCCTCCGGGGCAGGTGGACCCTCCCGGTGGACCCCCGGAACCCCTCCGGTGGTCCCGGTACAATACCGGTATACCCCCAAATATTTCCGGTGATCGTATGGTGACTTCCCATATATAAATCTTTACCTCCGGACCATTCCGGAACTCCTCGTGACGCGGATCTCATCGGGACTCCGGACAACATTCGGTAATCACATACAAACCTTCCTTATAACCCTAGCGTCATCGAACCTTAAGTGTGTAGACCCTACGGGTTCGGGAATCATGCAGACATGACCGAGACACCTCTCTAGCCAATAACCAACAGCGGGATCTGGATACCCATGTTGGCTCCCACATGTTCCACGATGATCTCATCGGATGAACCACGATGTCGAGGATTCAAGCAATCCCGTCTACAATTCCCTTTGTCAATCGGTACTTTACTTGCCCGAGATTCGATCATCGGTATCCCAATACCTCGTTCAATCTCGTTACCGGCAAGTCACTTTACTCGTTCCGTAATGCATGATCCCGTGACTAACTACTTAGTCACATTGAGCTCATTATGATGATGCAATACCGAGTGGGCCCAGAGATACCTCTCCGTCATACGGAGTGACAAATCCCAGTCTCGATCCGAGCCAACCCAACAGACACTTTCGGAGATACCTGTAGTGCACCTTTATAGCCACCCAGTTACGTTGTGACGTTTGGTACACCCAAAGCATTCCTACGGTATCTGGGAGTTGCACGATCTCATGGTCTAAGGAAATGATACTTGACATTAGAAAAGCTTTAGCAAACGAACTACACGATCTAGTGCTATGCTTAGGATTGGGTCTTGTCCATCACATCATTCTCCTAATGATGTGATCCCGTTATCAATGACATCCAATGTCCATGGTCAGGAAACCGTAACCATCTATTGATCAATGAGCTAGTCAACTAGAGGCTCACTAGGGACATGTTATGGTCTATGTGTTCACACATGTATTACGATTTCCGGATAATACAATTATAGCATGAACAATAGACAATTATCATGAACAAGGAAATATAATAATAACCATTTTATTATTGCCTCTAGGGCATATTTCCAACAGTCTCCCACTTGCACTAGAGTCAATAATCTAGTTACATTGTGATGAATCGTACACCCATAGAGTTCTGGTGTTGATCATGTTTTGCCCATGGAAGAGGTTTAGTCAACGGATCTGCGACATTCAAATCCGTATGTACTTTACAAATATCTATGTCTCCATTTTGAACATTTTCACGAATGGAGTTGAAGCGACGCTTGATGTGCCTGGTCTTCTTGTGAAACCTGGGCTCCTTGGCAAGGGCAATAGCTCCAGTGTTGTCACAGAAGAGAGTCATCGGCCCCGATGCATTGGGAATAACTCCTAGGTCGGCAATGAACTCCTTCATCCAGATTGCTTCATGTGCTGCCTCCGAGGCTGCCATGTACTCCGCCTCACATGTAGATCCCGCCATGACGCTTTGCTTGCAACTGCACCAGCTGACTGCCCCACCATTCAAAATATACACGTATCCAGTTTGTGACTTAGAGTCATCCAGATCTGTGTCAAAGCTAGCATCGACGTAACCCTTTACGATGAGCTCTTCGTCACCTCCATAAACGAGAAACATATCCTTAGTCCTTTTCAGGTACTTCAGGATGTTCTTGACCGCTGTCCAGTGTTCCATGCCGGGATTACTTTGGTACCTTCCTACCAAACTTACGGCAAGGTTCACATCAGGTCTGGTACACAGCATGGCATACATAATAGACCCTATGGTCGAGGCATAGGGGACGACACTCATCTTTTCTCTATCTTCTGCCGTGGTCGGGCATTGAGCCGTGCTCAATCTCACACCTTGCAATACATGCAAGAACCCCTTCTTGGACTGATCCATATTGAACTTCTTCAATATCTTGTCAAGGTATGTGCTTTGTGAAAGACCTATGAGGCGTCTCGATATATCTCTATAGATCTTGATGCCTAATATGTAAGCAGCTTCTCCAAGGTCCTTCATTGAAAAACACTTATTCAAGTAGGCCTTTATACTTTCCAAGAATTCTATATCATTTCCCATCAATAGTATGTCATCCACATATAATAAGAGAAATGCTACAGAGCTCCCACTCACTTTCTTGTAAACACAGGCTTCTCCATAAGTCTGCGTAAACCCAAACGCTTTGATCATCTCATCAAAGCAAATGTTCCAACTCCGAGATGCCTGCACCAGCCCATAGATTGAGCGCTGGAGCTTGCATACTTTGTCAGCATTCTTAGGATCGACAAAACCTTCCGGCTGCATCATATACAATTCTTCCTTAAGGAAGCCGTTAAGGAATGCCGTTTTGACGTCCATTTGCCATATTTCATAATCGTAGAATGCGGCAATTGCTAACATGATTTGGACGGACTTCAGCTTCGCTACGGGTGAGAAGGTCTCATCGTAGTCAACTCCTTGAACTTGTCGATAACCCTTAGCGACAAGTCGAGCTTTATAGATGGTAACATTTCCATCCGCGTCCGTCTTCTTCTTAAAGATCCATTTATTTTCTATCGCTCGCCGATCATCGGGCAAGTCTGTCAAAGTCCATACTTTGTTTTCATACACGGATCCTATCTCGGATTGCATGGCTTCAAGCCATTTGTTGGAATCTGGATGCGCCATTGCTTCTTCATAGTTCGAAGGTTCACCGTTGTCCAACAACATGATTTCCAAGACAGGGTTGCTGTACCACTCTGGTGCGGAACGTGTCCTTGTGGACCTACGATGTTCAGTGGTAACTTGATCATGATCATCATCATTAACTTCCTCTATAGTCGGTGCAGGCACCACAGAAACATTTTCTTGTGCTGCGCTACTTTCTGGTTCGAGAGGGGTCATCTCATCAAGTTCCACTTTCCACCCACTTACTTCTTTCGAGAGAAACTCTTTCTCCAGAAAGGATCCGTTCTTGGCAACGAAGATCTTGCCTTCGGATCTGAGGTAGAAGGTATACCCAATGGTTTCCTTAGGGTATCCTATGAAGACGCATTTTTCCGACTTGGGTTCGAGCTTTTCAGGTTGAAGTTTCTTGACATAAGCATCGCATCCCCAAACTTTAAGAAACGACAGCTTAGGTTTCTTTCCAAACCATAATTCATACGGTGTCGTCTCAACGGATTTCGACGGAGCCCTATTTAAAGTGAATGCGGCAGTCTCTAAAGCATAACCCCAGAATGATAGCGGTAGATCGGTAAGAGACATCATAGATCGCACCATATCCAATAGAGTGCGATTACGACGTTGGGACACACCATTACGCTGAGGTGTTCCAGGCGGCATGAGTTGTGAAACAATTCCACATTTCCTTAAGTGTGTGCCAAATTCGTGACTCAAATATTCCCCTCCACGATCTGATCGTAAGAACTTTATTTTCCTGTCACGTTGATTCTCAACCTCACTCTGAAATTCCTTGAACTTTTCAAAGGTCTCAGACTTGTGTTTCATTAAGTAGACATACCCATATCTACTCATGTCATCAGTGAGGGTGAGAACATAACGATAGCCACCGCGAGCCTCAACGCTCATTGGACCGCACACATTAGTATGTATGATTTCCAATAAGTTGGTTGCTCGCTCCATTGTTCCGGAGAACGGAGTCTTGGTCATTTTTCCCATGAGGCATGGTTCGCACGTGTCAAATGATTCAAAATCAAGAGACTCCAAAAGTCCATCTGCATGGAGTTTCTTCATGCATTTGACACCAATGTGACCAAGGCGGCAGTGCCACAAGTATGTGGGACTATCATTATCAACCTTATATTTCTTTGCATTCACACTATGAATATGTGTAACATCACGTTCGAGATTCATTAAGAATAAACCATTGACCAGCGGGCATGACCATAAAACATATCTCTCATATAAATAGAACAACCATTATTCTCGGATTTAAATGAGTAGCCATCTCGCATTAAACGAGATCCAGATACAATGTTCATGCTCAAAGCTGGCACTAAATAACAATTATTGAGGTTTAAAACTAATCCCGTAGGTAAATGTAGAGGTAGCATGCCGACGGCGATCACATCGACCTTGGAACCATTCCCGACGCGCATCGTCACCTCGTCCTTTGCCAGTCTCCGCTTATTCCGCAGCTCCTGCTTTGAGTTACAAATATGAGCAACCACACCGGTATCAAATACCTAGGAGCTACTACGAGCGCTGGTTAGGTACACATCAATAACATGTATATCACATATACCTTTGGTGTTGCCGGCCTTCTTATCCGCTAAGTACTTGGGGCAGTTCCGCTTCCAGTGACTGTTTCCCTTGCAATAAAAGCACTCAGTCTCAGGCTTGGGTCCATTCTTTGTCTTCTTCCCGGCAGCTTGCTTACCGGGCGCGGCAACTCCGTTGCCGTCTTTCTTGAAGTTCTTCTTACCCTTGCCTTTCTTGAACTTAGTGGTTTTATTCACCATCAACACTTGATGTTCCTTTTTGATCTCCACCTCCGCTGATTTCAGCATTGAATATACCTCAAGAATGGTCTTTTCCATCCCCTGCATATTGAAGTTCATCACAAAGCTCTTGTAGCTAGGTGGGAGCGACTGAAGGATTCTGTCAACGACCGCGTCATCCGGGAGATTTACTCCCAGCTGAGACAAGCGGTTGTGCAACCCAGACATTTTGAGTATGTGTTCGCTGACGGAACTATTCTCCTCCATCTTACAACTGTAGAACTTGTCGGAGACTTCATATCTCTCGACCCGGGCATGAGCTTGGAAAACCATTTTTAGCTCTTGGAACATCTCATATGCTCCGTGCTGCTCAAAACGCTTTTGGAGCCCCGGTTCTAAGCTGTAAAGCATGCCACACTGAACCAGGGAGTAATCATCACTACGTGACTGCCAGGCGTTCAGAACGTCTTGAGTTGCTGGGAAAACAGGTGCATCACCTAGCGGTGCTTCGAGGACATATGCTTTCTTGGCAGCTATGAGGATAATCCTCAGGTTACGGACCCAGTCCGTGTAGTTGCTACCATCGTCTTTCAGCTTGGTTTTCTCTAGGAACGCGTTGAAGTTGAGGGCAACATTAGCGTGGGCCATTTGCTCTACAAGACATATTGTAAAGGTTTTTTAGACTAAGTTCATGATAATTAAGTTCATCTAATCAAATTATTAACAAACTCCCACTCAGACAGACATTCCTCTAGTCATCTAAGTGATACATGATCCGAGTCAACTAGGCCGTGTCCGATCATCACGTGAGACGGACTAGTCATCGTCGGTGAACATCTTCATGTTGACCGTATCTGCTATACGACTCATGTTCGACCTTTCGGTCTCTTGTGTTCCGAGGCCATGTCTGTACATGCTAGTCTCGTCAAGTCAACCTAAGTGTATTGCGTGTGTAAATCTGGCTTACACCCGTTGTATGCGAACGTTAGAACCTATCACACCCGATCATCACGTGGTGCTTCGGAACAACGAACCTTCGCAACGGTGCACAGTTAGGGGGAACACTTTCTTGAAATTTCAGCGAGGGATCATCTTATTTATGCTACCGTCGTTCTAAGCAAATGAGATGTAAAACATGATAAACATCACATGCAATCAAATAGTGACATGATATGGCCAATATCATTTTGCTCCTTTTGATCTCCATCTTCGGGGCGCCATGTTCATCTCGTCACCGACATGACACCATGATCTCCATCATTGTGTCTTCATGAAGTTGTCTCGCCAACTATTACTTCTACTACTATGGCTAACGGTTAGCAATAAAGTAAAGTAATTACATGACGTTCCAGTTGACACGCAGGTCATAAATAAATTAAGACAACTCCTATGGCTCCTGCCGGTTGTCATACTCATCGACATGCAAGTCGTGATTCCTATTACAAGAACATGATCAATCTCATACATCACATCCTTCTGGCCATATCACATCACATGACACTTGCTGCAAAAATAAGTTAGACGTCCTCTAATTGTTGTTGCAAACTTTTACGTGGCTGCTATAGGTTTCTAGCAAGAACGATTCTTACCTACGCCAAAACCACAACGTGATATGCCAATTTCTATTTACCCTTCATAAGGACCCTTTTCATCGAATCCGATCCGACTAAAGTGGGAGAGACAGACACCCGCTAGCCACCTTATGCAACTAGTGCATGTTAGTCGGTGGAACCTGTCTCACGTAAGCGTACGTGTAAGGTCGGTCCGGGCCGCTTCATCCCACGATGCCGCTGAATCAAGATAAGACTAGTAACGGCAAGTAAATTGACAAAATCGACGCCCACAACAACTTATGTTCTACTCGTGCATAGAAACTACGCGTAGACCTAGCTCATGATGCCATTGTTGGGGATCGTTGCAGAAATTAAAATTTTCTACGCATCACCAAGATCAATCCATGGAGTTTACTAGCAACGAGAGGGGAGGAGTGCATCTACATACCCTTGTAGATCGCGAGCGGAAGCGTTCAAGAGAACGGGGTTGATGGAGTCGTACTCGTCGTGATCCAAATCACCGATGATCCAAGCGCCGAACGGACGGCACCTCCGCGTTCAACACACGTACGGAGCGGTGACGTCTCCCACGCCTTGATCCAGCAAGGAGGAGGGAGAGGTTGAGGAAGAAGGCTCCAACATCAGCACGACGGCGTGGTGGTGGTGGAGTGACAGTTCTCCGGCAGGGCTTCGCCAAGCGCACGCGGAGGAGGAGAGGTGTTGGGGAGGGGAGGGGCTGCGCCTTGGGAAAGGTGTGGCTGCCCTCCCATCCCTCCACTATATATAGGGGCAAGGGAGAGGGGGGCCGGCCCCCTCAGATCCCATCTGGTGGGAGGGGCGGCGGCCAGGGGTAGGTGGCTTGCCCCCCAAGCAAGGGGGGCGCCCCCCTTTAGGGTTCCCCCCCAAACCCTAGGCGCATGGGCCCTAGGGGGGGTTGGCGCCTAGCCCACTTAGGGCTGGTTCCCTTCCACCTACAGCCCATAAGGCCCTCCGGGGCAGGTGGACCCTCCCGGTGGACCCCCGGAACCCCTCCGGTGGTCCCGGTACAATACCGGTATACCCCCAAATATTTCTGGTGACCGTATGGTGACTTCCCATATATAAATCTTTACCTCCGGACCATTCCGGAACTCCTCGTGACGCCCGGGATCTCATCGGGACTCCGGACAACATTCGGTAATCACATACAAACCTTCCTTATAACCCTAGCGTCATCGAACCTTAAGTGTGTAGACCCTACGGGTTCGGGAATCATGCAGACATGACCGAGACACCTCTCTAGCCAATAACCAACAGCGAGATCTGGATACCCATGTTGGCTCCCACATGTTCCACGATGATCTCATCGGATGAACCACGATGTCGAGGATTCAAGCAATCCCATCTACAATTCCCTTTGTCAATCGGTACTTTACTTGCCCGAGATTCGATCGTCGGTATCCCAATACCTCGTTCAATCTCGTTACCGGCAAGTCACTTTACTCGTTCCGTAATGCATGATCCCGTGACTAACTACTTAGTCACATTGAGCTCATTATGATGATGCAATACCGAGTGGGCCCAGAGACACCTCTCCGTCATACGGAGTGACAAATCCCAGTCTCGATCCGAGCCAACCCAACAGACACTTTCGGAGATACCTGTAGTGCACCTTTATAGCCACCCAGTTACGTTGTGACGTTTGGTACACCCAAAGCATTCCTACGGTATCCGGGAGTTGCACGATCTCATGGTCTAAGGAAATGATACTTGACATTAGAAAAGCTTTAGCAAACGAACTACACGATCTAGTGCTATGCTTAGGATTGGGTCTTGTCCATCACATCATTCTCCTAATGATGTGATCCCGTTATCAATGACATCCAATGTCCATGGTCAGGAAACCGTAACCATCTATTGATCAATGAGCTAGTCAACTAGAGGCTCACTAGGGACATGTTATGGTCTATGTGTTCACACATGTATTACGATTTCCGGATAATACAATTATAGAATGAACAATAGACAATTATCATGAACAAGGAAATATAATAATAACCATTCTATTATTGCCTCTAGGGCATATTTCCAACACACGCGTCCTTTTGTTGGCTAGTTTGGCTTCACATTTTTTGGCCCATTATCGCGGTGCGCTGGCAAGCCATTTCACTCCGCAACATAGAATTGGAAGAGACAAGAGAAAGCAAAGTTGTGTGTCACGACCGGTTTTTCAATAAAATAATTATTGAGAGACCAATCCCTTTTACGGACCAGCGAGGAAGAATTCCTTCTCACTGGTAGACAATATCTTGGTCACAGAAGAAAAAAAACCAGGAGTACTAAATATAATACAAGGTTGAGCAGAGACTGCCCAACAATTTATTACATGCATGCCGATAAAACAAGACGGCGGGTAGGGTGGCAAACTACTAACTCACGATGATAACGGTGGTGGAAATATCACCGCGAAGCGAGTGATATGATTCCAGAAGACTACAGCTCATCGAGCGTCGGAGTGAGGCTCGAGAAGACTTATTACGGGTGGCGGAAGCGTATACAAAACAAGTGACCAATATCCGGGATCGCGCAGGACTGACTGGGACTCCTCTAGGCGTCGGACGCGCTATCAAACTCTTCATCCAAGAGATCGCCTTCGTCAACATCTGGCCAAATCAACAAGCCAGGTGAGTACTATGAAAGTACTCGCAAGACAGTTCGGACATAAGATATAACAAATGCAAACATGAAGCATATGAACAAGTTAACCCGTGCGTTCAGACATAGAGATAATAAATACTGGGTGCCAAGCGAGGGTCTGAATGACGCCTCGAGCGGAAACTGCAGAATATTAATACGGGTACCAAACGAGTGTCCGAAAGACTCCTCGAGCGGAAAAATGCGGAATAATAATACAGGTGCCAAACGAGTGTCTGAAAGACTCCTCGAGTGGAAAATGCAGAATAGTAATATTGGTGCCAAACGAGTGTCTGAAAGACTCCTCGAGTGGAAAATGCAGAATAGTAATACTGGTGCCAAACGAGTGTCTGAAAGACTCCTCGAGCGGAAAATGCAGAATAGTAATACTGGTGCCAAACGAGTGTCTGAAAGACTCCTCGAGCGGAAAATGCGGAGTAATAATGCGGGTGCCAAACGAGTGTCTGAAAGACTCCTCGAGCGGAAAATGCGGAGTAATAATGCCACAGTCGGGCCTCGAGGCGACACCACATAAAGGGCTTATAACAGGAAATAAAGACAGTGCATGCCACAGTCGGACGTCTGTGCGACATCACATAAAGGGCTTATATTTAAAGTAAGAAGCAAGAACACGCCACAGTCGGACGTCTGCGCAACATCACATAAAGGGCTTATATCACAGCTCAATAATACAATAGTTCGGGAACATAAATTATCACAAGCATGAGACAAATATAAAGCTAGTCCATCCACAAGAATAACAATAAATCTGGATGTACTACTTGAGCTTGTTCACCGGGGTCAAGTTTTCCACACGGATAGATATGGATATAATGTTTACACTACTTGATCATGGATACGATGATTTGGAAAGAATTGACTCTGCAGAGTTTGTACTTAACCACAGCCAACGGATTTCAGTAGTCACGGGGACTAGTTCCGTCTATGGTGTTTTGGAAGAAACACGTCTAACCAGTACACACCCAATTCAACCATCCGAAGCCAGGGATCACCCTCGGCAACATTCAAGAAAAACCTTGAGATGGGGAGGCTACAACCTCGCGTAGCATGGGATCAAATTTCTATACGCGCGCTCTAAGGGGGTGCCCCCCTCTCGGTCCCAACCGGAAACACCCATGCCCCCTGACCGGATGACTGGCTTTAATCCTGGGCCAAGGTACCATCATCCCGGCCTCTCTGTTTGGTGTGTACACGGAAAGAGGTTACCAACTTACTAAACCGCATCCTGGCAATGAGACATGTGGTAGCACGGAATGGGGAAAGAACGGTAACGTGGCTCCAACCACGTTAACGTCGGAGGAAGTCGGATGACGCAAGGCTGGTATGCTACAACAGTACCACCTTGCTGCCCTTCATGTCACCACATGATTAGGCCATCTCTCATCAGAGATCATCGCGACTTTGGAACAACCGGGTCGTTGCCTTACAAGCAACGAGGTATTTACCGACACTCATATGCCACGCACAAAATCTCACGTGAACATGTAAAACACCTGTCATATCAAATGTTCAAAACATGCTTGCCTGGTTCGGAGAAGTCGGAGTCTAGCTCGGCGAAGTTCGCGGCTCCTTCACCTCTTCCGGAACCTACGACAATCACGAAACGGGCACTAACGTGAAAACCAACACATGCACAGAAACTTTTCCAAATATTTTTCAAATAAATCCCATAAAAAACTAGACAAAATTTGAAGATTGTCAGAAAAAGAATCACTCAAAAATTCCTTTTTATTAAAAAGTTAAAAAGGTTTCTGTCCAGGGATTTATCTGTAATGAAACAGAAAAGTTCCAGGGTTTTAACTGAGAAAACAGAAAACGCTTCGGTTGGGAATGCGTAAGCGCAAAGGAGAAAACGTATTTTCCCGAAGGCGCCAACAGAAAACGGTTCGGAGGAGAATAGAATAGAGGCTGACAGGCGGGGTCCACCTATCAGGTTTAAAAAGCTCGCCGGCGCGCGAAGACTGCGGTGGACGCCGGTGTCGAACCACGGCGAGTTAGGAGAAACGGAGGGTACCAAGAGCTTCAGCGTCTTCTTCCGCGTCGGTGGGTGGTGGACTCGTCCAACGGGGAGCACCACGTCGACGGCGACACTATCTCCGGCGGACGGCGGCTCGGGTGAGGATGGGGAACTCCGGTGGAGGGCTGCAAACTACGAATTGAGGTGCGGGTCAGAACGAGGGATGCAAGGTGAAGCTACTGGCAAGAGAATGGAGGCGGAGGAGCGCACACGGGGGCGAATCAGGCTGGATCCCGTGGCGGGTCGCGGCGGCCGGAGTCGAGGAAGGGGACCTCCTCGGGGCTCTACCAGTGGCTAGGCTTGCTCTAGGGGTAGTGCAGGGATGGTGGGTGCTCGAGTTGAGGCTCAGGGCCTCTATTTATAGGCAGATCGACGGGGTGGCCGTGAACGGAGAATCTCCGGCGAGCGATTACGGCGGAGCAGTGGATTGGCAGGAGGTTTGAGTGGCCAGGCTGCATCAGTGGAGGTTATTGGAGTCGTTTCACAGCTAAACGGGGTCGGTCTTGGCGTAATGGCGTCGGTCCACGGTGAGGTGACCGCACGGGCTCAACGGCGGCAGAGAGCGCGCTCCGCACCCTGCGGTTCACGACGAGAGCGGCAACGCGTTCGGGGGAGTGGAAGGCCACGCGGCGAGCTCCGGTGGTTTGGGCGGCGCTGGGTGGCGTCGTCGGCGCCGTGTCTCCCGCTGGCGTCCGCAAAGCCGCCGCCGGCGTCGGTCACGGGGCGGCGCACCTTCTGCTGCACGTCGCCGACGCCCGCAAGGCGCTAGGCGTTCGTGCGGTGCAGGAACAAGAGGGCGGGGACGAGGAGCAAGGCGACGCGGTGGTACTGGCGAGATCGATGTCCTTCTCTGAAGAAAACGACAGCAAGCCACTGACTGAATCTCTGAATTTTTCTGAACTTGATACAAACAGTGCACTGCAGGTGTTCGACAGGAGGATTTTGCAATGAGATAAATTTTTCTGGAGCTGTAACTTGGTGAGGTGACCACTCAATGCACCCAGAGGCTGCCTGATTTTACTTGGAATTTTTGGAGAAGGTTTTGAATGAATTTCACCAAATTTGACAAATCTGGTCCAAACTTGCAGCAAGTGTAGTTTGAAAAATTTGAACTGAAGACCAGTGGATCTTCATGGTTCTTGATTGAGGGTTCAAAGGACTAGGAGGGGAGAAAGGTTTGGGGGCAAAAATCAAGACAGAAAGTGGAGTTCCTTTGTAACTCTCCAAGTGCTAGAAGAGAAGGCAGAAATTTGTTTGAATAGAATATAAATGGAAATAATCACATGGGGAGGTTCAACTTGCTGGATTTGATGCAAATCATGATCCAAAGGTGAGGAAAGGGTTAGGAGAGGGGATTTTCACTAAGGCCATGGCAAGAAGGAATTTTTGAAAGTGGCAAAGGATTTTCCAGAAGCCATAGTGCAAATTTCAAGGAGATTTTCAAAAGTCATTTCCCAAGTGAAAATATTTTGTCTTGAGTCCAAGTGACAAGCAAGAACCTCCAAGACCAAAGACAGATCTTGGTTGAATCCAAATAAAACTTTTGCCATAAAGAAAAATATTTGAGAGTGAGAGTTCTCTTGAAGAAAAATTTAAATCACTCCCCTCAAGTCAAATAAAAATCTTTTAAAAAAATCCAAATAAAAAAAAACTTGGGTGTCACAACACCTACCCCCTTAGGAAAAATCTCGTCCTCGAGATTTCTGCTGACCCTCAAATAGATATGGATACTCTGCTCGAAGGAAATCTTCCCTTTCCCATGTAGCTTCATCCTCAGTGTGGTTGCTCCACTGAACCCTGAAAAATCTTGTCGTTTTTTGACGGGTCCTCCGTTCAGACTCTTCTAAAATCTTTACTGGTCTTTCTCTGTAGGTGGGATCTGGTTGCATATCAATGTCCCCATGAGGTACATGCTTTTCTGGGTTGCTCACACATTTTCTTAACTGTGAGACGTGGAACACGTCATGGACGTCTGACAGCTCCTTGGGGAGGTCTAGTTGGTAGGCTACCGTGCCTCTTCGTGCCTTTACACAAAATGGTCCAATGAATCTTGGGGCTAGCTTCCCCTTTATTTTGAACCGTTGCAGACCCCTCATAGGAGATACTCGGAGGTATACGGAATCATCGGGTTCAAAGCTGACCTCACGATGCTTCTGATCATAGTAGCTCTTTTGTCGGCTCTGTGCTGTCTTGAGTCTGTCCCTGATCTGCTTAACTTTCTCCTCAGCCTCTTTAAGCATGTCTGGGCCGAAGATACGGCTGTCACCTGTTTCTGACCAATTCAGTGGGGTACGACACCTTCGTCCGTACAATGCTTCAAAGGGTGCCATTTGCAAGCTGGCTTGGTAACTGTTGTTGTAAGCAAATTCGGCATACGGCAAACTCTCTTCCCAACTGGATCCATAGGTGAGCACACAAGCTCTTAGCATATCTTCTAGGATTTGGTTTACACGTTCTGTTTGTCCATCAGTCTGAGGGTGGTATGCTGTACTGAAGGCTAGTTGCGTGCCCAGAGCTTGTTGTAGGTGATCCCAAAATTTGGAGACGAATTGGGTGCCTCGGTCTGATATTATAGTCTTTGGGACTCCATGCAAGCAAACTATACGGGAGAGATAAAGTTTTGCCAGTCTTTGGGTGGAGTAGGTAGTCTTCACGGGAATGAAATGAGCAACCTTGGTTAGTCGGTCTGTGATAACCTATATGGCGTCATTCCCACATTGTGATCGGGGTAATCCGACGATGAAATCCATTCCTATTTCATCCCATTTCCACTCCGGTATTCTGTTTGGTTGGAGTAGCCCTGCTGGCTTTTGATGCTCGGCCTTGATGCGCTGACACGAATCGCAACAAGCAATGAATGTGGCTATATCTCTTTTCATACCGTGCCACCAAAATCTTTCCTGAATGTCCTTGTACATTTTGGTTCCTCCAGGATGAATCGAGTATGGAGCGGTGTGGCTTTCCGTCAAGATCTGTTGCTTGAGTTCCTCAATGTTAGGCACGCAAAGTCTGTCTCGGTACCATAATGTTCCTTCACTGTCGGTGACGAACTCGGAAGTCTTACGAAGATTCATTTTCTTCTTTATGCCTTCAATGCTGGGATGTCCCTGTTGAGCCTTCTTGATTTGTTCCACCAGGGTGGGTTGTATCTCCAGGTTCGATACGGTGCCCTCGGAGACTAACATCATGCTGAGCCTAGCGAACTCTCGCTGAAACTCAGGCCTCAAATTTTGCTGACCGTCACTGTCCGGGCTGGGGTTTCGACTAAGGGCATCGGCCACTACATTTGCTTTCCCTGGGTGGTAGTGAATGCCGACATCAGAGTCTTTGACCAGTTCCAACCAGCGTCGTTGGCGTAAATTCAGCTCTGGCTGTGTGAAAATATATTTGAGGCTCTTATGGTCCGTATATATTTCACAGCGATTTCCCAACAGAAAGTGCCTCCACTCCTTGAGTGCATGTATGACTGCTGCTAGCTCCAAGTCATGTGTTGGGTAATTTTCCTCATGTTTTCGCAGCTGCCTGGAGGCATATGCGACAACCTTGCCATCCTGCATTAGTACGCATCCGAGTCCTTTCCGGGATGCGTCACAATACACCTCAAAGCTCTTGTGTATGTCTGGCACAGTTAAGACCGGTGCGGTTGTCAGCTTCTTCTTGAGTTCTTGGAAGCTCTGCTCGCATGCTTCCGTCCATACAAATTTCTTGTCCTTCTTGAGTAACTGTGTTATAGGTTTTGCCACAGTGGAGAAACCTTCAATAAATCTTCTGTAATATCCGGCCATTCCCAGGAAACTCCGCACATCAGTAACATTGGCGGGTGGCTTCCAGTCCAGTATGGCCTTGACTTTTTCTGGGTCTACGGCCACGCCTTCTTGGTTCAGTATATGGCCTAAGAAACCAACTTGTCTTAGCCAAAATTCGCACTTGCTAAATTTGGCGTACAACTGATGTTTCCTCAATTCTCCCAAAACAATTCTGAGGTGCTCAGCATGCTCTTCTGGTGTCCTCGAGTAAACCAGAATGTCGTCAATGAATACCACCACAAATTTGTCCATGAATTTCATGAACACTTTGTTCATGAGGTGGACGAAATATGCGGGGGCGTTCGTTAGTCCAAAAGGCATCACTGTGAACTCGTATAACCCATATCTGGAAGTGAAAGCTGTCTTGGGGATATCTTCCGTCCGTACCTTCAATTGGTGATATCCCGATCTCAAATCAATTTTTGAGAATACCTTGGCCTGTGCGAGCTGGTCAAACAAATCATTTATTCGTGGCATCGGATATTTGTTTTTGATGGTGACCATATTGAGGGCTCGATAGTCTATGCACAGCCTCAGTGTCCCATCTTTCTTTTTGGCGAACAACACAGGCGAACCCCAAGGTGGGGAGCTGGCTCGAATAAATTCTTTGTCCAATAATTCCTTTATCTGCTTCTTCAACTCCACCAATTCTGAGGGTGCCATTCTATACGGCTTCTTATAGATGGGAGCGGTGCCAGGTGCTAGTTCAATGCTGAATTCTATTTCTCGGTCTGGTGGCATGCCTGGTAGTTCTTCAGGGAACACATCAGGAAACTCGCATACCACTGGAACCTTCCTCAGTTCTGCAATGTCCATTTTGTTCAGTTTTGGTTTCTGTGATCGTGGCCTTTCTTGAGCGGAAACTCTTATTGTCTTGCCGTGATGGTGAGTGAGAATCACTGTCCGATTGAAACAGTCGATGAATCCTTTGTTGTTGGTCAACCAGTCCATCCCTAAAATGACATCCAGTCCTTTACTTTCCAACACGATGAGATTCGCGTGGAATTGTAGTCCTTTGAACTCAGTGACCACTCCTTGGCAGTAACCCTGAGTGATTTGCTTATTTCTGGGGGACTTGATGATCATAGATTTTTCCAAGGGGAGTATCGGAAAACCGTGTTGCGAAACAAAACTCTTCGAAACGAATGAATGGGAAGCTCCAGAATCAAACAAAACCGTGGCAGGTACTGTGTTGACAGGGAACGTACCGAGCACGATGTCTGGGGCATTCTGCGCTTCTTCCCTGGTCACATGGTTCAGGTGACCCTTCCTGTGGTTGTTGCTGGGGTTGAAGTTGTTGCGCTTGGGGGCTGGATTGTTTCCACCATTGTTCGGCTTGGGTGCCGAGTCTCTTGGCTTCGGGCACTGTTTAGCATAATGCCCTTGTTGACCACAAGCATAGCAGGTGACCACTGGACGGTATGTGAACTCCTTGTCCCTGGCATGAAACTGTCCGACGGGCCTTGGCTCAGTAGTCATGGATCTCCTTGCGTCTGTCCTTGGGACCTGAGTCTTGCCTCGGTTGCTGCGGGCAAGAGTCATCTTGTCCCTCTTCCGCTTACGGATATCTTCCAGACTACGGCGCTCATTCTCCAAGGTGATGGCCTTGTCCACCAGCGTCTTAAAATCCGGAAAGGTGTGCACAATCAGTTGGCATCTTAGTGCTGGTGCCAGGCCGTCCAGGAATTTTTCCATCTTCTTGCTTTCTGTCATGTGCTCGTCGTAGGCATAACGAGACAGCTGGGTGAACTGACCGTTGTATTCTGTGACTGACATGCCTCTCTGCTTCAGGTCATCGAACTCTCTCTTCTTGATCTTTAGGATGCTCCTGGGGATGTGTGCCCCACGGAAGCCTTCCTTGAACTCTTCCCAGGGATGTTGTGTTCCCTGGGATGCATGTGTAGGAAGTTTTCCCACCATGCTGTGGCTGCTCCAGTAAGGAAGTGTGGTGCATAAAGCACCTTCTCATGATCTGAGCACTGAGCAATAATCAGTTTCCTTTCAATCTCACGAAGCCAATCGTCGGCTTCCAGCGGTCTGTCGGTGTGAGCAAAAGTTGAGGGGCGAGTCTTCTGTAACTCAGATAACTTGGAATGGGGTTGATAGGGTTCACGGTGGTTTCCTATGTTGATGACATGGTTCATCATCTCTTGGTGCTGTTGCTGGCTTTGCTCGAAGAGACGGCATACTTGAGACAGTGCTGCTTCGCTGTCCTGTTGGCTGGACTGTCCCTGAGTGAAATTGTTGCTGGTCTGTGTCCCGTAAACCTCTTCTGGCTGATTGGG
This sequence comes from Aegilops tauschii subsp. strangulata, assembly GCF_002575655.3. Lineage (NCBI taxonomy): Eukaryota > Viridiplantae > Streptophyta > Magnoliopsida > Poales > Poaceae > Aegilops > Aegilops tauschii. Next base: position 467,304,179 of record NC_053037.3, on the reverse strand, counting down.
CATGGAGCGAGTCCACGGGCGAGACATTTTTCCAGTCTGGGGTATTATTTGCAAAACCCATGAGAAAAACTGTGTAGCACAAGAAAAATCTCGCAAAGGCAATAATCAAAAGGCTTCAAGGTTTTCAAAGAAACACAAATGATTTTTATGGAGAAGAAGTGCTTAACATAAATCTTACATGCGAAAAGCAAACACAAGATACAGCACTCAGGATGTGCGTACACAATCCTGACATGTTATTAAAACTAGCGTACTACTCCGGAAGGCAGCAAACACACCAATACAAACTATCATACAGGAATAAACAGCACATCATACAGGCAGACATAACACGCGGCTACTCGGTGCTCTCAGTCGGAGATGGTGAAGATCTCCTTCCCCTTGCCGATGGCAAGGCTCAGCGGTCCAGGAGAGTCAACCTCCACCTCCTCTCTAGCTGGCTCCTGGCGCGTGACGCTGCGCTGCGGTGATGGTGCGGGGGCGACTGGTGGTAGAGCGTGTGCGGCAGGTGGTGCGGCTCTGACTGGAGTAGGAGCGATGACTCGGTCGAACTCCTCAGTGGTAGGCAGACGGCGAGCAGTGGCCAAATGGCCGGTGCATAAGAGGCTGAAGACGAGACGAATGTCAGGGGCGGCGCCGTGTTGAGAAGTTCCTTCCTGCTGGCAGGACCGCCCCGGACTAAGTCCATGCGGGCAGCCACAAGATCATCTACGAGGTTGTCGAAAGACTCCTCCAGAGCCTTGAGATACTCCACAACCATCTCGATGGCTTCATCTCGTTCTCCCCGATGGCAGGCAAACGCATAGTGGCTGGTGTAAGGCACATGGCATGGGAGGTAGCGGTAGCGACGAGTCTTCATCGTAGGAAGGATGTCCCGAAGGCGAGCTATCACCTCACGGGAAGCCATCTGCATGGCATGCCTCTCCGTAGGCATGGCCCTTCCCACAAAACGGAAGTGGCGAGCAGCAGAACGTCCTCCCTTGAACTGCACCACAGCTTGGTGCATAGACACGTCGTCACTAAGCTTGTGCTGATAGAGTGTGAACTCCGGGCGAGCTGCTGGCCCGATCACGAGCTTGGTGATGGAGACGAGGAGCTTGACAAACCCCTCGGGCACGTTGGTGAACACTCGATTCTCACAGCTGCTGCCAGCCATCTACAAAAGTAGGCAAAAATTCTGAGTAGTCATGTCATAAATTTATGATGACCAACAGAAAATAGCTACAATTGCAAAATGCTGAAAAAGCACAAAAGACGCTAATAACCGATTAGCGATCGCACCTAGTGGCTTCCTACAGTCAGCCTGGCTCTGATACCAAGCTTGTCACGACCGGTTTTTCAATAAAATAATTATTGAGAAACCAATCCCTTTTACGGACCAGCGAGGAAGAATTCCTTCTCACTGGTAGACAATATCTTGGTCACAGAAGAAAAAAACCAGGAGTACTAAATATAATACAAGGTTGAGCAGAGACTGCCCAACAATTTATTACATGCATGCCGATAAAACAAGACGGCGGGTAGGGTGGCAAACTACTAACTCACGATGATAACGGTGGTGGAAATATCACCGCGAAGCGAGTGATATGATTCCAGAAGACTACAACTCATCGAGCGTCGGAGTGAGGCTCGAGAAGACTTATTACGGGTGGCGGAAGCGTATACAAAACAAGTGACCAATATCCGGGATCGCGCAGGACTGACTGGGACTCCTCTAGGCGTCGGACGCGCTATCAAACTCTTCATCCAAGAGATCGCCTTCGTCAACATCTGGCCAAATCAACAAGCCAGGTGAGTACTGTGAAAGTACTCGCAAGACAGCTCAAACATAAGATATAAAAAATGCAAACATGAAGCATATGAACAAGTTAACCCGTGCGTTCAGACATAGAGATAATAAATACTGGGTGCCAAGCGAGGGTCTGAATGACGCCTCGAGCGGAAACTGCAGAATATTAATACGGGTACCAAACGAGTGTCCGAAAGACTCCTCGAGCGGAAAAATGCGGAATAATAATATAGGTGCCAAACGAGTGTCTGAAAGACTCCTCGAGTGGAAAATGCAGAATAGTAATACTGGTGCCAAACGAGTGTCTGAAAGACTCCTCGAGCGGAAAATGCAGAATAGTAATACTGGTGCCAAACGAGTGTCTGAAAGACTCCTCGAGCGGAAAATGCGGAGTAATAATGCGGGTGCCAAACGAGTGTCTGAAAGACTCCTCGAGCGGAAAATGTGGAGTAATAATGCCACAGTCGGGCGTCGAGGCGACACCACATAAAGGGCTTATAACAGGAAATAAAGACAGTGCATGCCACAGTCGGACGTCTGTGCGACATCACATAAAGGGCTTATATTTAAAGTAAGAAGCAAGAACACGCCACAGTCAGACGTCTGCGCAACGTCACATAAAGGGCTTATATCACAGCTCAATAATACAATAGTTCGGGAACATAAATTATCACAAGCATGAGACAAATATAAAGCTAGTCCATCCACAGGAATAACAATAAATCTGGATTTACTACTTGAGCTTGTTCACCGGGGTCAAGTTTTCCACACGGATAGATATGGATATATTGTTTACACTACTTGATCATGGATACGATGATTTGGAAAGAATTGACTCTGCAGAGTTTGTACTTAACCACAGCCAACGGATTTCAGTAGTCACGGGGACTAGTTCCGTCTACGGTGTTTTGGAAGAAACACATCTAACCAGTACACACCCAATTCAACCATCCGAAGCCAGGGATCACCCTCGGCAACATTCAAGAAAAACCTTGAGACGGGGAGGCTACAACCTCGCGTAGCATGGGATCAAATTTCTATACGCATGCTCTAAGGGGGTGCCCCCCCTCTCGGTCCCAACCGGAAACACCCATGCCCCCTGACCGGATGACTGGCTTTAATCCTGGGCCAAGGTACCATCATCCCGGCCTCTCTGTTTGGTGTGTACACAGAAAGAGGTTACCAACTTACTAAACCGCATCCTGGCAATGAGACATGTGGTAGCACGGAAAGGGGAAAGAATGGTAACGTGGCTCCAACCACGTTAACGTCGAAGGAAGTAGGATGACGCAAGGCTGGTATGCTACAACAGTACCACCTTGCTGCCCTTCATGTCACCACATGATTAGGCCATCTCTCATCAGAGATCATCGCGACTTTGGAACAACCGGGTCGTTGCCTTACAAGCAACGAGGTATTTACCGACACTCATATGCCACGCACAAACTCTCACGTGAACATGTAAAACACCTGTCATATCAAATGTTCAAAACATGCTTGCCTGGTTCGGAGAAGTCGGAGTCTAGCTCGGCGAAGTTCGCGGCTCCTTCACCTCTTCCGGAACCTACGGCAATCACGAAACGGGCACTAACGTGAAAACCAACACATGCACAGAAACTTTTCCAAATATTTTTCAAATAAATCCCATAAAAAACTAGACAAAATTTGAAGATTGTCAGAAAAAGAATCACTCAAAAATTCCTTTTTATTAAAAAGTTAAAAAGGTTACTGTCCAGGGACTTATCTGTAATGAAACAGAAAAGTTCCAGGGTTTTAACTGAGAAAACAGAAAACGCTTCGGTTGGGAATGCGTAAGGGCAAAGGAGAAAACGTATTTGCACGAAGGCGCCAACAGAAAACGGTTCGGAGGAGAATAGAATAGAGGCTGACAGGCGGGGTCCACCTGTCAGGTTTAAAAAGCTCGCCGGCGCCCGAAGACTGCGGTGGACGCCGGCGTCGAACCACGGCGAGTTAGGAGAAACAGAGGGTACCAAGAGCTTCAGCGTCTTCTTCCGCGTCGGTGGGTGGTGGACTCGTCCAACGGGGAGCACCACGTCGACGGCGATACTATCTCCGGCGGACGGCGGCTCGGGTGAGGATGGGGAACTCCGGTGGAGGGCTGCAAACTACGAATTGAGGTGTGGGTCAGAACGAGGGATGCAAGGTGAAGCTACTGGCAAGAGAATGGAGGCGGAGGAGCGCACACGGGGGCGAATCGGGCTGGATCCCGTGGCGGGTCGCGGCGGCCGGAGTCGAGGAAGGGGACCTCCTCGGGGCTCTACCAGTGGCTAGGCTTGCTCTAGGGGGAGTGCATGGATGGTGGGTGCTCGAGTTGAAACTCGGGGCCTCTATTTATAGGCAGATCGACGGGGTGGCCGTGAACGGAGAATCTCCGGCGAGCGATTACGGCGGAGCAGTGGATTGGCAGGAGGTTTGAGTGGACAGGCAGCATCAGTGGAGGTTACTGGAGTCGTTTCACAGCTAAATGGGGTCGGTCTTGGCGTAATGGCGTCGGTCCACGGTGAGGTGACCGCACGGGCTCAACGGCGGCAGAGAGCGCGCTCCGCGCCCTGCGGTTCACGACGAGAGCGGCAGCGCGTTCGGGGGAGTGGAAGGCCACGCGGCGAGCTCCGGTGGTTTGAGCGGCGCTGGGTGGCGTCGTCGGCGCCGTGTCTCCCGCTGGCGTCCGCAAAGCCGCCGCCGGCGTCGGTCACGGGGCGGCGCACCTTCTGCTGCTCATCACCGACGCCCACAAGGCCCCAGGCGTTCGTGCGGTGCAGGAACAAGAGGGCGGGGATGAGGAGCAAGGCGACGCGGTGGTACTGGCGAGATCGATGTCCTTCTCTGAAGAAAACGACAGCAAGCCACTGACTGAATCTCTGAATTTTTCTGAACTTGATACAAACAGTGCACTGCAGGTGTTCGACAGGAGGATTTTGCAATGAGATAAATTTTTCTGGAGCTGTAACTTGGTGAGGTGACCACTCAATGCACCCAGAGGCTGCCTGATTTTACTTGGAATTTTTGGAGAATGTTTTGAATGAATTTCACCAAATTTGACAAATCTGGTCCAAACTTGCAGCAAGTGTAGTTTGAAAAATTTGAACTGAAGACCAGTGGATCTTCATGGTTCTTGATTGAGGGTTCAAAGGACTAGGAGGGGAAAAAGGTTTGGGGGCAAAAATCAAGACAGAAAGTGGAGTTCCTTTGTAACTCTCCAAGTGCTAGAAGAGAAGGCAGAAATTTGTTTGAATAGAATATAAATGGAAATAATCACATGGGGAGGTTCAACTTGCTGGATTTGATGCAAATCATGATCCAAAGGTGAGGAAAGGGTTAGGAGAGGGGATTTGCACTAAGGCCATGGCAAGAAGGAATTGTTGAAAGTGGCAAAGGATTTTCCAAAAGCCATAGTGCAAATTTCAAGGAGATTTTCAAAAGTCATTTCCCAAGTGAAAATATTTTGTCTTGAGTCCAAGTGACAAGCAAGAACCTCCAAGACCAAAGACAGATCTTGGTTGAATCCAAATAAAACTTTTGCCATAAAGAAAAATATTTGAGAGTGAGAGTTCTCTTGAAGAAAAATTTAAATCACTCCCCTCAAGTCAAATAAAAATCTTTAAAAAAATCCAAATAAAAAAAACTTGGGTGTCACATTGTGTCGTTGTTGTTACCTTCCTTGTTCATTTTGACAATGTCTCCCATTTTCTCTAAGCTTTATCAAGATAAAATTAAGCAATGTTTCATCTAAGTTGTTGTCTGTCGAATCTTGTTTTTGTAATTTCGTGCAAATTCTTGATCTTGTGTCGTCGGCCGATATATTCCTCTATCGCGTTGTTCCCTTTTGTTCGTTTGTCGGCGCGTCCGTATTGTACGTATGTTTTTCTATCGAGCATTTTCCTGCTTGCCTTTTTGTGTGCCCATTTCATCTCGCAAGTGTCGTAGAAGTCAAAGAGGCAAATTATGCCGCTTGTCCCGGTTGCAAGTCTACCCTCAGCTTATAACTGGGTCCATGTTTTGTTTTTCATCCCGGTTGCAAGTCCATCCTTTGCTCGTAACTCGACTCATAGTTTGTAATTGTTCTAGTTTCAAATCAACCCTCTACTCACAACAGGTATTCGCAGTTTTGTGTAGTTGTCTCAGTTGCAAGCTCACCATTGACTCGTAACTGGGCATGTGGTTTATTTTTTTATCCCAGTTGCAAGTTCACCCTTCACTCGCAGCTGAGCTCATAGTTTGTAGTTGTACAGTTGTTCCAATTACAAGTCCACCCTTGACTCGCAACTAGATAGACCCATAGTTTGTTTTATCCTCATTGAAAAGCACATCATTGACTCGCAATTGGGCCTATGTTTTGTCTTCCATTTTAGTTGCAAGTTCACCCTTCACTCGCAACTGGGATTGTAGTTTGTTTGATACCAGTTGCAAGTCGACCCTTCACTCGCAACTAGGCTCATAGTTTCGTAGTTGTGCCTTTAAAGGTCCACCTTCGACAGGCCACTAGGCTCATAGTTCTCCCTATTGCAAGCCCACCCTCGACTCACAACTAGGCATGTCTTTTTGTTTTACACTCCAGTTGCAAGTCCACCTCTGACTCGCAACTGGGCCCATAGTTTGTTTCATCCCAGTTGCAAGTCGACCATTGACTCGCAATTAGGCTCGTTGTTTCGTAGTTGTCCTAATTGCAAGTCCATCGTCGACTCGCACCTAGGTTCATACTTTTGTTGTTGTCCAAGTTGTAAGTTCACACTCGACTCTAATTGGGCCCATAGTTTGTTGTTGTCCTAGTTGTAAGTCCAACTTCGACTCGCAACATGGCCTATGTTTGTTTTTCGTCTTAGTTGCAAGTCCACCTTCGACTCACAACTGAGCTCGTAGTTTGTTGTTGTCCAGTTATAAGTCCACCTCCCACTCGCAACTAGACCCGTAGTTTGTTTTATCCTAATTGTAATCCCACCCTTGACTTGTAGTTGGGTATATGTTTTGTCTTTCATCCCAGGTGCAAGTCCATCCTTGACTCGCAACTAGGACCGTAGTTTGTTTCATCCAAGTTGCAAGTCGACCCTTTCCTCGCAATTGGGCTCGTAGTTTGTAGTTGTACCAGTTGTAAGTCCATCCTAGACTCGCAATTAGGCTCGTAATTCTGCCAGTTGCAAGCCCATTCCCGACTCGCAACTAGGTATGTGCTTTGTTTTTCATCCTAGTTGCAAGTCCACGTTTGACTCACAACTAGGCTAATAGTTTGTTTCATCTCAGTTGCAAGTCGATCCTTGACTCACAAGTGGGCTCGTAGTTTCGTAGTTCTTTCAGTTGCAAGTCCACCCTCGAGTCGCAACTCAGATCATAGTTTTGTTTTTGTCCCAATTAAACGCAATTGGGCCCGTGTCTTTCTTCATCGTAGTTGAAGGTCCACCCTCGACTTGAAACTAGGCCCATAGTTTTCTTGTATACCAGTTGCAAGTCGAGTAAAGTTCACCCTTTACTCGCAACTAGGGTCCAACATTTTTTGTCCGAGTTGCAAGTCCACCATCGACTCGCAACTAGGGTCCAACCTTTTGTGTCTGAGTTGCAAGTCCACCCTTTATTCGCCACTAGGGCCCAACTTTTTTTATCTGAGCTGCAAGTTCACCCGTTACTCGCAACTAGGGCCCAACCTGAGTTGCAAGTCCACCCTTGACTCGCAACTGGGGCCTAACCTTTTGTGTCCGAGTTGCAAGTCCACCTTTTATCCGCAACTAGGACCCATCCTTTTTTATCCGAGTTGTAAGTCCACCCTCGACTCGCAATTGGGGCCTAACTTTTTTTTTTCTGAGTTGCAAGTCCATCCTTGACTCGCAACTAGGGCTCAACCTTTTTTGCCCAACCTGAGTTGCAAGTCCACCCTTGACTCGCAACTGGGGCCCAACCTTTTGTGTCCGAGTTGCAAGTCCACCTTTTATTCGCGACTAGGGCCCATCCTTTTTTGTCCGAGTTGCAAGTCCACCCTCGACTCATAATTGGGGCCCAAATTTTTTTGTTTGAGTTACAAGTCCACCCTTGACTCGCAACTAGGGCTCAACCTTTTTTGTTCGAGTTGCAAGTCCACCCTCGACTCGCAATTGGGGCCCAACCTTTTTAGTCCAAATTGTGATTCCACCCTCGATTTGCAACTGGGATCCGATTTTTTCCCCCAGTTGCAATTCCACCGACAACTCGCAACTAGGGCTCGACCTTTTCTTCTCCCAGTTACAACTCCACCCCTCGACTCGCAACTAGGGCCCAACCTTTTGGTCCCAATTGCAAGTCCAAACTCGACTCGCTACTAGGGTCCGACCTTTTTTTCCAATTGAGAGTCCACCCTCGACTTGCCACTAGGGGTCCGTCCATTTTTTATCCTACCTGCAAGTCCGTCCTCGTCAGCGAACAAACTGCAGATGAGCCGGCCCAAGTAGCTAGGATACGTTTTTTGTTTTGTTTTCTTCATGTTTTTTTATCATTTTTCTTCATTGATTTTGCTCTGCTTTTAATTTTTCTTTTTTTCAAAAGTTGATCTCATTTTTTATGATTCTTTTTTCTTTTTTATAAATTCACAAGTTGAATAAATGTTTCAAATATGTAAATTTGTTCATTTTTCTAAAATTGTTCGTGTTTATCAATTTTTTAAAACAATTAAAAATGTGTTCATTTTTTGTTCTCTTCTTATCTATCTATTTTCTCTATTTGGTTTTTTTTCCTTGTTTGCTTTTAGTTTAATGTATATAAAAAAGTTCGCTTTTAGTTCATCGTATATAAAAAGGTTCACAGTATATCAAAAAAGAATGTTCACTGTATATTTGCAAAAAAATGTTTGTATTCAGAAAATGATTGTCATATATTAGAGGATTGTTCACCGTATATTAGAATTGTTTGGTATTTGTTAAGAATTTTTATAATTTTAAAAATGTAAATTCGTGAACATGTTTTTTGAAATATGTTTTGACCAAACTTTGTTCCTTACAGAAAATTAATTATAAAATAATAAGAGTGGAAAACGCAAAAACCAAAAGGCAAAAAAACGTTGGTAGCCTACAGCTAGCAATGAGAGATGTACTTAAATGTATAACGATCAGACGCAAAATCTAACAAATCGACGTTTGGACTAGCGATCAGTTTCTCCAAGGAAAAAGTTAGCGATCAGTTTTTTTACGGATAGCTAGCAACCATATCTATTTAGAGAGCTAGTGACCAGATCTGACGCTGACCGTGTTATTAATTGTTCGCGTTTGGGATTATGCAAAAACAGACCTTAGTTCTAGTGGCTATAAGTGTGTGTTTAGGGCTAGGAGGTTGTAAGTTCGACACCATGTACTTTGCCATCTGTTCTTTGCTGTCGTTTTTTTTTCAGAACCCCTATTATGAGATTCAAAATTTATCTTGTTCCATCCGCAAAAATGAAAGAATCATCCCTTTTCTTGCGGGATAAAACAGAGTTTTGTTCCATGGTAATAGGGTTACAATCTGCTAAAACAAGATTTTGAATAAAAGGGAGGCCTCGCTGTAACCAACAACCGGTACTGCAAGCTGTGCGAGCATAATTAGCTAGACAGTGAGAAACCCTATTTTAAGAACAGTATATCTTAACCGGAATAAACACCCGCTCCAACATGAACATCTTTATATCCTCCATCAAGTGACCATAAGGCGATTTGGCGAGGGAAAATTTGACAGTGAAGAAAGAGCTCCCGTGGAATCAGATTGCACCAAAATAGGGAGAGTAGATCGTTCAATGGCCAATGACACCCCTTCCCGTATAGCTAGAATCTCTGCCTCGAGTGCATCGTTGCAAAAGAAAAGCAAGAGACAAGCTGCAAAAATAACCTCCCCATGTTGTTACGGAGAACCATTCCCGCCCCGGCGGAATCATCCTCCGGGCAAAAGGATACGTCCACTAAAAGAGCTAGCCAGTCCGAGGGGGTGGAGGCGTGGAGCCCAGGCTGGCTCTCGTGGGTTTTGTTGTTCAATCCGAACAGGGATGGACCCATCCACTGGGTCTTGATCATCTGCTCTACATTCAATACCTTCACGTCACTTACGTAATTTAGATAGCTGTTTAAAAAATCCCTCGAAACTTCCGTTGGTGGCATGGCCTCATCCTGTTCCATAGCATTATATAATATATATTTTCTCAAGGTAGTCCATCCATTCAAGAATATAAGGCCCACAAATTTTCATGCAAGTCAAACATAATGTTTCACCAAGTTTTCTTTTATAAAATATGTGTTGGATTATGGATGGGCTTAGGCCCATATAAGACACTAATCCCTGGTTAATCTTGAGGCTCATGTATGAGATGGCAGGTGATGGGAAGTTTAGTCCCACCTTGCTAGTTGAGGAGAGTTGAGACCCCTTTATAAGGGCTGCTCCACCACTTGCCATTGGGAGCTTGGGAAGAGGAGTGGTACACGCGCGCACCTCCTCCTCCTCCGCCACGCCTCGTCACGACGCGCGCCACGGGTTGCGGGAACGAATTAATTAATCAGGGATTAATTAACGAGTCGCTAACATGTGGGAGTGGGCCGACTCGGTCGTGGGCCTCGGCAAGGCCAGTGAAGTAACCTAGTTCGGTTCACTCACTCCATCTCGCGTGACCTAGTCGTCATCTACTGTTCCTCACTCTGTGCTGCCTCCGGCAATCCCATCCCGACGACCGCGTGCACGGCTAGTCGGGAGAGCAGGTGCCTCTGCTTCCACTACTTCCTCTGCATTGACACCATGGCCGACGACGCTGCCGCTAAGAAGAAGGCCACGGACGACGCCGAGGCTGCTGCTGCCGTCGCCGCGTTGGCCTGGCCAACCGGAGGGTATGATTTGTTCATCCCTCGTTTACTCCTACTTATGCTAGCCGTATATGTGCTGCTCATAGAAGGTTCGATCCTATGTTCTGTACGTGCTAGTATGCTTAGGTATCGCTATGAGATGCATACCTTTTTATGCCATGCTTACTGTTTACTCGTGGATAAGTCTAATTGGAAAAGTGCTAATATTTCCAACAATCCAAAAACCTTATTTTAGGCACTTTTCGATAAAATTTTAAGCGTTGGCAGACTAGGACCACCTTGTGGCTCACAGCGATGAACGTGTTCTGGGTTGGTGGTGTGTCCCTCACAAAAACGATTGCTCCTGAACAGGAGAAGGCGTTTAGGGAGGCAACCACAATCTTTCTGGGAGCAGTTCTGAGCGTGATTGGAGACAAGTTGGTCGACGCCTATATTTATATGGGAGTTGCCAAAAACTTGTGGGATGCGCTCGAAGTCAAATTCGGCACAACTGATGCTGGCAGTGAGCTGTATGCCATGGAGCAGTTCCATGATTACAGGATGGTTGATAACCGTTCTGTATTGGACCAGGCTCATGAGATATAGTGCATTGCTAAGGAGCTGGAGCTCCTGAAGTGTGAGTTACCAGACAAGTTTGTCGCGGGTTGCATTATTGCAAAACTCCATCCTAGTTGGAGGAACTTTGCTACTTCTCTCAAGCACTTGAGACGTGAATTCTCTGTTGAGGATGTCATCGGTCATCTCAGTGTTGAGCAGAACTCAAGAGCAAAAGACTCACACGTGAAAGGGGCACAGGGTTCTTCTAGCGCCAATGTGGTGCAGAAGAACTTCCACAAGTTCAAGGGAAAGAAGTTCTGCAGAATACTACCTTTAAGAAGAAGGGTAAGAAGAAAGACAAAAAGAGAGATGGCTGCTTTACTTGTGGTTCAGATGAACATTGGGCAAACAAGTGCCAAACAAGTACAAGAAGCCGGCACAGGACTCCAAGTCTGTGAATGTCACTCTGAGCAACAATGATGTGGCATCTGGGTATGGTAATCTGTTTACCATACTTTTAGTTTGTCAGTCCACCGATTGGTGGGTTGACACTGGGGCCAATATTCATGTGTGTGCTGATGTGTCTTTGTTTTCTTCCTACCAGGTCGCACGAGATTGTTCTGTCCTAATGGGGAATGGCTCGCATGCTTCTGTTCATGGTGTTGGCATGGTAGATCTGAAGTTTACTTCGGGAAAGATCGTGCAACTGAAGAACATGCAGCATGTCCCCGCCATAAAGAAGAATCTCGTTAGTGGGTCCATTCTATGTAAAGAAGGGTTTAAGTTAGTATTTGAGTCTAACAAAGTAGTCGTATCTCGGTATGGACTATTTGTTGGAAAAGGATATGATTGTGGTGGCTTGTTCCGCCTTTCCCTGAAGGATTTCTGTAATAAAGTTGTGAACCAAATTCATTCTAATGTGAACGAATCTGAGGTTTGGCATTCACATCTTTGTCACATAAATTTCGGTTGTATGACACGGCTAGCTAAGATGGATTTAATCCCGAGTTTCACTTTAGCCAAAGGCTCTAAGTGCCATGCATGTGTGCAAGCTAAGCAACCTCGTAAGCCTCACAAGCTTGCGAAGGAGAGACACCTGGCACCATTAGAGCTCATACATTCAGATCTCTGTGAGATGAATGGTGTGTTGACTAAAGGTGGAAAGAAATACTTCATGACTCTGATTGATGATTCCACTAGATTCTGCTATGTGTATTTGTTAAATACTAAGGATGAGGCTCTACACTACTTTAAAGTCTATAAGGCTGAAGTTGAGAATCAACTTGAGAAGAAAATAAAACGAGTCCGGTCTGATCGTGGTGGAGAGTACTTTTCTAATGAGTTTGATTTATTCTGTGCGGAACATGGTATTATTCATGAGAGGACGCCTCCCTACTCACCCCAGTCAAACGGGGTTGCCGAACGGAAAAACTGTACTCTAACTGATTTGGTTAACACCATGTTAGATACATCGGGTTTATCCAAGGCATGGTGGGGGGAGGCTGTATTGACATCTTGTCACGTCCTGAATAAAGTTCCCACAAAGGATAATAAGACTACTCCCTATGAGCAATGGGAAAAGAAAAGAACTACACTCTCTTACTTGCGCACTTGGGGCTGTTTGGCGAAAGTCAACGTGCCAATAATCAAAAAGCGCAAGTTGGGACCAAAGACCATGGACTGTGTTTTTCTTGGCTATGCCAAGCATAACGTTGGCTATAGATTTCTAGTGGTGAAATCGGAGGTACCTGACCAGAAGGTCGGTACAATTATAGAGTCTAGGGATGCTACATTCTTTGAGGATATTTTCCCCATGAGAGATATGCGAAGCAATTCTAGACTGGAATCTGATGAGACTCCTGAACCTGCTATTCCGATGGAATATTATGAACATAAAAGTGATAAGAGTTCCACGGAGGATGATGAGGAAGCTCCTGTTAGGAGCAAGAGACATAGGACTGCAAAGTCCTTTGGTGATGATTTCCTCGTGTACCTCGTGAATGATGATACTCCCAGCTCCATTTCAGAAGCTTATGCATCTCCGGATGCTGACTACTGGAAGGATGCGGTCCGTAGTGAGATGGATTCCATCTTGGCTAACGGGACATGGGAGATCACTGATCTTCCTTATGGTTGTCGACCATTAGGATGTAAGTGGGTGTTCAAAAAGAAGCTTGGGACCGATGGTACTGTTGAGAAGTACAATGCTAGGCTTGTGGCCAAGGGTTATACCCAGAAAGAAGAAGAGGATTTCTTTGACACTTATTCACCTGTGGCTAGACTGACAACCATTCGAGTGTTACTCGCTTTGGCTGCCTCGCATGGTCTTCTCGTTCATCAGATGGACGTTAAGACGACTTTCCTTAACGGAGAGCTAGACGAGGAAATTTACATGCAACAGCCGGATGGCTTTGTAGTAAATGGTCAGGAAAGAAAGGTGTGTAAGCTAGTGAAATCTTTGTATGGCCTGAAACAAGCACCTAAGCAATGGCATGAGAAGTTCAACACTACTCTGACATCTGCTGGCTTTGTTGTGAACGAAGCTGACAAATGTGTATACTATCGCTATGGTGGGGGCGAAGGAGTTATACTGTGTCTGTATGTCAATGACATACTGATATTTGGGACCCACCTCAAGGTCATTGAGGAGGTTAAGTCTTTTCTATCTCACAACTTTGAGATGAAGGACCTGGGTGTGGCTGATGTTATCCTGAACATCAAGCTACTGAGAAATTCTGAGGGTGGAATTACACTTTTGCAATCCCACTATGTTGAGAAGATTTTGAGCCGTTTTGGATATTCGGACTGCAAACCTTCTGCAACACCATATGATCCTAGCTTGCGGATTCGAAAGTTCGAAGGCATGGCTGTAGATCAATTGAGATATTCTCAAGTGGTTGGTTCACTGATGTACCTAGCATGTGCTACTCGTCTTGACATCTCATTTGCTGTATGCAAACTGAGCCGGTTTGTTTCCAATCTGGGAGATGTGCATTGGCATGCTGTTGAGCGAGTGATGCGTTATTTGCAAGGTACTGCGAACTATGGAATTCACTATTCTGGGTACCCGATGGTACTTGAGGGTTATAGTGATTCGAATTGGATATCTGATGCTGATGAGATGAAAGCCACAAGTGGACATGTCTTCACACTTGGTGGTGGTGCTGTTTCCTGGAAGTCTTGCAAGCAGACGATCTTAACCAGATCGACTATGCAAGCAGAACTCACAGCATTAGACACATCATGCGTCGAAGCAGAATGGCTTCGAGAGCTTTTGATGGATTTGCCGGTGGTTGATAAACCAGTGCCGGCTGTCCTTATGAACTGTGACAATCAAACAGTGATTGCCAAGGCTAAGAGTTCAAAGGGCAACATGAAATCCACAAAGCACATAAGAAGAAGATTGAAATCTATCAGAAAATCAAGAAACTACGGAGTAATAACGTTGGATTATATCCAGACGGCTAAGAATCTGGCAGACCCTTTTACGAAAGGGCTATCACGGATTGTGATAGAAAATGCATCGAGGGAGATGGGTATGAGACCCACGTAAGTTGCCATGGGGGTAACCCAACCTATGTGATCGAAGATCCCGTGAATTAGGACCTGGGAAAACAATCTAGAGGTCAACTGAGGAGAGTATCCTTAATAAACCCACTCCGTTGGAGATGCAGTAATACTCTCAATTCTATAAGGTAGGTTGACTTTTGTCTTAATGTGTTTCAAAGCTTATGTAAGCAAGATGTTAACCTACAGAGCATTCTTTGGAGGAACACACCTATGTGAGCCCGACTGCTGGTCACAGTCTATGAGATTGGGTAATCTCTAGTAAGCTCATGAGAAGGTACGGAGTATGACTAATAAGCTCCACCCGTGGGGTTTAGCCTACGGTAGCCATGTATCAGCTGACAATAGGCGAAAATTCTGCACGCCAAACCGACAATTCAAGGCATAGTCCATTGTTCAGTTGTGAAGAAGTCTAATCCTGTTGCTCTAGGTGGAAGTTCAACTTAACAGTCTCCACTGAAAATTCTGGTATATCAAACATTGTTTGGAACAGTTGACAAACTTATGTGCCTCGAGATCTGGTGGGGGATTGTTGGATTATGGATGGGCTTAGGCCCATATAAGACACTAATCCCTGGTTAATCTTGAGGCCCATGTATGAGATGGCAGGTGGTGGGAAGTTTAGTCCCACCTTGCTAGTTGAGGAGAGTTGAGACCCCTTTATAAGGGCTGCTCTACCACTTGCCATTGGGAGCTTGGGAAGAGGAGTGGTACACGTGCGCTCCTCCTCCTCCGCCGCCCGCCTCGCCACGCCTCGCCTCGCCTCGCCTCGCCTCGTCACGACGTGCGCGCGCCGCGGGTTGCGGGAATGAGCCGAGCCGAAGCTTATTTTTGCCGCTCAGGAACGAATTAATTAATCAGGGATTAATTAACAAGTCGCTAACATGTGGGCGACTGTCCAAGACGTTGGACTGTGGGCTGACTTGCGTTGCCGGGATTCGTCGACTCCCTTGCCGGGGGTGTGACCCTTGCCGGGACCCGCGTTGCCAGGATTCGTTGACTCCCTTGCCGGGAGTGCGACCCTTGCCGGGAACAACGACTCCCTTGTCGGGAGTGGGCCGACTCGGTCGTGGGCCTCGGCAAGGCCCACGACTTTCTTCCTTACGGACTATATAAGAAGGCTCTGGCCAGTGAAGTAACCTAGTTCGGTTCACTCACTCCCTCTCGCGTGACCTAGCCGTCATCTACTGTTCCCCACTCTGTGCTGCCTCCGGCGATCCCATCCCGACGACCGCGTGCACGGCTGGTCAGGAGAGCAGGTGCCTCCGGAACCCTGTCGTTCGAGATCCTGCCCGGGAGAACGGCAATAAGGTTTTTGGGGAGCGTATCGAGGCGACTGCTCCCGATCTGTCCCCAACTTCGTTCGCCTCTGCTTCCACTACTTCCTCTGCATCGACACCATGGACGACGCCGAGGCTGCTGCTGCCGCCGCCGCGTTGGCTTGGCCAACCGGAGGGTATGATTTGTTCATCCCTCGTTTACTCCTACTTATGCTAGCCGTATATGTGCTGCTCATAGAAGGTTCGATTCTATGTTCTGTACGTGCTAGTATGCTTAGGTATCGCTATGAGATGCATACCTTTTATGCCATGCTTACTGTTTACTCCTGGATAAGTCTAATTGGAAAAGTGCTAATATTTCCAACAATATGAACATACAATACAAAAATGAAATAGAATAAATACGTTTTGTGATGGATCTACCACTACTGTAGGAGCAGTCCCTGCTCCATGCAACTCGACCAATTCTAACACAAACACAAACTGCGTCTTGACAGGGATCGATAGGGGAGGTCCTTCAAGTAAACACTGACGAGATGCTTGATAGCAATGATAGACAAGGAGGATGGGGCTTCGTTGTGCGTGACAATTAGGCCGCGGTAGAGGCTTAGAGCATGGCTAATAATTTAGCAGGCTGCTAGCTCTATTCTTGTGCCACGCCATTTACAACCAATCTAAAAGCTCATTCATACAATATATGTTGGATATATAGATATGTAATTATAGTTTGACCCCACTTCCTCATGGAAATAAGCCCTAGAGGCAATAATAAAATGGTTATTATTATATTTCCTTAATCATGATAAAGGTTTATTATTCATGCTAGAATTGTATTGACCAAAAATTTAAATACATGTGTAGATACATAAACAAATACCGTGTCCCTAGTGAGCCTCTAATAGACTAGCTCGTTGATGAAAAGATGGTTAAGGTTTTCTAACCATAGACATGAGTTGTCATTTCATAACGGGATCACATAATTAGGAGAACGATGTGATGGACAAGACCCATCCTTTAGCTTAGCATATGATCGTTCAGTTTATTGCTATTGCTTTCTTAATCAAATACATATTCCTTAGACTATGAAATCATGCAACCCTCGTATACCGGAGGAATACCTTGTGTGCTATCAAATGTCACAACATACACTACTGCAGGATGCTGCTAACACAACACTACGATCAGAGACCCTTCGACGAAACTGTGTGCGATGCAATAATCGCAAACGGCCGTGTAAAAAACCCGCCAAAAAGGTACAAAACATTTGCAATGACGGATGCATCAAAAACGGTTCAGATATTAGTTGCGTGTGCGATGCACAGCATACGGTTCAGTTCAATTAACTGTTTGCGATGAGGAGGAACAAAAGAAACGGGTAGCCAGATGAAGGTGTGTGCGATATACAGCATACGGTTCACTCGGATGAACTGTTTGTGATTAGGAAACACAAAAGAAATGGTCAGTCAGATCAAGGTGTGTGCGATATACTGCATGCGTTCACTCGGATGAACTGTTTGCGTTGAGACAAGAGAACAAAAATGGTTCAATATAACAAAATGTGTGTGATACGCGGCAAACAGGTCTGTAATCAGAAATGTGTGTGAAGACCGATAATAACACAGATGATTGCTGCTAATAAGACATGTGTGTTGTGTGATGGGATTGCATACAGAATAACAACAATATATATATATATGTATAGGACATCACTATTCTAATCCCAGGATTAGAATAGTTATTTGGATCACAACAGTCCCTATAAGGGCCCGACAGAACCCCTCCCGAACTTCTGAACTGCCGGCCCGACCCACAGGATCCCGAGGCCTCCCCGACAGGATCCACCTGATCCCCCGATCCTGATCCCGAGCCGACCAAACCCCCTCCTCGCCGCTCCTCCCCTCGATCCTCGACCTCCCCCCGTGGTTCACCGCCGATCTTCACCGGATCCGACGCCTACCCCCCGTCTCCAGCTCCTGGCCGACCGGATCCGGCGCCCCTCCGTCTCCAGCTCCTGGTCGACCGGATCCGGCGCCACTCCTCCTTCGCCACCTCCTGGCCGACCACCGGCGCGGGCGAGCGAGTGACGGCGGACGCCGGCGCAAGGGAGCCCGCGTCGCCTGGATGCAGCGAAGCCGCCATGGACTTCCGGAAGCCTCATCCTCCTTCCATCCTCACCGCCCGACGCCTTGGCAGAGCAGATGATGGCCCCGACGCAAGCCACGACAAACGGCACGGCCAACGGAGCAACTCGGCGGCGGAGGCGGCGCCTTCAAATACAGCAACGGTAGATGAACTTCCTCCCACTTCTTGCCTTCTTCTTCAATCTTACCTTGCCTGACCTTCTTGCTTCGTGCAGATGAACTTCGCGCCCTCTGCAAGACATGGATTTCCATGGAAAATTCCTCTCCTAGCTCCCCGACGAATTGCTCTCAAGGTGGCCTATCTACTGTTGGAAAAAGGTTGGCCGAACTTCTAGCCAGGGTATGGTTGAACTTCCTTCTGTTTGTTATTTTCTTACATCCATGTGAAGTTCAGGTAGTGTGTGAGCCTCAGTCTAGGCTGCAAACAATAGAAAATCTGCCAGTCCAGGCTGCAAACATTAGGAAATCTGCCTACATTAACATGTGAAGTTCAGGTAGTGTGTGAGCCTCAGTCCAGGCTGCAAACATTAGAAAATCTGCCAGTCCAGGCTGCAAACATTAGAAAATCTGCCTGCATTAACATGTGAAGTTCAGGTAGTGTGTGAGCCTCAGTCCAGGCTGCAAATATTAGAAAATCTGCCTGCATTCATATGTGAAAAGCCATGTGAAGTTCAACTATTAAGTGTGCTAGAGTTCAGGTTGGTATGTATCTGGTTGTGTGCAAAAAATAAAAGGAAAATAAAGCATACATGTGATCACATGAAGGTCAGGTTGGTATGCACTAGTGGTTCAACCATTCAAACTCATGAAGGTTCAGGTTTTTTAACTGTAGACAGTATTTGCCCTTTGCAAAACAAGAAGTTCAGGTTGTGGAGAGTGCTTAGTTCAGGTACATATAAGTAATCAAATAGTGTAGAATTAACAGAATGTGAGGTTCATTCTGTGAAGGGTGCTCAGTTCAGGTACAAAAGTATTGGCAGATGCTCAGCTCAGTGCAGAGTGTGATGCCTGTCCTAGGGAAAAAAATATGTACATGAACACCACTTTTATATGAGAAGTTCAGGCTGTGAATAATGCTCAGTTCAGTTACAAAGGTATAGGCAGATGTAACTTGTGTGCTAATAAACGTTTTTTCTTTTATGTCAGCAAGACGAGAGACGCATGAAGAAGCTTAGAAGTTCCCAGCAGCAAGTACACAATCCTAAGCCTGTACGCGTTGCACCACCCCCTCAATGGGTCATGCCTCAAACGCACCAACAACATTACCAACCTGCTCCAGACCAAAAATGGATGACACCGGAAACACATGGAGACTTCCAAGATGCTGGGTCACAGCCCTATCTGCACAACTTTGCGCCTCCACCTAATTGGGTGACGCCGGAAATCCCCTGCTGATTCTTTGTATCCACCAGCAGACTCCCAAGCACGCTGATGGAGGAGGGGGTTAGCTCAAGTCCTGCGTGTAACTCTGGAGGTTATCCTAGTGTGCCTCGTCAATGCCAAAGGGAAGCAACTAAACCGGATCCCAGGACAAATCCAAACAGGAACACACACACACGGAGGAGAGTGCTCTGCACACTACCACCATTGGATGCTGCTGCTGCTACAAGTCAGAATTGTACGGGACATAAGGTAGATGGATTGCTTCACAAAACAAAAGAGCAAACCAAAACCAGGATCGCAATACCTCCACAACCACCTCAAGCAAAAAGGACGCAAACAAGAGAGAGCCATCTTTAGCCCTCCTTCCTCCTCGTGATCCACTCCTGCATCCTGCTATGATTACTCCGTCGTGCCCCATCCCAGAGGGACAACAACAAACTCCGGTGGAGTTGCGATCATACAGGCACGTAAGTGAAACAAATATTTAGGTATTTATATATGCATCTTGTATTATCTGCAAATTTTCTGCTCCCTCCAGGATAACAAGTTCATAAACTACATTTTCAACGTGCCGTTTGGATTATTTTTTCTTTTTCTGCAGATGCCGGACCTCCCGGATTATCTAATACCAAGAATAAACATGTGATTCCAAGATGTAGAGAAAGCAAGGGAATTTTTATAATAGATACGCCAGACACGCTGGTTTTGGAATCAGGAAGACGGGAGGGAATGACAATCACAAGTATTTTGTTTTCGCGTTCCAAGGGAAACACACAACTTCTGTTTCAAAGGCTGACAGGCAGCGAAACAAAACATCACAGAGGACAGGCTGCAATGCAAGAATGAGGGTGAAGGTGCAGGAGGATAACACATGTGTGGTATTGGACATTGAGTACAATCATAATCACCACCTCATGCAATCTGATGACATGCTGGTATTCTTGCACTCACACAAGAATTATGACCCCACTATTTTGGAGTACGTAAAGCTCCTGCAGTACCATGATGTCAAGCATACAACAATCATGTCCATGCTATCTGAAAATGAAGATGGAAGCTACTTCCTAAGCATGACCGAACTGTAACGCCCACGATGCAGCTATATCTCCCACGTGTCGAGGCACGACTTAGAGGCATAACCGCATAGTGGTTTTGTCGCAAGAAGGGTCATCTTCACACAATCCCATGTAATGAACAATAATGGGATAAAGAGTTGGCTTACAATCGCCACTTCACACAGTACATAAATATAATTCATACATCATCCAAAATACAAACATATAGACCGACTACGGTCAAGATCCAGATGAAAATAAGACAACCCTAAATGCTGTTGGGGAACGTAGTAATTTCAAAAAATTTCCTACGCACACGCAAGATCATGGTGATGCATAGCAACGAGAGGGGAGAGTGTTGTCCACGTACCCTCGTAGACCGACAGCGGAAGCGTTATCACAACGCGGTTGATGTAGTCGTATGTCTTCACGATCCGACCGATCAAGTACCGAACGCACGGCACCTCCGAGTTCTACACACGTTCAGCTCGATGATGTCCCTCGAACTCCGATCCAGCCGAGTGTTGAGGGAGAGTTTCGTCAGCACGACGTCGTGGTGATGATGATGATGTTCCACCGACGTAGGGCTTCGCCTAAGCTCCGCAACGGTATTATCGAGGTGTAATTTGATGGAGGGGGGCACCGCACACGGCTAAGAGATCTCAAGGATCAATTGTTATGTCTATGGGGTGCCCCCTGCCCCCGTATATAAAGGAGCAAGGAGGAGGCAGCCGACCAAGGGAAGAGGCGTGCCAAAGGGGGGAGTCCTACTCCCACCGGGAGTAGGACTCCTCCTTTCCTTGTGGGAGTAGGAGAAGGGAAGGGAGAAGGAGAAAGAAGGAAGGGGGCCCCCCCTTCCCTAGTCCAATTCGGACCAGATCATGGGGAGGGGCGCGGCCACCTTTCGAGGCCTTTCTCTCCTTTCCCGTACAGCCCATAAAGGCCCAATACGAATTCCCGTAACTCTCTGGTACTCCGAAAAAATACCCGAATCACTCGGAACCTTTCCGAAGTCCGAATATAGTCGTCCAATATATCAATCTTTACGTCTCGACCATTTTGAGACTCCTCGTCTTGTCCCTGATCTCATCCGGGACTCCGAACTCCTTCAGTACATCAACGTACATAAACTCATAATAAAACTGTCATCGTAACGTTAAGCGTGCGGACCCTACGGGTTCGAGAACTATGTAGACATGACCGAGACACCTCTCCGGTCAATAACCAATAGCGGAACCTGGATGCTCATATTGGCTCCCACATATCCTACGAAGATCTTTATTTGTCAAACCGCATAACAACATACGTTGTTCCCTTTGTCATCGGTATGTTACTTTCCCGAGATTCGATCGTCGGTATCTCGATACCTAGTTCAATCTCGTTACTGGCAAGTCTCTTTACTCGTTCCGTAATACATCATCCCGCAACTAACTCATTAGTCACAATGCTTGCAAGGCTTATAGTGATGTGCATTACTGAGTGGGCCCAGAGATACCTCTCCGACAATCGGAGTGACAAATCCTAATCTCGAAATACGCCAACCCAACAAGTACCTTTTGAGACACCTGTAGAGCACCTTTATAATCACCCATTTACGTTGTGACGTTTGGTAGCACACAAAGTGTTCCTCGGGTAAACGGGAGTTGCATAATCTCATAGTCATGGGAACATGTATAAGTCATGAAGAAAGCAATAGCAACATACTAAACGATCGGGTGCTAAGCTAACATAATGGGTCATGTCAATCACGTCATTCTCCTAATGAGGTGATCCCGTTAATCAAATGACAACTCATGTCTATGGCTAGGAAACATAACCATCTTTGATTAACGAGCTAGTCAAGTAGAGGCATACTAGTGACACTCTGTTTGTCTATGTATTCACGCATGTATTATGTTTCCGGTTAATACAATTCTAGCATGAATAATAAACATTTATCATGATATAAGGAAATATATAATACTTTATTATTGCCTCTAGGGAATATTTCCTTCAAATGCTAGATCCCTGATCGTCCCAACTGGGCTCCACTACTCATCATCAGGAAAAGACACATAGTAACGACCACGTTCCTCATCGAACTCCCACTTGAGATCGACCCCATCATCTGCACTGGCATCGTCGGCACCTGCAACTGTTTTGGTAGAATCTGTGAGTCACAGGGACTCAGCAATCTCACACCCGCGAGATCAAAACTATTTAAGCTTATAGGGAAGGATGGTGTAATGAGGTGGAGCTGCAGTGGCAAAAGCATATATGGTGGCTAACATACGCAAAAGAGAGCGAGAAGAGAAGCAACGGAACGGTCGTCATCTAGCAATGACCAAGAAGTGATCCTGAACTCCTACTTACGTCATACATAACTCAGACCGTGTTCACTTCCCAGACTCCGCCGAGAAGAGACCATCACGGCTACACACGCAGTTGATGTATTTTAATTGGGTCAAGTGACAAGTTCTCTACAACCGGACATTAACAAATTCCCATCTGCTTCATAACCGCGGGCACGGATTTCGAAAGATAATACCCTGCAAGGGTGTCCCAACTTAGCCCATCATAAGTTCTCACGGTCAATGAAGGATAAACCTTCTCCCGGAAAAACCCGATCAGTCTCGGAATCCCGGTTTACAAGACATTTCGACAATGGTAAAACAAGACCAGCAAAGCCCCCGAATGTGTCGACAAATCCCGATAGGAGCTGCACATATCTCGTTCTCAGGGCACAACGGATGAGCCAGACGTCGGGTTGGCATAGACCCTGGTTGCCCAGGGGGCGCCGGACATCGCTCGGTTTGGGCCAGCACTCGAAGGAGCACTGGTCCGGGGGTTTAAAATAAAGATGACCCTCGGGCTCGCATAAACCCGGGGGAAAAGGCTTAGGTGGCAAATGGTAAAACCAAGGTTGGGCCTTGCTGGAGGAGTTTTATTCAAGGCAAACTGTCAAGGGGGTCCCATAAATCACCCGACCGCGTAAGGAACGCAAACTCAAGGAACATAATCCCGGTATAACAAAAACTAGGGCGGCAAGAGTGGAACAAAACACCAGGCATAAGGCCGAGCCTTCCACCCTTTACCAAATATATATAGATGCATTAATTAAATAAGAGATATTGTGATATCCCAACATATCCATGTTCCGACATCGAACAAACTTCAACTTCACCTGCAACTAGCAACGCTATAAGAAGGGCTGAGCAAAAGCGGTAACTTAGCCAAACAACGGTTTGCTAGGAAAGGATGGTTAGAGGCTGACATGGCAATATGGGAGGCATGATATAGCAAGTGATAGGTAGTGCAGCATGGCAATAGAACGAACAACTAGCAAAGCAAAGATAGAAGTGATTTCGAGGGGTGGTCATCTTGCCTGCAAGGTTCTCAGAGTTGTCGAAAGCTTGATCCTCGTAAGCGTACTCAATAGGTTCCTCATTCACGAACTCTTCTCCCGGCTCTACCCAAGACAAGAACACAAACAAACGGAATCACAATCAACCACGAGAAATGCACAAGCAACATGATGCAAAACATGTATGATATGCGAGATATGATATGCGATGCATATGCGTGCTCCGGAAGGAAAATGATGAGCATGGAAGTAACTTGGCAAACCAAGCATGGCACTGGAAAGATGAGATGATTTCGGTCGAAATCGATATAAAGATCACCGGAAACGGATGTACGGTTTGCAAATGGCAAGCAAAACAAGAATGACACGAAACTGCGATTAACAGCATGATAGCACTTAAAATGCAACAAGCAACAATGTTACAGCACTCCAACATAGCAACAAAGCATATTATAGTAATCTACAGGAGATGCTTGACAAAAAATGAACACTGAGCTACGGCTACATCACAATATATCAAGCTCAAACAAGCATGGAAAAAGTGCAAAAAATAACAGGATCACAGACTGAAAAACTGGACATGGCAGGAAACAGCATCAGGTAGCAATGTTCAGAGCACGAAATGAACATGCTACAAGAACTTATCATGGCAAAACAAGGCATGGCATTATTTTACTAAATGCATATGACAAAATTCCCTTACTGACCATAAGCCAAAAAGGACGAGAAGATATGATGGCAAGCATGTAAACATAGCAAGTTTCGTTATCAGGTTTCAGACAGCAGAAAACAGAGCATGGCAGAAACAATAATATGAGGACATGTTTGTGAGCTTGATGCACTCACTATAGAGCAATACATGACAAAACAAGCATACCTACAGCAAGATGGCATGTTTATGAAGCTATCCATGGCAAGAACAAATACATAGCCTGTATGGATCAACTACAACAAGCTTGGCAAAATTGCAAATCATGTTAAGAATCTGTAAGAAATATTTTATAGCAAAAGTAGAGTAAGATTGAGTCATGCTATGTACTCCATAATTGCAAACAAGGGCAGGAATGGATCAATTACAACAATAGCTACAAAACATCCTTACTGAACATCTCCAAAATATGAATGGATCTCTCTGTAGCATCAAGTTTACATGGCAACAAAATAATAGCAGACAAGGACCACTAAGTCCCTGAAATCAGAAACATTACGGAGCCTACTTTGCATGCTTGTGCTAGTCACCACAGAGATCACAAAAATACATGGCATACACCCTTGGAAAGATGGCATGGCATACAACAAAACACATGTAGAGCTCATACCAATAAGATGCACAGATAAAATGATACAAAAATGACAAATCTCCAAGTTCTGTTAAGAACCAGCAGATAACAGCAACTAGCCCTCTTGCAACAAAGCTTTGGGCATCAAGATGACCTCTAATGAACATGGTGCAATTGAACAAAATGTATAGCATCACGAGACGAACAATTTGATATATCACATGCACGAATCGGAGAAGTATGCATGAAGTTACGAGGCAAAGAACAGAGGCACTTGCTGAGAAAACTTAAGGACTTGAGGATTTTTTTAGGGTTCGAGAAGAAGGTCAACGAGCTACAGTACCAGATCCAGATCGAGGCCTGCTCGAGAGCTCGCCGGCCGTCGGAGAGGGACGGGAAGGAGGCGGCGGCGGCGGTAGGAAGGAGACTGGAGGGAGGAGGAGAGGCCGGAGGGGGCGCCGGACTCGGGGCGGCGACGGGCTCGCCGGCGCGCGGGCTCCGGCGCGGTGGAGCGGCGAGGCTGGCGGGGGAGCGACTCGGCGGGGCAGGCCGGCGCGGGAGGCAGGCGGCGGCGGTGCGGGCCGGGCGGGCCCCGCCTGGGCCCGGCGGGCCGGCGGCGCGAGGAGGAGAGAGAGGGCGCCCGGGGTGACGTGGCGCGCCCTTATTGGCTGCGACCGGCGGCGGGATGTGTCCGGCGGTGTACGGACACGTCCGGCGCGCGGAGGGACGAAGGCTAGGGTTACGGGGACTGCGAATGTAATTTCAGGGTGCTCACATATAAATAGGTAGAGGGAGCTAGGAGGCTCCAAATGAGGTGCGGTTTTCGCCCACATGATCGTGATCAAACGACCTAGAGCATGGAGATGACTTGAAGGGGTTTTGGACTGGTTTTTAGGGGGGTTTTGCTGCACACACAAATGGACCTTGCGGATGCCCGGTTAACCGTTGGAGTACCAAACGACCTCCAAATGGAACGAAACTTGACCGGTGGTCTCCGGGTGGTATACTAGGGCCACTTGACAAGCCTCGGTCCATTCCGAGAATGTTTGACACCCGCTCACGAAAGAAAACAAGAGGGGTGCACCAGAGGAGATAGGAGCGCCGGATTGCAAAACGGACAACGGGGAAAATGTTCGGATGCATGAGACGAACACGTATGCAAATGCAATGCACATGATGACATGATATGATCATGACATGAACAAAAAACAAAACGAAAGACAAACCCGACCACGGAGGGAATATCATAACACATAGCCAAAAATGGCAAGAGTCGGAGTTACAAATGTGGAAAGTTACATGCGGGGTGTTACAACACTCCACCACTACGAGAGGATCTCGTCCCGAGATCTAGGACTGAAAGAACTCCGGATATTCGGAACGGAGATGGTCCTCGCGTTCCCATGTGGCTTCCCGGTCGGAATGGTGCGACCACTTCACTTTCAGGAATTTGATTGACTTGTTGCGAGTCTTGCGCTCAGTTTCTTCAAGAATGGCAATGGGGTGCTCATGATAGGACAAATCTTCTTGGAGGTCAATCTCTTCGAAGTTGATAGTGCGCTCAGGTGTCTTGAAGCACTTGCGGAGCTGTGACACGTGGAACACATCGTGCATGTTCGCGAAGTTGGAAGGAAGCTCAAGTTGATAGGCGCGGTCGCCTCTTTTCCCAATGATCTTGAAAGGACCCACGTATCTAGGGGCAAGCTTCCCTTTGATACCGAAGCGACGAGTGCCTTTCATTGGAGAGACGCGGAGGTAGACATGGTCTCCGATCTCGAAAGCCACAACACGGTGCTTACTATCATAGTAACTCTTCTGGCGCGATTGCGCGGCTTTGAGATTATCACGGATGACTTTACACATTTCTTCAGCTTCAGTGATTAAGTCATTGCCAAGAAATTGGCGTTCACCAGTCTCTGACCAATTGAGTGGAGTACGACACTTTCTGCCATAGAGAATCTCGAATGGGGCCTTGCCCAAACTTGCTTGGAAGCTGTTGTTGTAGGAGAATTCGGCATATGGAAGACAATCTTCCCATTTCATGCCAAAGGAAATGACACAAGCCCTGATCATATCTTCAAGAATTTGATTGACTCGCTCGACTTGGCCACTAGTTTGAGGATGGAAAGCTGTGCTGAAGCGAATGTTTGTGCCCATGGCCTTCTGGAAGGAGTCCCAGAACTTAGAGGTGAAGATGCTTCCACGATCTGAAGAAATCAATTGTGGAATGCCGTGCAAGGAGACAATTCTGGAGGTGTATAGCTCTGCCAACTGAGCTGCTGTGATGGATTCTTTGATTGGAAGGAAATGAGCCACTTTAGAAAGCTTGTCAATGACAACGAAGATAGCATAATTTCCACGCTTGGACTTTGGAAAACCAGTCACGAAGTCCATTTCGATATGATCAAACTTCCATTCTGGGATAGCAAGTGGTTGGAGGAGACCAGCTGGTCGTTGGTGTTCTGCTTTCACTCTTCGACAGACATCACATTCATTCACGAATTGAGCGATTTCTCGCTTCATTCGAGTCCACCAATACGACTGCTTGAGGTCATGGTACATCTTCGTACTTCCAGGATGAATGGAGAGAAGAGAATTGTGCGCCTCGTTCATTATGACTTTCCTTAGATCACCTTTAGGAACCACAATCCGGTCCTCGAAGAATAAAGTGTCTCTGTCATCAATGCGGTAGCGCTTGTATTTGGGAAGACTCTTGTCGATACCACGTTTCACCTTCTTCACCATGGCATCAAGGAGTTGTGCCTCACGAATTTGATCTTCCAAAGTAGGAGAGACTATGAGGTTGGCAAGAAAGCCTTGAGGAACAACTTGGAGATTCAGCTTGCGGAAAGCTTCACAAAGATTCGGTTGGAAAGGCTTGAGTATTAGGCTGTTGCAATAAGCCTTCCTGCTTAAAGCATCTGCAATGACATTAGCTTTGCCTGGAGTATATTCGATACTCGGATTGTACTCTTGAATCATTTCGACCCATCGAGTCTGCCTGAGGTTGAGGTTGGGCTGAGTGAAGATATACTTGAGACTCTTGTGATCGGTGAAAATGTCCACTTGTCTTCCCAACAAGAGATGTCTCCACGTTATCAATGCATGGACAACTGCCGCCAACTCAAGATCGTGAGTGGGGTAGTTCTTTTCGTTGGGTTTCAACTGACGAGAGGTATAGGCCACAACTTTCTTCTCTTGCATTAACACAGCACCGAGACCTTGGAGAGAAGCATCACAGAAAACTTCAAATGGCTTTGATTCATCAGGAGGAGTTAAGACAGGAGCTGTGACTAGTTTCTCTTTGAGAGTGTTGAAAGCAACGTCACACTCAGGAGACCAGACATACTTCACATGCTTCTGGAGGAGGTTGGAAAGAGGCTTTGCAATCTTAGAGAAATTCTCAACGAATCTTCGACAATAGCTTGCAAGACCAAGAAAACTGCGGAGCTGCTTGACATTCTGAGGAGGTTCCCAATTCACAATTGCGGACACCTTCTTGGGGTTAACAGCGATGCCCTTGGCAGAGATGATGTGACCAAGGAAAATAACTTCATCTAGCCAAAACTCACATTTTGAGAACTTCGCATAGAATTGATATTCTCTGAGCTTGTCGAGCACCAATCGCAAATGTTTGGCATGATCCTTCTTATTCTTGGAGAAGACCAAGATATCATCGAGATACACTAGGACGAATTCATTGGTATAGGGGTTGAAGATGAAATTCATCATCCGAGAGAAAACTGGAGGAGCATTGACAAGGACGAAAGACACGACAGTATATTCATAAGAACCAAAGCTTGTTCTGAATGCTGTCTTGGGAATATCTTCTTCACGAATGCGAATCTGATGATAACCCATACGAAGGTCAAGCTTCGAGAATACTTTAGCACCTTTGAGTTGCTCAAATAGCTCATTGATGTTGGGAAGTGGGTACTTGTTCTTGATTGTCTTCTTGTTCAATGGACGGTAGTCGACACAAAGTCGGTCCGTGCCATCCTTCTTCTTGACAAAAAGAACACCACAACCCCATGGAGAAGAACTCGGTCTGATCAAACCCAGACGCTCTTGTTCATCGAGCTGTTTCTTCAATTCCTTCAGCTCGTTGGGTCCAAGCTTGTATGGACGCTTGCAAACGGGTTCAGTGCCAGGCTCTAGTTCGATAACGAACTCAACTGGCCGATGAGGAGGCATACCCGGAAGCTGTTCTGGAAAGACATCTTGATACTCACAAACGACTGGAATTTGAGAGATGGCATTCAATTCGCCCTTCTCATTGAGAGAAAAAACCGAATGGTTTCATCACGAGCGGCATAAATAATCACATCCTCAGAAGAGTGTGTCAATTGAATTTCCCTGGCAGCACAATCAAGTTGAGCCTTGTGCTTAGAAAGCCAGTCCATCCCGAGAATAAGATCAATATCCGAGTCACCAAGAACAACTGGAGAATACAGAAATTTATAGTCGCCCATCTTGATGGAAACATCCGGAACCATGGAGCTTGCATTCATGAATTTACCCGGAGAGACAACTGATAACGGTCTAGGCAAATCTTGATAAACCAACTCATGCTTAAATGCAAATGGTCTTGATATGAAAGAAAGCGATGCACCTGTATCAAAAAGAACTTTTGCAGGAATATCATTAACAGGAAGATTACCCATTATCACATCAGTAGATTCCTCCGCTTGAGCTGCATTCATCATGTTCACCTTTGCAGACTTTGGATTATGCTTGACCACTGCATTGCTGGAAGATCTAACAGGAGGAGGAGGAGGCAGATGCCTTTGGTTGAAGCACTTGTTAGCATAGTGACCTTTCTGCTGACATTTGTTGCAAGTCACCTCTGAGAGTGGACGGTGATAAGGAGCATTGGACTTTGGAGCTTGATTCTGAGACTTGTTCTGATAGCCAGAGTTGGAAGAGTTGGAAGAACCATGGCCACCTTTGTTCTTCTGCTGGTAAGGCTGACGAAATGGAGGAGGAGGAGGCAACCAGAACTTCTGTTGCTTAGCTGTCACAAGTGAGGAAGAAGCAGACTGAACTGCGTCTCTGACTCTCTTCTTAGAAGCCTCACACTTGAGCTGAGCAGCCTCTTGCTTCAGTGCCATATTGTAGAATTGATCAAACTGAGTAGGCTCAACAAGAACGAGAGTTAATTGTAGATCCTCTCTAAGGCCACCTCTGAAGTGATAGATCATGCTCTTTTCATCAGGAACGTCTTATTTAGCGAAGCGAGCAAGTTTCTGAAACTGGATGTTGTATTGATACACAGACATGTTGCCTTGCTTGAGATTGCAGAACTCCTCACGCTTGCTCTCAACAACACTTTGTGGAATGTGGTGCGCTTTGAAGTCCCGACAGAAGTCAGTCCAAGTGATCACACGACCTCCTCTGGAATCTTTGTATTGTTGATACCAATCAGCAGCTTGGTCCTTGAGCTGAAAAGAAGCGAACTTGACATAGTCCTCAGGCCTGACATTGCTACATTCAAAATGCTTGTTGATGTCCACGAGCCAATCATCGGCATCCGTGGCCTCGGCACAGTAGCTGAAAGACTTGGGCTGATTTGCGAGAAACTGGTTGAGGGTAGCGAAGTGAGGCTGATTGTTGCCTTGACCTTGATTGCCTTGCCCTTGGGTGCGTTCTTGCAAGAGTTGCAGAATCATCTGAGCATTGGCGTTGGTGGCTGCCATGATAGCTTGCCATGCCTCCGGAGGTGGAGGTGGTGGCGGAGGGTTCGCTTGACTCCCTTCATTGCGATCCGGATTCTGACGCGTTGGCGGAGCCATCCTGAAGAGGGTGACATCCGTTAGAATCTTGATAGATAAATAGACAAGTAGAATAAACGGATAGAAATTGCAACATATAGTCTTCACAATAAACATTCGAACGAAGATGAACGAATGAATTCCATAGTAAGTCATCACACTTCCATAAGTTGAGAAGCCACTTGAAAAAGATATGGAATCAACATATGACTTCGAAGCAACTCGAATATCACAAATGAAAACAAAACAAAGTATTGGCTTGCAGAATAAGCCGGAACAAACATATGATAGAGGTTTCGTCCGAAGTTTTCGTGGTGGGGCCCACACGAGCTCAATCGTACAGCACCATCATGTACAAGGCTATGCACATGACATACGAAGCGTCCCCGAGTCGGCATAGCCAAGGACTCTTTAAGACACTACGAGACCACTGTAAAACCAACCGTGTACAAGCGGACCACTAGACGTCGAACCCCAATCTCATATCATGCGTCTGTCGAAAAGATATCCTAAGGCTACTTGAATTCCCACTTATAAACTCCCGAAACTTTCTGGTTATGCAATCTGGTGTTGGGGATACAGGGGACACAAAATATATCACCCAAACTAGCAATCCCTAGATCCAGCTGTATCCATCCGTCAACACATAACCAAGAAACCTTCGGAAATCATTTACCTCAACCTTCGAAAAGCATCCGTTATACAAGTTATGGCAATACTCCCGAACTCCTGCCCCAGTACTGGGTGGCGTTGAGGTGATCTCACCAACAACTGCATAAAAGAGATTTCGATGTCGGCGAAACTCAGGTATTCCAGAACTGCAACGATAAAATTGTGACGACTACACCTCGGAGCTCAACTCCCCGGGACACTGCAACAACCCCTAAATGTCAGGAGGCACCAAGAACAATGTTCTCGTCACAAAACCATCGGAACGATTCCAAGATACCCGCGTGATCCTAAATTTTTTTAGTGAAATTTGAGGAGAGAATAGTCAAAACTTCTACGTCAGGAGACCTCACCAGAGCGACGAAGGGACTGAGGAGTAAAAAGAATCCTACTCTCCGATATATATAATCCTAAGACTCAAAACATTTTTGTTCTAGACTCAACAACGCCAGCGATTCGATCAAGCAGGGGGCTCCTAAGTCGGGGATGGCTCTGATTACCAACTTGTAACGCCCACGATGCGGCTATATCTTCCACGTGTCGAGGAACGACTTAGAGGCATAACCGCATAGTGGTTTTGTCGCAAGAAGGGTCATCTTCACACAATCCCATGTAATGAACAAGAATGGGATAAAGAGTTGGCTTACAATCGCCACTTCACACAGTACATAAATATAATTCAAACATCATCCAAAATACAAACATATAAACCGACTACGGTCAAGATCCAGATGAAAATAAGACAACCCCAAATGCTAGATCCCCGATCGTCCCAACTGGGCTCCACTACTGATCATCAGGAAAAGACACATAGTAACGACCACGTTCCTCGTCGAACTCCCACTTGAGATCGACCCCATCATCTGCACTGGCATCGTCGGCACCTGCAACTGTTTTGGTAGAATCTGTGAGTCACAGGGACTCAGCAATCTCACACCCGCGAGATCAAAACTATTTAAGCTTATAGGGAAGGATGGTGTAATGAGGTGGAGCTGCAGCGGCAAAAGCAAATATGGTGGCTAACATACGCAAAAGAGAGCGAGAAGAGAAGCAACGGAACGGTCGTCATCTAGCAATGACCAAGAAGTGATCCTGAACTCCTACTTACGTCATACATAACTCAGACCGTGTTCACTTCCCGGACTCCGCCGAGAAGAGACCATCACGGCTACACACGCAGTTGATGTATTTTAATTGGGTAAAGTGACAAGTTCTCTACAACCGGACATTAACAAATTCCCATCTGCCTCATAACCGCGGGCACGGCTTTCGAAAGATAATACCCTGCAGGGGTGTCCCAACTTAGCCCATCATAAGCTCTCACGGTCAACGAAGGATAAACCTTCTCCCGGAAAAACCCGATCAGTCTCGGAATCCCGGTTTA